>NC_073313.1:8870850-9184120 GCF_027595985.1 Sorex araneus | reverse complement strand
CCCATCTGGAATCCTGGGTCCTGCCTGTCACCTTACTTACCAGCAAAGGGTCTTTGCGGACGTGAGTGGAGATGTTCAGGGAAGGTGCCACCAAGTTAGGCAGCAAAGTGCAGAGGGAAAGAAGAGGCAGAGGAGGGCCGAGTCATATAGAAACTCAGTTTCTAGTTTTTTTGAGGTATACCCATATTGTTTTCCAAAAGGCTGGGCCAAGGAAAGAGAGTCCCTTTCTCCCTGCATCCTGTTGGTAATACCCTCTTGGGAATATACCCCAGCACCCCCCTCGCCCCCCCCCCACCTCCATGCTGCAGAAGAGCCGCCTGCACTCGTTGCAGCTCGACTCACGGTAGCCAGAACCTGGGAACCACCCGGGTGCCCAAGAACAGACGACTGGACCAAGAAACTATGGTACAGCTACACAATGGAGTACTGTGCAGTAACCAGGAAAAAGGAAGTGAAATTGGCTTAGACATGGATAGGCAGAGAGTATCCTGCTGAGTGACGCGAGGCGGAAGGAGACAGACAGACATGGAACGATGGCACTCATCTGGGGGATCTAAGGAAACAGAGTATGAGACTAACACTCAAAGACACCAGAAACAAGGGCCAGGAGGAAGCTTGCCACAAATGGTGGGGGAGGGCAGCTAGGACAGAGAAGGATCCTCTAGGACAGTGATCGTTGGAAATGATCGCTCTGGATAAGAACTGAGTGTTGAAGGGAGGGAAAGGGACATGCATGAGAACCTTTTTAATAACAGTATTGCAAACCACAGTGCCTTAAAAGGGAGGGGGGAGGTAGGGGAGAGGGAGGGAGAGTGGGGGAGGGAGAGGGAGAGAGAAGCTTCTGCTGTAGAGCAGGCTGTGTGTGTGGGGGGGTGGCAGGAGGGAAACTGGGAACATTGGCAGTGGGAAACATGCACTGGTGAAGGGATGGATGTTGCAACGTTGTATGACTGAAACCCAACCAAGAATGGCTTTGCAACTGTGTGCTGGCCCCTAAGCTCAGGGGTTAGAGCACTGGTCCTGTAGTCAAGGCGAGCCAATAAAAAAGGGAAAGAAAAGCAATTACCAGGGGCTGGAGTGATAGTACAGCGGTAGGGCGTTTGCCTTGCACGCGGCCGACCCGGGTTCGATTCCCAGCATCCCATATGGTCCCCTGAGCACCACCATGGGTGATTCCTGAGTGCATGAGCCAGGAGTAACCCCTGTGCATCGCCGAGTGTGACCCAAAAAAACAAAAAAAGAAGAGGGGGACCGGCCTTGTGAAGACAGAGCAGATAGGAGAGACAGGTCGAGTGCCTCTAGAAACTGGGGGTACATGGAAGGAGCAGCCCCAGCCAGAGACCCCAGAGGGACCACATAGTGACCACGGAGGTGACACCTCAGGGATGAATCCCTGTGGAAGGAAGAGAAATTACTAACGGATCATCACGCTCCCTCCGAGCCCAGAGTTAAGACATACGGACAAAGTGGGGCCTCACGCACGCACCCAGTGCAGCCCCCCGGACGTCTGTGCAAAGACAGGAAGCAGAGGACTAAGACTGGAAGTGACTGCCGAAGTCAATGACTTCCCAGACCCCTGACCACCAACCCAAGCCCCCGCCCACGGCCGGAAGTGCCTCCTGGTCCCAGCCCTTCCCAGGCCCGCACGCTCTTGTTCTGTTACTCCCCACGCGCCAGGACCTTCACACGCCCCGGGGTCCTTACTCCTTCCTGCCTGGGGAGGTGACATGAAGTGGCATCTCTGGGGAAGGTCCCTGGTGCCCCTCTAGCCTGCCGGGTCCCCTGGCCTCTCACCTGGGAGAGAGATCTTCCCGCAGCGCCTGCGTGGCCAGCCAGCACCCAGCCGTCACCAGGGTACACTTGATTGGTCGGGGTGGTTTTCTGTTCTTACTGTTGTTCTGGCTTGGGGGCACACACAGTGGAGCTCAGGGCTCACTCCTGGAGGGGCTCAGGAACTGAGTGGGGTGCCTGCGACTGAAACCAGGTCAGCTGCAGGCAAGGCAGGCACCCAGCTTGCTGTATGATTGCTCAGTGCTCCCCCCACCTCACACACTGCCCCACCCCGCCACTATTTTTATTTAAAATGAGCCATTCTGGAGGTGTGGTATGGGGGCGGCTGGAGATTGCATTTAGGCCTCACACACTTATTCCAGTACTTGAGCTCTCCTCCACATCCCAGAGGTAATTTTTTTTAATATAAGGATTTTGGGGAGAGGGGCATACCTGGCGATGCTCAGGGCTCCACACTCAGGAATCACTCCTGGCAGTGCTTGGGGAACCGTGTAGGATGCCAGGGATCGAACCCGGGTTGACTGCATGCCAGGGTAATGCTCTACCCGCTGGATTATAACTCCAGCCCCTGGTAGCCAGATTCTCAACAGGGCACAGACATTTGTAACTACCCTAAGCCCAGCACCCCTCACCGTTGTCCCTTCCTCCCAGCCTCTCCCCACTCACCTGAGCTTCGTTCAAAAGCCATGTCCTGGGGCTGCACAGCGGGTAGGGCATTTGCCTTGCACGCGACCGACCGGGGTTCGATTCCCAGCATCCCATATGGTCCCCTGAGCACCGCCAGGAGTAATTCCTGAGTGCAGAGCCATGAATAACCCCTGTGCATCGCCAGGTGTGTCCCAAAAAGCAAAACAAAACAAAACAAAAAAACAAAAGCCATGTCCTTTCTTCCAGATTCTCCCACCTCCACCCCTGACCCTCTTCCAGAATCTTCCAGGTTCTTGGTCTCCGAGCAGCCTGAGTTCCAGCTCTCTATCCGCACCGTCCCTGCTCAAAACATTTCTCCAACTCCCCAGACCCAGACCCAGCTCCACGTCTCCCCATCCTGCTCTGCTAGCCCTTCCAGTCTTTGTTTTTAAAATAGATTAAAAAAAAATGGAATCACTGTGAGACAGACTCTTTACAAAGCTGTTCATGATTAGGTTTCAGTCATACAGTGCTCCGACACCCATCCCTCCACCAGTGCACATTTCCCAGCACCAGTGTCACAGTCTCCCTCCCATCACCCCCACCCCCCCCAGCCTGCCTCTATGCAGGCACCTCTCTCTCTCTCTCTCTCTCTCTCTCTCTCTCTCTCTCTCTCCCTCTCTCTCCTCTCTCTCCCTCCCTTTCTTTCTCTCCCTCTCTTCCTCCCTCTCTTTTTCCCTCCCTTTCTCTCTCTCCCTCCCTCCCTTCCAATCTTAACACTTTCCTTCCTGTTTGTTTTGCTGTATGGGGCAAGGATTGTTCTCCGTGCTTGGGGACGGGTGTGATGGGAGTGCTCCTTGCATTGAATAGGGCCAGAGACCAAACCTGGCTCTAGCTACTTGAGCCCTCTTAGACCCTGTCTCCTGAATTTATTATTATTAATTAATTTATTATTAGGGGTCACACCCAGCCATGCTCAGGGCTTACTCCTGCTCTGTACTCAGGGATCCCACCTGGCGAGATCAGAGGACCAAGTAGGGTACCAGGGATTGAACCCGTGTTGGCCATGTGCAAGGCAAGCGCCCTACCCTCTGTTCTATGGCTCCAGCCTGTCTCCGGACTTTAAACAGCGCCTCCCTTGCACTCCTTCAGGATGCAATCAAAGTGGATCTATATACAGCAAAGAGCTTAGGATAAGTGAAGGGTCAGGAGGGACTGGCTCCCACAGAGTTCCGGTGACACAAGATACCAGGGCTCCAGCACGCCCCTCTCCCTCCTTTCGTGTGGAATTCTCCCCAAACTCATCAACTCTTTGCCTTTGCTCCTGGAACCCTCCCCTCCATGCTCCTTATTTTCTCAGTCCCTACCCGTGTCCTTCCCTATCCACTCTCCCTCCCACTGCCCACGAGGTCATGGGTCTCCCCCATCAGCCCTCCTCCAGTGCTCCCCAAAGGCGAGGATGCAAACAATCTCAACCTCTTCACATGGAAGATCCTTGGAGGCCGAGTTCAACTTGCATTTCCAGCTCTATTTTCCACGATTTCTCTCATCCCCCTTAGAACGGAGCCCAATGACAACAACCACCCACCTGGAACTAGAGAACAGGGGCTAATTGCTGTCGTGATGAGCATTAGTTTGGGTTTGGGGGATACACCTGGTTGCTAGTGTCTTCTCCCACCTGGGTCCTTCAGGACCCCTGCATTGGGGATCCAATCCAGTCTTCCTCCATGCAAACGTGAGGTGCAAGGTGAGTGCTCTGCGATCGAGCCATGCTCCCAGCCCTCAGAGACAGATTTTTGTTTTGTTTTGTTGGGGGCCACATCAAGCGGTGCTCAGAGTTTACTTCTGGCTCTGCATGCAGGGATCACTCCTGGTGGTGCTCGGGGGACCCTGTGAGGTGCCAGAGATTCAGCTGCACTCCAGACAACGAGTGTCTTAACCTTTGTACTATCTCTCTGGCCCCAGCTTGCAGTACATGTTTAACAAGCAGGAAGTTCTGGGTGCAATCTCGATGAAGATGTAGCACTGTAGCACTGTTGTCCCATTGTTTTTTGATTTGCTCGAGTGGGCACCAGTAACTCTCCATTGTGAGAGTTGTTGTTACTGTTTTTGGCATATCCAATATACCACGGGGAGCTTGTCAGGCTGTGCCGTGTGGGCGGGATACTCTCAGTAGCTTGCCGGGCTCTCCGAGAGGGATGGAGGAATCGAACCTGGGTCGGCCGCATGCAAGGCAAAGGCCCTACCCGCTGTGCTATCGCTCCAGTCCCAATGAAGATGTAATAGATATTAATGTCAGCTCCACCTGATGAGACAGATGCTGCTATTAATGGAATCTGGAAATGGAATATCCCAGCCTGGAAGCTGCAAAGCTACAGTTGCTACTCAGGATCAGGTGTCTGACCCTGGACCTGCCCTTCTTGGGTTTGGCCCAGGCTGTCCCACCGGCAGAGCACTGTCAGCCTTCTCCCCGCCTCTCAGCTCTGCTCTGCAAGACACAACTCAAGGGCTTCCTGCTAGAGCCATGTAGCAACAGCCTTTGTGAAACGGCTTTTCCTCCCACACCTGCATTCACGCACTCATGTCCTGTGGTCCCCTTGGCCACAGCACTGACGAATCCTGAACCACGGTCCTAACTGGGGGGAAATGTGGGCTTCAGTCCCTGCAGCCACTGTCAAAGTTCCATCGACTCTGAGATATGAAACTGGACTTATGTGAGCTCCTGTTCTGAGACACCTCGTGTGTTTGTGCATGTGTGTGTGTGTGAGAGAGAGAGAGAGAGAGAGGAAGAGAAAGAGAGAGAGAGAGGAAGAGAAAGAGAGAGAGAGAGAGAGAGAGAGAGAGAGAGAGAGAGAGAGAGAGAGAGAGAGAGAGAGAGAGAGAGAGAACCTGGCTGTGCTCAGAGCTTACTACTCCTGATTCCGCATTTGTGGATCACTCCTGGCAGGCTCAGGGGTCTGTATGGATGCTGGGGATTGATCTCTGGTGGCCGCATACAAGGAAATGTCGTACTCACTGTACTACAGCTCCAGCCCGGAGACGCCTCTGTTTAATAGATTGTTGATACTCTGAGCATATGGAATTTGTGGCCAACACTGTGTGGCACTTGGTGGCACTGCAATGTGATTCATGGCTGGAGAAAGGATACCATCAGATGTCCCTTCTCCCCAAGGACTAGTAACAGCCTTCTCAGGCCTCGGAACACTTGGCTCTTCAGTATTAGTGGTTGCGGGTAGGTGAGGGCAGGGGGTGGGGGGAGAATGTGTGTTTGAAGCAAGGAGAGGAAGAACATAAAAAGCCCAAACAGGGCTGGAGTGATAGCACAGCGCGTAGGGCGTTTGCCTTGCATGCGGCTGACCAGGGTTTGATTCCCAGCATCCCATATGGTCCCCCAACACTGCCAGGAGTAATTCCTGAGTGTAGAGCCAAGAGTAACCCGGCAGCATCGCTGGGTGTGGCCCGAGAAAAAAAAAGCCCAAACAGGCTGCGAAAAGGATACGCTTATAGTCTGAGAGCTGGGAATGCATATGTCAAGAGAAACGGCGTTTCCTGCCATGCTCGAGTGCTCCATAGACACCCGGATTCCAGGGGTATAAGTACATCCATATTGAGCGGTCAATCTGCAGAGAGAGCCCTGTTCCCCCCCCCCCATGTATTTCTTATTTCAGTTATGGTGACTGTTGCTGATGCATTATTGTCTCCACAGGGGAAAGGGCTTTTATGTCCAACCCTAACTTTGCACCCCTCCCCCACCCAACTAGCCCAATGGAAAGCACTCAATACATTATTTATTAATTAAAAGAAAGAGCAGGAAGTGCCTGCAGGCTCAGAGGGCCACTGTGCAATTTCTCTGGGCTTGCCTGTGGCTTTCTGACCCCCTTCCGAGGGCCAAGTACACATTCTCCACCCCAGGGGCGACCTTTGGTCAGGCCAGCCTCTTTTCACCCTTACCTTCAAAACCGATTCCTTTTTGTTTGGACACCCAAGGTATTGGGATGGGGGGTGGTGGTGAGGATTGGAAGAATATTTTTAACCATTTAAGAATATTTTTAACCATGTGTTCTGATTAAAAACCACAGTAACAAAACAGTGAGGAAGCGACTTGGTGGTTGCCTTGCATGAGACTGACCCGGGTTTGATCCCTGGAACTCCATATGGTCTCCAGCGCACAACAGAAGTGAGTCTGGAGTGCAGAGGCAGGGGTAAGCTCTGAGCACAGATGGTTGTGGCCCGAAGGCAAAAAAAAAAAAAGAAAAAAAAGAAAAAAGGAAAAGAAACCCTATGTAGAAGAATCTTCCTAAGGCCTTGGGGAAGGGGGAAGGGACAGGCCCTGAGCCACTGGTCATTTTCAATGGTGGCAGGAGCCCGGGGCTCCCCAGGGAACATGTTGCTGATTTTTCTATTCAATTATTCTTGGCTAATATTGCTTTCTCTTGGACAAGAAATTAATGATTCTCTGGGTTTTTTCCCCCCTTTTCTCTCTCCTCTTTTAATAGAGTCAGCTTAGCTTGTCTCTCCCTCCCCCACTCAATTTTGCATTTTGAATGGAACACAGTAATAAAGAGGCTGCTTTGTTCAGCACCAAGGAACTTTCACTATCTAAACCTTACATCGTCTTAATTTTTTCCCCTTGCCTGGTGGCACTCTGTCTATGATGATCAGGCGCGATTTCCCATTGCTGTGGAGGAGACGGTAATTATTTCGCTGAGCAAACTAAACAGAGTGCTTTGGGAATATGTTTAGAATCTGTGTGGGGCAGAGAGAGCTCAGAGGGCTGGAGCGCATGCTTAGCGTGCAGGGGCTTCGACGCCTGGCTTTGGATGTGCCCTGGAACAAACTCTGACAACTGCCACAAGATAAAGAATCTGATTTTTTGGGGGGTCAGGAATGTAACTCAGCAGTCGAATATTCGCCCGGCACTCAGGTTTTGAGTGATAGGGTGCCAGGGATCAAACCCAGATCAGCCGCATGCAAGGCAAATGCTCTACCCGCTGTACTATTGCTACAGCCCCTCATTGCAGATTATTTGAACTCTTTGGCTGTTTATTGATGTAAAACCTCTTACACTGAAAAGAAATATTCTGAAAGATCCTATTGTTGGGTGAGCGAGAGTTTTCTATAGCAGGTAGGGTGTTTGTGTTGTATGTGGCTGACCTGGTTCAATCCCTGCACTCGATACAGTCCCCTGAACACCCAGGACTGATCCCAGAGTCCAGGGCCAGGAGTAAGCCCTGGGCACAGCTGGGCTTTGATGTTGAATTCTAGTTTTTTTGGAGGCGGGGCAGGGAGGGCACACGCAGCGGTGCTCAGGGCTTACCTCTGGCTCTGCACTAAAGAATCACTCCTGCTGGACTGCCGGATCATGTGGGATATTGGGGATGGAACCCAGGTCGGTATCATGCAAAGCAAGCGTCCTACCCGTTGGACTTGTTGTCCTGGCCCACAAGTTTTTAACTAGACATACATACACACCTAAAATATCTAAAACAGTGGAAAAGCACAAAATCTAAAATATCCAAATAGTGGGAAAGAGCAGGTCTCCAGCGCTCCTGGGCAAGCCAAGTCCCCACCGGGAGGCAAGCCGCGGGTCCCTGCTTGCGTTTGCTCGCATGCTCCCAGAGACCTAGTTTTCCATGCATTGGCATGGGGGAGCTCCTCAAACCCCCGTCCGGCCTCCGATTTCCTCCAGGCCCACTGTTCTCTGGACTGGGTGTAAGTAGTGAGCTGGCAGGGCTGGGGAGGGAGGGGCCGGCGGGAGGATGATGCGGACGGATTCTGCAGCTGCGCCTTTGCTCACGGAGCACTGCAAGAAGGAGCCTGGGGGGCTGGAGCAATAGCACAGCGGGGAGGGCGTTTGCCTTGCACGCGGCCGACCCGGGTTCGATTCCCAGCACCCCATAGGGTCCCCTGAGCACCGCCAGGGGTGATTCCTGAGTGCAGAGCCAGGAGTAACCCCTGTGCATTGCTGGGTGTGACCCAAAGAAAGAAAAATAAGAAGGAGCCTGGGGGAGACGGTGCAGGGGGGGACAGGGAAGAGAGACGAGGGCGAAGCTGTGTGGTTGGGTGCCCCAGTGTCCTCCTCGCCAGCAGGACCCCGCCACACAGCCCTGGGCGCGGCCTCCGGGCGGCTCAGAATGTCACTTCCGCTGGCCGTTAATGACGTTACAGTGCGCATGCGTAGTGGGAACCCGCGCAGGTGTGGCGCCAATGCTGGACACCAGCCGGGGCAGCAGGTGCGTTAGAGCCCGAGGCGCGGAGCGTTGGGGAGTGGAATGCGGGGTCTGTCAGGGGGCAGGCCATCAGGGGAGTGAGCCTGTCAGGGCGTCAGGTGCGTCAGGTGCGTTGCAACACGAGCTCGTGGAGCCTGTCAGGGGGTCGGGGTCGGTCAGGGACAGGGCGTCAGGGCGCAGTGTGTCAGGGGGTCGGGGTCTGTCAGGGAGCGGGGTGTCAGGGGCGCAGAGTGTGTCAGGGGGTCGGGGTCTGTCAGGGAACAGGGTGTCAGGGGCACAGAGTGTGTCAGGGGGCGCGGGGTCTGTCAGGGAGCGGGGTGTCAGGGGCGCAGAGTGTCAGGGGGCGCGGGGTCTGTCAGGGAGCGGGGTGTCAGGGGCGCAGAGTGTCAGGGGGCGCGGGGTCTGTCAGGGAGCGGGGTGTCAGGGGCGCAGAGTGTGTCAGGGGACGCCGCGGGGTCTGTCAGGAAATGGGTCAGGTGCGTCGGAACACGGAATGTGTCAGAAAGCGGGGCGCGGGGCATCTCAGGAAGTGGGGTGTCAGGTGTGGCCAAACAGGAGGCATCTCCTGTGGGGAAAACAGGGTGTCGGGTGTCAGAGAGCAGAGCCTCGGCTGTGTCGTAAAGTGGGGTGTTGTGTCCAAAAACGGGGCACCCAGTGGACTGGAAAGCGCCAGGTTGATTCAACAGCGCGCAGCCCTGGGTGTGAAGTTGGGCATTGGGTGTGTCACAAAGTGGAGTTTTGTCTGGTGAGAGTATGGGCTCTCCCAACATGCACTCACATTCAGACGCGCACACCTGCACACGTGTGCACAGCCACACGGTGTGCACTATGTTGTACACATGCAGACAAGTCACACAATGCACATTCAACACATGCATGTACGTACACACGTGGTCGCACCCACACTCACATGGGTATAGTGTGCACACACAGGTGTACACATGCTGACACTTGCAGATGGGCACACAGTCACACCTACACAGATACATGTGCATGTGCTCACATGTACACTCACCCACATGCATGTTCTCACACATGCACACACATCAATACACATGCACACGCACACGTGCGCACACACACGCACACAGGTAGATGGCTGCCGGTGGGAGCCAGGTGCCTGCATCTTTGTGGAGTGTTTGGAGTTGGGAGCCAGTAGGGCTCTGGAAACCGTGAAGCCGCTCTGTGCCATTTGCTCTGTTCATTTGCACTTGGGAGCGCTCTGGGGGCTGCTACTTCCTGCTTGGTGTTCGGGCCGCTCCTCGTGGAGTGGCGGTGCTGCTCATGCCACGTGGGCCCTCATGTACAAAGTAGGCACCCCTCCATGGCACCGTCTCACCACTGCCCTCAACCTCGGCTGAGCTCCTAGGTCCCTTGGCTCCAGGCCCCCTTCCTCACTGCTTCTTGCTCCCCCAAGACTCCGTGGCAGAGATAAAACCTCCTAACTTGGGGTGGCTCAGATCTCTACTGCCTTGGCAACCCTCAGAGACCTAACGAACATCTTGGGACCCTCCTCAAGCCCCTGCACCCCAAAGCTGCCTGGGTGTCTGCCTATGCTCCTATAGGGGCCCACCGTTTTGGGGCTCCAGGACAGCAGCCTCTGCTTGCCAGGGAGCTCGAGAGGGAGTGCAGGGTTACGAGACCCACCTGGGTTTGATTCCCGGCACTAGATATGCTCTGTCCCTGAGCACTTCTAGGAGTGACCCCTGGGTGTAAGGGCCAGGAGTAAGCCCCGAGAGCCCCCGGATATGGCCCAACTGCCCCTTCTCCACGAGAAAGAAGATGCCAGTCGGGGTCCCACTGTAGCTAGCAGATGTGCCTACAGGGGTGCTTACACTGACGCAAAGAGGAAGGAGCCCTTCTGTCCTGGGTTTGAGCCTTCAGACCTTGGAGCTCCCAGCAGCACCAGGTGGAGGAGCTTGAGTCCCCAGCCTTCCTGCCTAATTGAGCACCTGTGTTGGGAGATTTGCAAGGGAAAGGAGAAAGGGAGGGCAGGAGGGGCTTTGGCCTTGATCCCAGGTGTATCCTTTTGCGTTGGAAAGTGCCACTGTTTGTACTATGGCTGAGGTCCCCAGTGGTGGGGGCCACCATGAAGCCACCGTGTCCAGTGGTGCCTGTGCATTTACCTTCCCTCATTCCAAGCCGAGCGCTTTGCCCCATCTGCAGTTATGGAAATAAACTGTGGCAATCCAGACCAGTCCCATTCAGGCTGAGGCGTTTTCTCTGTTTGGAGCAGCTAGGGCCCTGACACCTGGTGTTCTTTGCCAGGGTTTTCCCATTTCCTGGGCACGTACCTTGTTGTTTGGGAAAGAGTTGAAGAGAAGGATAAATCCTCACTCACCCTAATTTGGAGTGTCACTTTGCACAAGCTGGACCCATGCATACCCCTGGGTCCACAGAGCCTTTGGCACTGTGGGCAGTGGGAGTGAAATGTTTGCTCAGTGAGTGTTTACAGCAGACTCCATCCTCTCTGTCTCCTGGGAGGCAGCAAAGCTAGGCAAGCCTGGATGGCAGTTTCTGTTAGGATCTTTCTCAACAAGCCTTTCTCTGTGCCTTTGCAGTGCGGAGGAGCCCTCTGTCCGGTCTCCGTGGGCTAATTGGTGTTACTCGGGTCCTTTTACGCTGGTCTTGCAATTTCTGGTCTTGCAATTTCTAGGGGCCCTGAAAGTCAGCTATTTTTGGCAGCTGTCCTTGACTGTCTTTGTTCTCTGACACCTTGAGATGCCTACAAAGAATGGCTCTGTGCTTAGGGATGTCAGCCAAAGGCCGCTTGGGCAGTGGCTGGAGGGTCGAGAGCTGCCGTGCAGCCCGCCTGACCTTGAGTGGTCCTACTCTGTCCCTTGGGCCTTCGGTGTGACGAGAGCTTCTTGAAATCAAATCAAAATTCCTTGGGGGGCATCTTGCTTTTGCTTATTTGCTTCATCACCAGCCTTCTTTGCCCATTTCCTCTTTGCTAATTTTGAATAATGGTGGAGAGACTCAACTCGGGGGGCTGGAGGAGCTACAAAAGGAAGCTTCCAGGCTTTCTCTTGTCCCTCAAGGAAAGAAAGTGTTGTCCCTAGCAAATCTGCAAGGACGTCTTTTGCTGGGGGTGGGAGAGAGGGGAGAGGGTGCCACCTCTGTCAGTGTTGAGGTTCCAGATGGCTAGGAGCCCTGGGCTGCTGGGATATTGCCCAGTGCCACTCCGCCAGCCACCTGCAGGGTACCTTTCACTTCTGCACGTTTCTCTGAAACCTCTGCCAGGCTGTGGCATTCTTACCACCGCCTCACAGAATTTACCAAAGTTTCTGAACCCTCATCTGTAACCGTCTTATTTTCATCCTCTTCTTCCTCCTCACCTCAGTTGTCCCCGCGCCCTCTCTCTCTGTCCACTCCCCCCCCCGCCCCCCACCCACACACACACTCGTTCTCTCCATCTCTCTCCTGCTCAGGACTGTTTGTGCTCTTGGACTTGGATTTTATTTTTTGTGCTGTGGATCCAACCCAGAAAAGGAGACACATGGTGCTCTTGTGTTTCCAAGTGTCTTCATAGTTTAAATAATGAAACTAGCACATCACCTATGGCAACATTTCAGCAAAGGCAGGCAAAGTTCTGCCAGATGGCACCCTTCCACAGTAATCAAAAGTGCTGATTAAGACAAGAACGATTTCCTTTTCTAGAGTCTCCTGGAGCTAATGAGTTGCATGTATGTGTGTATATATGCATAAAACACACCCCACACTTAATACATGCACACACCACATAAACATATGGCTTGATAAGCAGTGGTGACAGGAAGATGCTAAGTTAGATACTCTGAAATAGAAACTAGTGACGATAGTGTAATGCAGATGAGTTATAATGCACCCTTTTTAAAAGGTGTTTGTGGGGCCAGAGCGATGGTACAAGAGGTAGGGCATTTGTCCCCACACCCCACATGGTCTCCTGAACACCTCCAGGGGTAAATTCTGAGTGCAGAGACAGGAGGAACCTCGGAGCATCACTGGGTGTGACCCCAAACCCAGTCCCCAACCAAAAAACAAAATCCCATAAAAAATTCAAAAGCAGCCAGTCAGCTGGAGCAAGAACTGTCAGACTGGCACTGGGCAGTCACTCTCAATGGCAGGTTGCTTCCCGGCAGCCCGGGGGTTCTGTTACAGAGATGGATTCTAGGACTTCACCCCGGGCCTTGGTCTGCAGAGCAGGACATATTCCAGTGCAGGACGTTTCAGTTACTTAGGTCAGGAGACAGTGGATGACAAGTGGCAGTCCTCTGCTGAAGCACTTCATCGTATTTCAAGGAAGGCAAGGCCTGCCTGGTGTTGTGGACTGTCCGTACATTTATTTCAGTGCTAACATCATGGACGGTGCTAATTTTTCTTGGCTGTTTTAGAAATCAGTGGAGAAGTGTATGACAGGAACAGAATGAAGAAATGCTTTCGTGACTGTATGCTGCATGTTTTCCTTGGGTAGTTACTGATAATGTTAAAAACAGTGGGGAGAGGGACAGACACAGAATAATCTCTGTCATGTACAGGATATACAAAAACACCATCAGGGAATAACTGAGCCCAAAGGCAATAGACAAGGAGAGCAAGAGAAGCTTGCCACTGGGGTGGGGGTAAGAGTGGGGGTAGGACAGGGAAGGGACACTAGGACAATGGGGAAGGGGAACATCGCCTGGCAGAGAGACAGGTGGGGTGCAAGGGAAACAAGTCATTGGCGGACGGAAGTGGATGCTGGTACAGGAATGGGTGTTGGAACATCATATGCCTAAAACTCGACCATGAATAATTTAGCAACACTGTAATTTACTGTTTCAATATCAAAACACAAAAAAGTGAAAAGTAGAAAATTTTGAGTGTGAAAAAACAGGAAAGAAAAGAGAAGGAAACCTGTGGGTTTGGAATTGAGGAGAACAAAGCGGCTATAGCAAGAAGGCCTGAGTGGAGCTTTTGAGGATGGGGTGAGGGGTTGGAGCGATATTACAGTGGGCAGGGTGCTCGCCTTGCAGGCACGGGCCCAGATTCAGTCCCCCGAATCTGTGTCATCCCTGGAGCTTTGCCAGGAGTAACTCCTGAGCACTGCTAGGTGTTGCCCCAAAACAAAAAAATGTAAAAGTGGGGGATGGGAGTGTGCCACTGCTGACAGAACACTTGATTGTATCCCTTAAACAGGGCCTGACATCTGGAATTGGCCAAAGCGCCAGTGTTCCAAGAAGCCAACAAAAACAAGAATATCCTGTTGAACGGACTGATAATAGAGAACTTTCACCTACTTTTTCTGTGACCCCCCCTTACCTCACTATTGCTTCATCTTTTTATTTATGTCTAAAAAAGAAAAGAAAATAAGCCCTTTATTTTGGTGTCTCCTGGGACTTCTACTTGGGTGTTTACCAGAATCTGTGCTCTCTGAATTACAATTTTTCAATTCCTTTACGCTTTCTTAAATTTTTATTTTATTTTTTTGGCCCCACGGGTGTTGCTTGGAGCCCCAGTAGAAGTGATCCCTGAGCTGCTGAGTGGGCCCCCCAAAGCCCAAAACTGAACAAATTGAAAAATGAAAAGAATCCCCTGGAAGTACTGAAGGAACAGTGTAACTGTAGTATAGTTAAACTGAAACCAAAATAAACAACTCCATAAAATGGTTATGGTCCCCTGATTCCTGCTTGGAGTGATCCCTGAACACAGCCAGGGGTGGCCCCAAACAAAACTAAGTAAACAAAAAGTACCAGTTGGGCTGGGATGCGTGTGCTGAATGTCTGAATCCCAGGATCAGTCTCAGGAATTGCATACTCTCCAGCTGCCACCGCCAAGTGTGGGCCAAAACAAAAGGGAATCGAAGCAAAAATGAAACAGAACATTTTTAAATGTTTGAAACTTTTTTATTTTGGAAGAAAGTTTTTATTTATTTTTTATTTATTTAAATAAAAAATTTTATTGGTGAATCACTGTGAGACAAAGTTACAGACTTACAGGTTTTATGCTTACGTTTCAGTCATACAATGATCGAGTTCCCAACCCTCCACCAGTGCCCATTTTCCACCACCAATGGTCCCAGCATCCTTCCCACCACCCCCACCCTGTCCCCTTCACCCCACCCTGCCTCTGTGGCAGAGAATTCCATTTGCTCACTCTCTCCTTTTGGGTGTTGTGGTTTGCTACAGAGGTATTAAGTAGGCATCATGTTCAGTCTATAGTCTATTTTCAGCCTGTATCTCTCATCCTTAGAGGGCCCGCCTAGCACCCTTTGCTTGGTGATCCCTTCTCTATCAGAGCTGCTTCTTCACCTAGCATGTGAGGTCGGCTTCCAAGCTGTGGAGTACTCCTTTTGGTACTTATCTCTACTATTCTTGGGTGTGAGTCTTCCATTCTGTTACTTTATATTCCACAAATGAGTGCAATCTTTCTATGTCTGTCCCTCTCTTTCTGACTCATTTCACTTAACATGATATGTTCCATGTTGATCCACCTATGTGCAAATTTCATGACTTCATCTTTTCTAACAGCTGCATAGTATTCCATTGTGTAGATATACCAAAATTTCTTTAACCAGTCATCTATTCTTGCGCACTCGGGTTTTTTCCAGATTCTGGCTATTGTGAACAGTGCTGCAATGAACATGTAAGTGTAGATGTCACTTTCACTATGCTTTTTTGATCTCCGGGATATATTCCCAGAAGTGGTATTGCTGGGTCAAATGGGAGCTCAATTTGAAACTTTATTTAAACACTGCGTTTTACCAAATTGTTCACAATACAGTTGTTTCAGGCATTCAGTGTTCCAACACCAATCCCACCACCAGAGCGACCTGTCCACCACCATGGGTACAGCTTCCCTCCCACCCCCCCAAACCTGCCCCCTTAGTTGACACAAAATATATTGTTTGTTGCAACATAAATGTCATAATGGTGTTCCCCACATCCATGTTTGAGGATTTTCAGAGGTGTTTTTTGCCAGTTAAACCTTCTGTGTTGTTTGATTGAGCTTAATGGGGTTGTATGCGACTTTCACATCCGCTTTGCTGTGTTGTGAATGCGGCCGAGTGCTCAAGGAGCTGTGGAATGGGGCCAATTCCGCAGCTGGGTGTCTCAGATTAGTCGTGGTGCAGTGCAGCCAGGTGATTGTAGACGGGAGGATATCAGGAAAACACTAATCATTTTAGTTTCCCTGAAACACATCTGTGCAGAGACACACGTGAGACCTGCTCATGCTGCAGGAACAGTGGCAGCACAATGACACGTCCCTGGTGGTGGTTGGTGGTTCCCAGGCTTGTCAGTATTTTCAGGAGAATTTCGAGCAATAAAGATGCTTAGACTCAGAGATAGAAACATTTTCTGGAAAGAAAGAGAAGAAAGTCCCCTGGCAGCGAGGAACTTAGCTAGGACTAAGTTAAAGTATGGATTGTTTGGATGCTTGGTTTGTTTTGGGGGACCACACTGGACATGCTCAGGGCTTGCCTGTGACCCTGCACTCAGGGATCACTCCTGCTGGTGCTGGGTGGGGATGCTGCACGCGCCGCTTGGGGCTTTGGCATCAAACCTGGGCCGGCCTGGTGCAAGGCAGCGGCATTACGCCTGTGCTAGCTCTTCTCCCAGCTGGAGGTCTAGGAGTGTTTATAAGAAATTTTGAGTCTTTGTGTCTCTTATCAAGTGATGGGTTGTTAAACTTCTGAAGCTTCTTTGTTCATTGAGGTTCCTTTCATGTTTTTAAGATAAGACTAACATCCAGTTCCCCCATCTTCCTTTTACCATCTTTGGACGGTTGGCTCAGGCACAGCCTGTTATCTCTCAGCCTCCCAAGGCCAAAGGCTGGCTAAGGCTGGGACATAATTTAATCCACTCACCCCACCAGCTGGGACATAGTTTAATCTACTCACCCTAAAGTATGGCCTTGGAGGAATGACAGGCTTCCTCAGTTTCCAAGCGAGCCCAGAGCTGTGTGGCCACGGGGGCCCTGAGGCTCCCTGCAGTCAGTGGGCAGCCCCGGTGCTGTCTGAGGCTGTGCAGATCCGCAGCACTGGCGGAGAAAGCCATTCCCGAGACCAGCCTGGCTGCTTGCCTTCATCTCGGGGCTTTGCCTCCAGTTGAATTTCTACCTTGTTGCCAGCTGCTCCTCTTCGTTCACCTGCGGTGGTAGAGGAAACACAGGCACTGCTCTCACCCCAGCCAGCCCACTGCACCGGCATGCCCAAACATGGGCAATGTTTGGAACAAGTGTCTGTTTGTTTTTGTTTGTTTGGTTTTGTTTTGGGGTCATACCTAGTGATTCTCAGGGCTTACTACTTGTTCTGCACTCAGGAATCACTCCTGGCGGTGTTTGGGGGGACCATATGGGGTGCCAGGATCAAACCTCGGTCAGCTGCATTCAAGGCAAGCATCATACCTGCTGTACTATCACTCCGGCCTTGAGTGCATGTTTTAATATGGTTTAAAAGCAGCAGAGGCCAGGAAGATAGTAGAGTGGGGATGGTGCTTGCCTTGCATGTGGCCAACGTGGATTCAATCTCCAGCATCCCACATGGTACCCTGGGCCTCACCAGAAGTGACTACTGAGCACAGAACTAGGAATAAGCTGTGAGTACTGTGTGACCCCTTCCACCACCACCAAAAATTAAAAATAAACAAAACCCAAAACCAGCCCCCCTGCCCCCTAAAATGGGCAGTCAAGCAGATTTGGGGATTCAGATGGACTGGAGTCCAGGTTTGGCACATGGAAGCACCAGGTTCCATCACTGGTATGTCACGTTCCTTTAATCAGGAGTGGCCCCAAGGCTGAGAAAATAAAGTCATAAAAGCAGAAGTGATTTACAACAGGCTTCAAGTAGTGGTTCTCATCTGGGGGCTTTGTGGCAATGTCTGGGGACAGTTTTGGTTGTAACAACTGGATGGGGACCTCCATTTGTCATAGGGATGTGGCTCAAGGACTCAGGATGCACAGGCTGACCCACAACAGAGAATCATCCAGCCCCAAACACCAATAGTGCCAGAGTTGGCTCCAGTGAAAAATTATTTAAAAAAGAACCAAATTTGTATCTCCCCTGCCCCCTGTTCCACCCCACAACCAGAATCATGTGGTGTGATTTCTTCCCAAGGAGACACTCCCCTGTGTTACAGTTTAGAGTATTTGTCAAGGGAGAACAGTGCCCCAAAGGTGATAAAGGGGGTGTGTGTGTGTGTGTGTGTGTGTGCTTGTATGTTTGGATTTTTGGGTCACTGCTGGTGCTGCTCAGGATTTCCTCTTGGGTCCATCTTCAGGGGCTACTCCTACTTGGCTCAGGGATCATCCTACTTGGCTCAGGGCAGCAGATTGGGTGCTGGGGTCGAACTCAGGTTGGTTAGTGCGAGGCAAGCCCCCTCCCCGCTGGACTGGTGCTACATTCACTATGGATTCTTATAAAAGGAGTCAAAACATTGACTTCTTTGAGGTTCCATAAAGGGAGAAGAAAAAAGAAACGGGGTGTTGGCAATGTCTGTGGGGGTACAGTTTGGTTCTTCATTTTCATCACATGTTAAAATCCCTGGGAGCTCTCAAGCTGTGCTGTGTGTCCACATCCCAGATCAAAGAAATCCACATCTCCACGGTCACGGCCCAGGGCCCAGATATTGTCACACAGACCAGGCACTAGGGGACTGGAACACTTCAGTGTGTGTGTGTGTGTGGGGGGGGGTTGGGGGGATGGGGCGGGCTCAAGGGTGCGCACAGTTGGCAACAACGACCACAAGCTGCAAAGCTGCATCCTGGCTGGTTTCTGCTTTCTCTGGTGACAGTGACAAAGCCGAGAGCTGGGGCCAAGGAGCGACATTCCAAAGAAACAGAAGGCTGTGCAGGAGGGAGCCCGGCAGGGTGGAGGTTCTGGGCGGATGTGGGTCTGGAGTGACAAATGGGCCACAGGGGTGGGGTGGGACACTCAGCACTAATGGAGGAGGGGAGCCAGGAGTGGGAGGGGCTGTGGGCTCAGACAGCACCTTCGTCTCACACTTCTTTCTTGCTTTTGTTTTTGGGTCATCCCTGGCAGTGCTCAGGGCTTGCATACTCCAGCCTCTGTGCTCAGGGATCACTCCTGGTGGACGTGATGCAGGGGATGGAACGCAGGTTGGTCACGTGCACGGCAAGCATGCTGTCCTATCGCTCTGGACCCTTTGCAACTATTCTGATCCTCACTTCCCTGGCCAGGCGTTCAGGAAGCCTGTTTAGAAGAGGGGAGTAGGTTTAAAAGAGGGGAGGGAGGTGGATTGCAAATCACAGGGACATGAGTCTCTCCTCTAGGAGTTGAGTGCTAGACACCTGTGCACTGCCCCCCTCAGCTGTCTCCTCCCCGCCCCCACAGTCCTCTGCCCCCTGTGCACTGACTGCAGCACTGTGGTGTACGAGGGCAGTCTCCCCATCCCCCCACCCCAAGCCCTGCCCTCTGCTCTCTGCCCCCTGGGCACTCCAGCGGTCGGCTATACGAGGGCATCCTCCGTCTCCTCCTCTGCTCCCCTTCCCAACAAGGAGCAGCAGCTCATCTGTGCTTCTGTTGGCTGGGAGCTGAGTGGTGGCCACTGAGGAGTGACCATCGGTGGTAGAAGTGGCAGGGGTGCAGCAGCAGGGGTGAGTCCTGTGGGGTCCCTTACTGATAGTTCTCCGGCTGTATCTCAGACCTACTCAGGGCCCGGAGATACTGGACGCTTCTAGGTTGCACACCAGCTTTAGCAGTGGACATTTGAGTCTGGGGCATCCTCTCCAGGCTGTGCTTGGTTGAGGCAGGGGTCTGGGCAGCACGGGCTCAGGACCTAGAACTGGTCCCTTCACAATGGCGACCAGCACCATGTCTCTTGGCCATGCCTGAGTCTCTTTCGTGGACAAAATGTTTCCAGAATCAGGTGGGTAGGAGGGAGAAAAAGTCACTCAAGTGATCCCTTGGTTGTGAATTCAGCAGTGTAGGTGGAACTTCAAGGTGAAAAAAAATGAAGGTGGTTCCACAACTGCCGCCATGTCGAATCGCTCACCTGCCCAGCTTCATGAGTAAATCTCGGAAGCGGGTGTTTGGAAAAATGGGCACAATGGTGGACAGGAGTGGTGGGATTGGACTATTGACCGCCTATAACCAGTGCCTCATGAGCAGCTCTGTAAACCATGGTGTATAAATAAAGGGGGGAAGTGAAAGTGCTAAGCAAGAAAATTGCAGGCCAGGGGGCTGGAGTGATAGCACAGTGGGTAGGGCATTTGCCTTGCACTTGGCCAACCCGGGTTCAATTCCCAGCATCCCATATGGTCCCCTGAGCACCGCTAGGGGTAATTCCTGAGTGCAGAGCCAGGAGTGGCCCCTGTGCATCGCCGGGTGTGACCTAAAAAGGAAAAAAAAAAAAGAAAATTGCAGGCCAGGAGCTCGATGGGTGGGGGCCCAGCAGCTATGCTTGCCTGGGGGAGCCCCTCCTTCCTCTTCCACCCCTAATCCCCACCATGAGACACATCACCTCCAGCGGGGTGGAGGGAGGCTGTGTGGGGGAGATGGCACGGGTGTAGGGGGCTCAAAGCCAACCAACCCGAAGAAATCAGAGCATTTCCCTCACACGTCACGTGGGAAAAATGATTTCCCAGACATTTTGCTGGCGTCAGATGTGTGGATCCTGGGGCCCCCCAAGGGAGGGGAACGTAATGTGGGGTGTGGCTCATCTGCAGAGAAGGCGGCCCAGGAGAGCCTGTGAGTTTCCCAGGAGGAAGGCCTGACTGCGGCTGAGCACATAGATGACCGGTGAGGTCAGTGTGTACTTTATTTTCTTAGGCTGTGTGGGAGTGGAAGCAGCTGGGGCCAGCAGGCAGGATTGAGGCAGGATTGGGGCCGGGGGCGGGGCGGGAATGCCTTGGAAACTGACAGGAGGCCAAACACTAGACTGTGCTGGGTGCAGAGAGGGGCTCAGCCCACCCAGACTCACACTTGCATGTGGCCATTTTAGGGTGGCCTGTCTTGAAGGGCGCGCGTGCATGTGTGTGTGTGTGTGTGTGTGTGTGTGTGTGTGTGTGAGTGTGTGAGCACAATAACCCTGTACTGTCTTGCCAGCCCACTTCTGTTCCTTGTGCCCTTTTCACTTCACAGATGGTTGTTACACCTGGCATTTTTAAAAGGTGCTACTATGATGTGATTCACCTACATAAAATTCAGTCTGAGAGGCCAGCTCCTCGTCATTCGTTCCTTCTTACCGTGGAGTAGCTATACAGTCAAGACCACAAGCTAAATTTAGAATCCTTCCTCTGGCCCCCATCCCCTAGGAAACCTGGGGCCCATTAGCAACTCCTCTCACTGAGCCAGCCAAAAAAACATGTTAACTCTTTCATGGCCTCTTCACACCAGTCTTTTTTTGACCTTTAATTCCAATGCATTCCTACTTCAATTTCGTTTCAAAGCAGTTCAAAGCCTTTTGTGTGTCCCTGGATCCTTTCTTGGTGTAATCCTACTGTAGCACATACTCGTAACACATTCCTTTTCTTTTGCCTTTGTTTTTGGGCCACACCTGGTGGTGCTCAGGGTTAATTCCTGACTCTGCCATTAGGGATCACTTCTGGCAGTCTGCAGAACCGTTATGGAATGCCAGGGATCGAACCCTTGTTGGCCGAGTGCAAGGCAACTGCCTTACCTGCTGTGCTGTCTCTCTGCCCCCAATAACTCCTTCCTTTTTGGAATTAAGCACCATTCTGCTGTATGGGTAGGATATCATGTTTATCCATGTCTCTATTTTTGGGGTGTGGTTTGGGTCACACCTGGTGGTACTCAGAGTGAGTTCTGGCAGTGCTGGGGTGCTCGGGGAATTGAACTCTTGTTACTTTCTCTCCAGCCCTTCCTTATCCTTGTCGATTGATATTTGCCCCCACTCTTGCATTTTAGGAAGAGTGATTCTGGGACTTAGGAGTCTCCAGGGATGTGGGGTCTGTTAGTTTCATACAATGCATGACTTACAGCCACATATCTTTGCAGTTTTGGTGACGGAAGGGCCACACGTGGCCCCCAACTGCCTCAGACATCCATGCTACATGTGTGAAGTGGCTTCCCCTCCAGCTTTGGGCCCTGCAGGGATGCGAGCAGCGCACAGTCTGTCTCTGGGTACATGCTTCCAAGCAATGTTCACATGCTGGAAATTGTCCGTGAGAAGCAGCAGAGACGCCGCCTGTGAGCACTGTGGAGAGATGCAGGAGCAGCTGTGGAGTCCCAGCTCCTGAGAGATGTGTGCAGGGGAAGGCCGCTGCACCCCGGCCCCTCATTGCTCCTCCGGGTGGGGAGAATTGACTCTGGGGAAGTGTGCTCAGAAGGGGTCTCACAGGCAGCCACACAGGGGACCGAGTGACCTAGTGACAGGGCAGCTCCCTGGCCCATGAGGTTGGCAGGTCCATGCCTTGTCTCCATGGAGCTCGCATCTTGCACATGAAGATTTGCACTTTGTATGAAGTCATTGTTCTCGTATGCACTCAGGGACCACCCCTCCCGCCATCCTGCTAAAACTGCCTTGGTGTGTAGATCCAAACACTTTAGCAGACACTGGGACAAAAGGGACACCCCCCGGACATTGCAGGGTTGCTGTTCCTGTTTGCCATCACCCCCAGATCCAGGCCATGCCCCCTCAACATTGTAGGGTTGCTGTTCCTGTTTGCCATCGCCCCCAGGTCCAGGCCACTCCCTGCCCTGTTACCTCTTCTGAGGTCTGATGTGAGGAAGTGGCTCTTAGCTTCCATGCTTGTCCCTGCCTCTCTGTCCTCCCCTTGGAGCTTCATGCAGGAACCGCACAGGAGCCGAAAGGCAGCAAGGCCATGGGGCCGTACAGGGTGGGAGGGGCCCACTCCCACCTGCACCCGCAGCCCCATTTCACCCGTCCTGACAGCTAGAAGCAGTGAGCTGTGATATCCCAACTATGCAAGGGCACATGGGTGGGGAAGGTGCACAGTTGAGGGTTTTGTTCTCAAGGGTTCAACTTGATGCAGTGTTTCCAAAGTGAGTGCTGGAAGCTGGGATTGTAGCAAGGGGTGGTACTAGCCTCCTTCCGGGTTTGCTAAGGAATTCTAGTGGGCACTGAGTGATGTCTTTCTTGATCCCTGGCAGCAGGGAGAGTGCTATGCCAGATAAACTGGGAAACCTCCGAACTAGAAGAATGTTCTACAAGAGAGGACAGTGAGAGTTCTCATTTGGGGGCATAGGAAATTGGAAAGGTGTGGTTTCCTGCTGTTTGGCCGGTGCTCAGGAGTCACTCCTGGCTCTGTGTTCAGGGATCACTAATGTGGTGCTGGGTCGGGTGTGTGCTATCACTCTGGCCCCAAATGTGTGATTTTTAGTCACCACTATAAGTATGCCTTAGAACAATATTTAGTGAACTAAAGAATAGTTTGTTTGTTTTGGTTTTGGGAAGACACTTATTGATGTTCAGGGTTTACTCTGGGCTCTGTGTTTAGAAATTACTTGGATGGAACCCAGGTTGGCAGCATGCAAGGCAAGAGCTCTACCCTCTGTACTTGCTCTCCTGCCCCATGTAAAGAAGAATTTTAAAGAGCTAGGTTACAAAAGCAGAATGCAAATTTATTTATACAGCGGGAACCCAGCTTTATTATTCACTTCCTTCTCCTGGCAACTCCCATTTTTGGATGGAAAAGTTTTCCCTGTGCAGGCATTTCTTGCTGCCAATGGCAACGTCGGTTTTCTCTTGGAATTTAATTTTGTTGGACAGAAAATTGCCTTTCCCTGGTTTGGGCTGAGGAAGCCACAGTGAGCTGAGAAAGACATCACTGGAGTGCTTAGGAAGAACAACCCCCCCCCCCCCAGCTTTGCAAAGATTCTCTGGCCACAGTGACAGAGGCCAGAAGCTTCTGAGGTGACCCTTGGGGTCATCTGGTAGTCACAAGGGAGAGCAACGTCGGGCACTTCTCAGCCCACTTTGCTTCTCTGTCAGTCTTGGAATTTGGGAATGTGGGGAAATTTTTCAGTATGCCCCTATGGCACAGAGTCCCCTAAGTTTGGGTCTGATGTTCCCTTCACCACATCCATCTAGTGCCCCCTCCCCCTTCCCCAGAGCATCTTCTCTCCATCAGCTTCTAGTGGCAAAGCCTGGCACAACTGAGGGGTGGGGCGATCCTACTGGGTCAGGGTCTCTTTCAAAGTCTCCTCTTAGGGGGTCCTGGGAAGAAGCCAGTGGCCCAGTGAGTGGGGAACAGACCCAGAGAGGGTGGGGAAACAGGCCTCAGAGGGAGGAAGGGGAGAGACAGAGTGGAGGGGGAGGGGAGGCAGAGAGGCAGGCAGAGAGGAGAAGGAAGAGAAAGAAGCAGTTGGAGCTGAAGAGAGCACAAAGAGATTGGGAGGGCAAGAGAAGAGAGGGAGGGAGAGAGAGGGGTGAGAGGAGAGAGGGCGTGGGAAGAGGGAGGGAGAGAAGAAGAGAGGGAGGAAAGAGGAGAGGGATAGAGAAGGGGAGAGAAGGGTAAAGGCAGAGAGGAGGGGAAGGGAGAGAGGGAGGGGATGAGTGAGGAGGGGGGAGGAGAGGAGGAGAGAAGAGAGGAAGGGAGAGAGGCAAGAAGAGGGAGAGAGGAGGGGAGAGGGAAAGGAGGGGAGAGGGAGAGAAGGGGAGAGGGAAAGAGGAGAGAGGCAGACGGGAGGGAGAGGGAGGGAGAAGGGGAGGAGCTGGAGCGTGAGACCGGGATAGGCCTGCGTGGGGACAGGGTGTGCGCGGCTCTTCGTAGGTCCTCGGTAATCGCTTGCCTGTGGACACTGAGCGCAGGCGCTGACCTCCTAACCAAGAACAGGTTTGGCAAGCGCTCCTCCCCCGCCGTGAACGACCCGGGGCCACGTGATCTTAGCGGGCTTCCCGCAGGGGCGGGGTGGGGAGGAGCCAGGGAAGCCGGGGGCTGGGGCTGGGAGCCGCTGGGAGCCGCCACGAGCGGGAGGGGAAAGGGAAGGACTCTGAGAGGGAGGGGAATGAGAGGCGAAAGCTGGGGCTGAATTGAGGGGTGCCACACCACACCCCGTTCCGGAGACTCTTGGAGGTGCAGTTGCCAATTAAGAGGGGGGTGGGGAGGGGGTGGGGATTCAGCCAAAACCCGGAAAAAAAAAAGCCAGGACAGACCAGAGCACGGGGTACAGTTTCCTTCAGGTTGAATCAGCCCGTGTTCAGATGCAGGAGAGTTTCCTGTTCCCGGCTGAAGGGAAACACAGACAAGGCCCAATTAGAACTTGGGAAAACTGGGACGCTTGAAACAAGGGCGTTGGGGACCTAAGATCTTGGCCATGCTCTCTTCGAATGGGAGAAGAAAATTGCTTCATATTCAGCCTACGACTTGTGCCTCCTCCTCCAGCATAACAGGAATCGCTGCTTAAAAAACATCACACACACACACACAAACACACACGCGCACACACACGCACCCTTTGGGGCTGGGCTGCAGGGAGAGGTAGGCCTCCGCAGCTCAGCTGCCTGTGGCGATGAGACCCTTGCCATTCCTCTCACGCTCTGTGGAGGGGCCCAACCTGGCCCCACTAGCCAGGAGAGCACTTGCCTCAAGAGCTGCCCCAGCCACTGCCTTCATGGTGAAGGCAAAGCAACCCAGAGCCTAATCCCCCCCACCCCCCACTGCCGCCAACCTACCCCCATTATACTCCCAAACCCACCCCCCACTGCACCCCAGCCTACCCTCATTGTACCTCTAAACCCACCCCCCACTGCACCCCAACCTACCCCCATTGTACCTCCAAACCCACCCCCACTGCACCCCCAAACCAACCCCATACTGCACCCTCAAGCCCACCCCACACTGCACTCCCCCACCCCACCCCACCCCACACTGCACTCCCCCACCCCACCCCACCCCACTCTGCTTCCCCCAAACCACCCCTCATTGCACCCCCAAACCCACCCCACACTGCACCCCCCATGTGACTCCCCCAACCCCCAGTCCCAACAAGGCCCAGGTCACACGTGTGCCCGGAGCTTGGCACTCTCCTTTCTGCTTCCCCTTCTCTGCAGGACTCTCTCAAGTGTTGTTCTGGCGCCTTTTGGAGCCCTAGAAAAGGCCCAGCTGGGACAGAGCTCAGCACGCCTTCCCGGGGCATGGAGGAGACCATGGGATCCGCCAAGCCTAGTTCCCCGTGCTCTGGAATGACTTTAGGGGTCTCAAGTGGGAGTGAGGGACGGGGATTGGCTGCCCTGTGGCAGGTTGCGTGGGAGGCCCTGGGCCTGCCCATGGCAGCCTGGAGTGAGTGACCTGCGCCCTTTCAGCCTGAAGAGTGGGAAGTGCCCTTTGATCAATGCCTGCACTTTACAGAGGCTCAGGAAAAATTCCAAGGTATCCTGCAAGTTAAAGAGTTTTTGTGGGGGAGGCCAGAGGACAGAACAGAAGGTGGGGTGTTTCCCTTACACTCACCGGACCCGGGGTTCCATCCTTGACACCCCATCCAGTCTCCAAGCCCAGCAGGTGTAATTCCTGAGTGCAGAGCCTGGAGTAACCCCAGAGTATCACCTTGTGACTACCCCTTCAGCCCTACCCCCAGCCCTCTCAAAAAGTTTATGTTGGGTGTCTTCTCTGCATTCTGAGAGGTGGATTGGAAGTTACTCAACTGGCAGGAGCAAAATAATAGCCCCGAGGGAGCCTTAAGCAACTGGGACTTGTTGGTCACATTCCCTAAGGTGGGGTATGAGAGCTAGGCTTGGGCCTGGCCGGTGCCCTGGTGTTCCTCTGCCCCAGCCTAGTGGGGCGCGGCTCTGCCCTATTGACGCCCTGGGCCTTCATCACTGCCCTTAAACACCCATGCCCAGGCGCCATCATATTCTCGGCACTGCCAGGACTTGGCTATCATCTGGGGAGAGGTGGGTCATGCAGGATAGGGGACAATTCATCTCCCAGCAAGCTCAACAGAATTCTTTAATTCTTTGTTTTTTGAATCATACCCAGCAGTGCTCAGGACTGGCTCCTGGCTCCGCACTCAGGGACTACTCCTGGCAGTGCTCAGGGAACCGTATAGGGTGCCGAGGATGGAACCAAAGTCAGCCACATGCGAAGCACGCGTCCTGGCCACTAAACTCTCTCTAGCCCCTAGTTAGCAGAATTCTTAAAAGACTTGATCATCCAGATGGGAAGGTGAAGGAGAGCCCTTAGCCCTGCTGGTCTGCCCCACTGCCCTAGTATTGGACCCGGGCCATGTGGAGGGAAGAGGGGTAGAAGGGCAAGGATGGCGGTTAGGAGGGCTGGTGAAATGGTTGGCACCTGGCCATTTGCCCATAGGTCAGCTGTGTTTGTAATTCTTCTGTTTTTTTCCTGTGAGACAGATATTAAAGAGAATTCCAGTTTCACGGTAGCCCGAGGGCCTGAGAATGTGTGGGGCCCAAAGACCCCCAGGCCTGGCTGTTCTGGCAACGTCATCTGATTAGGGATGCAGGTTGCTGTGCTGCCCGATTGCCTGGCACTCGGGAGGGAGTCTCATCTGGGGAGAGGTTCCATCCTCGAGCCCTGTGTGGCTTCCCTGAGTACTTCCAGGAGTGATCTCAGAGTGATCCTGGAGCCAGGAGTCAGCCCTGAGCACCACCGGGTGTGTTTGTGGGGCCTCGCGTGTGAATCTTCCAGTTGGGAATTTCGTCTTCATTGTCGCTGTGTGGCGGAAATGGCAGAACCTTCCACTGTGAAATCTCAATGAATGTTCGAAAGAGGATTTTCTCCTTCTCTTTAGCTGGGGACTCACTGGGGTGAATGGCCTCAAGTCTGTCTAGGAAGGGACAGGTCCAAAGCCCAGACTCTGTGGATTCCCATGGAAGTGTTAGGGCCATGCCTGCTGGTGCTCAGGGCTAACTTCTGGCTTTGTGCTCAGGGGACAGATGTGGTCCTGGGATGGGAGAAAGTCAGCTGATTGTAAGGCAGCATCTGACCGTCTATACTAAATCTGGGCTCCTCCCCATGGGGAAAGAAATCTTTTGCTTTGTATTTTGGGGGCCATACTGGGTGGTGCTCTGGTACTACCCACAGCTCTGTGCTCGGCAGTTGACCCCCTGGCAATACTCAAGACTTTGCGGTGCTGGGGATTGACCCAGGGTTCTCTTGCATACTGAGCTGGGGCACGCTTGGCCAGCTGACAGCCCTGAGCGCCTTATTTATTTATTTATTTATTTATAATTTTTTTATTATGTGGAAAGTTACAAAGCTTTCAGGCTTAAGTCTCAGTTACACAATGCTCAAACATCCATCCCTTCACCAGTGCACATATTCCACCACCGAGAACCACAGTAAACCTCCCCCCCACCCCCCCACCTCCCCGGCCCCCCACCCCACCTGTATAGCTGATAAATTTCACTTTACTTTCTCTTTACTTTGATTACATTCAGTATTTCAACAAAAAACTCACTATTATTGTTTGGAGTTTCCCCCCCCCCCCGCCAAAGTCAGGCCTGCTCTTCATTCTCAGTGCCTTTGCTTTTAACCTGGATGGAGCGTGGTCTGAGAGCTGGTGGTCTGTCCAGGCTTAGCCGCTGGCCCAGCTTGTGGCGGGAAGGGTTGTGTGATCTGCAGATGTCAGATCTTCAGGATGATGCCTCGTGGCTCTGTAAGCTTGGTTGGCTGCCAGCATAGCTTGTCCTTCCCCTTTGTGGCTGGCAATCAAGTCTGTTCTGGACCCTTCCAGAACAGTCCCAGATCTCCCGTCTGTGGATGTTTAGGATTGACAGCTGTCTCAGTCCCTTGGCACAGGATCAGAAAGGCTTTCTTCACTATCCAACCCAACAGCATTGCCACCTCTTGCTCACCAGACCATCCTGGCAGGGGTCAATTACCAGGAGGTGGCTGGGAATGGTACTCAGGAGCAATGCAGTTTTGGTACATATTCCCAGTCTGGCATTAAGGAGAGGCTGGGGAAAGTTGGGGGAAATGGAATCATTTGTTCATTCTTTGTATCCCTTATGCTTTCTTTGATATGATTGAGTGCTCTGTGTGTGTGTGTGTGTGTGTGTGTGTGTGTGTGTGTTGCTTCTGGGCCATACCCAGCAGTGCTCAGGACATAATCTTGGCTCTGCACCCAAGGATCACTCCTGGAGGGGCTCGGGGCACCGTATGGGGTATTGCAGGTCGAACCAACATTGGCTGCGTACAAGACCAGCGGCCTACCTGCTGTACTATCGGCCTGGCCCCTCATGTATGTCTGCTTTCTTTGCTCTTGATTTGGGAGAGGGCTGGCAAGGAGGTGCAGGCTGTTATACTCAGACCCTGGGTAGACTGGGGTCCAGGCCTCACTAACCTCTCTCCTCATGCCTTGGTCACAGTGAGTGGATAGGGAAGAATTTGGAAGGCACGATGACCCAGAAACCAGTTGTCAGCTCCTGCTACAGTTGCAGGTGTCTTTATTTGCTTGCTGGGATTGGTAAACTGTGTCCACCCCTTATTTATCAGGAAGAGAGCATTAAGGGAGTCGAGAATATGAAGCTAAATCCCATTAGGTAGCACTTGAGTACCTTGATCAAGCTAAACTTGAAGGCCACAAATAAGCATTTCTTTTCTTTCTTCCCCTTCCCCCCCCCTTTTTTTGTTTTTTGGGCCACACCTGGCAGTGTTCAGGAATCATTCCTGGCTCTGTGCTCAGAAATCACTCCTGGAGGTGCTCAGGTGTGGTACCCAGGATTGAAGCAAGTCCTGCCAAGTTCAAGACAAGTGTCTTAACCCCTGTACTATGTCTCCAGCCCTCACACGTGAATGATTAAGTGGTATGAACCAAGGTGTTTCTTTTATTTTCTTAGCCCAATTGTATTTGGGTTGCTCACATTTGCCATTGGAAAATACTTCCTGGCTTAAAAATGCTACTTTTGGAGATTCTTAAAAGGATGATTAAGGGCCTGGGTTATAGGCCTTTGCATGCTTAAGACCTGGTTTCAGTCCCTGGCATGGCATGATCTCCAGGCCTTGCTCATGCCTTGGCCACAGTGAGTGGATAGGGAAGAATTTGGAAGGCAGGATGGAGCCAGCTGTCAGCACCTGCTACAGTTGCTGTCAGGTTTCTCCTGGCACAGCACTGGGTGTAGCCTCTAAAGTCAGAGAGCCACTGAGGATTCCATTCCTCCCCACTCCTCCCGTTTCCTTCGCTAGCCCCGGCAGTGCTCAGGGGTTGCTTCTGGCTTTGCACTCAGGAATTGCTCCTAGTGCTGCTCAGAGGATATTATGGGATGCCGGGATCTAACTGGGGTGGGTAGATGCCCTAGCTGCTGGGCTATCTATCACTCCAGCCCTAGATCACACACTTTATGTGGCAGCATCATGAGCCACTACATCAGTCGGTCTGCAGGATGACCTAGAGTGTGGGTAGTGCCGGGATGCAGCTTCTGGCCTCACTTCCATAAGGCAGATATCTTCCAACCGAGCCCTCCCTGTACCTTGCATTTGGACTCCGCCTTTGTGGCAGTGTGAAGGCTCTGAGACTCCAGTAGGAACTGAATTTGGGTCTGAATGGTGTATCTTCTTCTTTCCTGGGTGATGGTGCCATCCTGCCTCATGGCACTGGGCAGTGACAGCTCTGTCAGTCCCAGGAGCTTGAATCAGGCTCCTGAATAGCGGGATGGCCTTTCTTATCTTCCTTTCTTATCTGTATTTAATGCATTTACCTAATTATTATCACAATATCCTATAGAGTCAGGCTTTGCGATAAAATAAACCATGTCAGTTGACTTGATGTAGTTGGCAGCTGATGCCCATGTTCCAAGTCTGTGGAAGAGATATGAGGCTAAGCTGTGACATTTGGTAGGAGAGACAGATTATATATTTTCAAATTACGATCGCTCTCTTGAGACGTAACTCTAGTGCAAGCCAGGGAAGAGCTGTATTATGACTGTTGAGATAATCGCCTTCCTAGTTTCCTTTGCCATAGGCATGACCATGGCAAGTGAATTTTGTAGTCATAGATAGTCCCTGTAGGTATCTTGGGCATCAGATATTTGGTCACTCAACAGTTGGTGCCCAATGTTCCTTTCTGCTGTGACTGTAGCTCATACAACCCTCACAGCACTGAGCAGCTGACTGTGAATGTTCACACAAGGGAGGAATCTGTGGACCCCTATTTACAGGAAGGAGATTATGGAAGTGACCAGTCCAGCAGAGCTCCTGTCAGAGCTCTGAAATGCTTTCTAGAAGCTCAGTCTCCAATCAGCCAAGCCATCTGCCGGCGTTGGGCGACATCCAAGCTGCTGATGGCTGCTGAGGGAACATTGCACAACCCGTGGAATTCACATTCCAGTGAAGCCTGCTCTTCCAGCCCAGCTGGGCCCTTTCGGGAGCCAGCAGTCCCTGAGTTTGTCCTGATCTCTCCCTCCCCCAGCCAGGCCCACCTGCCCTGGACCCTGGGGTCTTCTCCCAGCCCTTCCCTGTACACAGACACAGAACCTTGCCAAACATGGCCCACCGGCTAGAATGCTTCTCTCTCCATAACCTGGCAGGGATAGCTCTAACCCGTGTCCACTCCTGGCCACACGTCCCTCTCTGGGGTCCAGCCCTTCCTCGCTTTCCAGGAACCAGGTTCATTCATGCTTTGTCCACATGGGTGCACACTTGAGAGACCCTTGCTTTTTGCTGACATGAAAACATTTGATAATTTCTGAGAAAGGCCTTTGCCCAAGCAGTGACCTCATGTCCATCCCCTCTGGACTCCCCTGTCTTTCTCTATAAAGGGTGGTGTGTCATTGTCATCAAGAAGGGTTTTTATTCTTTTGTTCAGGGCATTCAGTATTTTTATCGGGAAGGTAAGGCTGGAGCAGCTTTTATTTTTTAACTGGGTGGCAGCTTTGGGGTGTGAACGTGACTGCTTAAGCTTCTGGAGGTACAAGGAGGTTGTGGGGAGGTAGCCCATCCCAACCCTGAGAAAGGCTGGAGGTGATGACACAACATTCACAGGTGAAGATATATATATATGAATATATATATATATATACACATATAACAATCTTCACACACTCTCCTAAGGAAAGATTTTTGGGGTTTGGGATGGAAAAATCTGAAATATGGTGGTGGGAGAAGGTGTCATGGTGGTGAGATTGGTGTTTGAATATTAAATGTAATCAGATATTGTGAAAAAACCATACACAGGTGAATAGAGCTCAAAAACTGGAATTCCACAAATCCATGTACTTTAATTTTTTTATTGTGGCAGATTATACATAGCACAACATTTATTATTCTTATCATTTTAAGGTTCAGTGGTATTTTAAAAGTTCAGTGGCACTATCTGTTTTGTCCTGATTTTACTTCATCTCATGAGGCATTTTAGAATGAATACTATGTAGCTTCAGACCGGCTCTGTGGGGGTTGGAGAAGGCACAGTTTTCTGAAGTGCAAGCTCTGCGCGCAGGAGCCTGGGATTAAACCCTGAGCAAGTGGCCCCTGAACACTGCTGGCTCTGGTCCTCAAACTAACGAGCAAACAAACACCAAGAAGTTCCCGTTCAATAGTGCAGACATTTGACAATCTGCATTTTTGTGTTTGTTTCTGCGCCACACCCAGCGGTGCTCAGGACTTACTCCTGGTTCTCGCTCTTACTCCTGGTAGGCTTGAGGGACAGTATGGGGTGCCAGGGATCAAACCCAGGGTGGCATGTGTCAGGACAATGCCCTACCTGCTGTCCTATCTCTCCAGCCTAACAACTGCATGATTTCAAACCTATACTGAAGGGACGTTCTCTGTCCAATAAGACACTGGTGAATTTGGCGCCCTCCTCTCCACCAGAGAGAGAATGTTCACTTGTAAACCCATGGCCACAAGGGAGGTCCACTGGATTTGCAGTGTTGTTTCTGCTTCCTATTTTGGGGTGAGTTTGGGTTTGCAGGATAATATAATCTTGAGATAAAATGGGCAGGCTGTTGGGAAAATATGACTCCAACGTGGTACCCATCCAAGTGGAGCCCCTGTCAGACCTAGAGAGTGGGACGGCTGTCTGTGGAAGCCTGGACGAGCCCTCCCAGTGCTGTCCTGTGTCACTGGAGAGGGAACTTTGGCAGGTCTGGGCTCTGCAGACGGCTGGAAGAGCTCTAGTTGGGATTTTAGTGCTCATTGCCCCGTAGGAGTGTGCACACACTGTGAGCAGAGCTTGGTTCCAACTGAGGCATGACCTCCCTCCGTGTGTGGAAGTCGCTTTGAGTGCTCACTGCATTCGGTGCTGATGGTGGAGCACGTCCCATCTGAACTCTGCTAATGAGTTCATTGTACAGTGGCATAAAGCTGTCATTTCCTGTGAGGAAAGAAAATCTCACCCCCGTTATTTTCTGTGAGAGTTTCTCCTGAGTGAGCGCTCCAGAGGAGGAAAAGAACAATGGGTAATGAATGGTAGTGTGAGAGCATCATGCTGTCTTTGGCTGAGGCCTGTTTTCTTTTGGCTTTGGACCACAAGTGGTGATGCTCAGGGGCTCCCTCTAGGCAGTTTCCCAGGGACCTTGTGGGCCAGGGACTGAACCCAGGTCTCCCAAATGCAAAGACTGTGCCATCTCCCTGGCCCGGACAGCTCTGGGCAAACCCAGTGAACCATCCCCAGCCCAGACAGCTCTGGCAAACCCAGTGAACCATCTCCCTGGCCCTGACCACTTTGGGCAAACCCAGTGAACCATCTCCCCAGCCCTGACAGGTCTGGGCAAACCCAGTGAACCATCCCTGGCCCTGACCACTTTGGGCAGGTTCCCACTGCCCATTGACTGCCACATCTGTGCCATATGGTCTGATCACCATCCTGTGTTTCCACCTCAGACTTGTCTGGAGCGGACACTTCTGGGATCTTCATGACAGTATAGAATCATGTCTCCAAACTTGAAAAAAAATTTTTTTTTTTTTTGCCACACCCAGCGGTGCTCAGGGCTTATTGCTGGGTCTGTGCTCAGGAATCACTCCTGGTGGGCTTGGGACCGTATGGGGTGCAGAGGATCAAACTTGGGCCGGCTGTGTGCAAGGCAAGTGCCCTACTCCACACTCTGTACTATGTATCTGGCCCACGTCTCCAACTTTTGAACTGTAGCAAACAGCTGACACAAGGTTTGGTTTTCACAAGGAGAATTTGATGTGGTTTCTCAGCCAACTCTCGTGTTCTGCAGTCACGTTTTTTGAGATTGCCACCTGCCTCTCTTCCCTTTCTCATGTTTTCAGAGCAACAGCCATGTTTCCCGGAAACAAAAAAGGTGAGGGTGTTTGCCCTCCCCCAGGGGACTAAGACAAGTTCCTTTCAGTCTGCCTGGATGCTGACTAATGTGAGAAGTCTTCATGGCCTCTGCAAGGAGATCCTAGTATCTTGGTCTGAGGATACACTTTGTGTCTCTGTCTGTGTGTTTATTTGTGGTTTTGTGTCATTTTTTCAGGAGGTCTTCCCAGTGGCACGGGGGCACACAGGATAACACCTGGTGGTACTTGAGAGGCCATGCAGTGCAGGGGCTGAAACCTGGAACCTGAGCCTTGCCAGTCTACAACAGGTTTTATTATTATTATTGTTTTATTATTATTGCTGTTGTTGCTTTTTGGTTCTTACACAGCAGTGTTGTGGGAGCCGGGGCCACACCCAGTGGTTTTCAGGGACCACCAGGATGGTGATGCTGGAAGAAAGGGATTCAAATGTGCCAAGGACCAAACCCAGGGCATCACACACACTTCACGTGCTCCCTTTTGTTCGCAGCACCACACAGCTTGTTGTTGCTTTGTGTTGGAGGGTTGTTGGCCTGGGCCACCCCTGCCTGACTCTGTGTCTAGGAGCTACTCCTGGCAGTGCTCAGGGGCTGGCTGAAGCGACCGCATGCAAGGCTGGTGCTTACCTGTGCCTTACCTCCTGTGCTCTATGTCGGGACCCCCAACACACTTTGCAATAAAAGAAAAATTTTGTTTGGGAAGATGCACCTGCCCTCTAACCTGTAGTGTGCTTGGACAATGAAGAAGCGGTGAGGCTTTGTGCTGGTGTGACAGGAGGCACTGTCATGCTGGCGTTGGGCCTCCCGGGTCACACATGCGGCTTCCAGCTGCAAACATGGCCCTCGTGGCTCTCTGGGACCAGTGAGTGCCCTCGTGCGGGCAGCCTCAGGGGAGTGGGGGGCGGGGGTGGATTCTGTGACTGCAGGTGCCTGCCCCAGCCCAGTGGCAGCCTGGCTTCTGCTCATCATTGCTCCATTCCAACACTGGGGAGAAACCCCTGGGGACAGGGAGCAAAGCAAGGGGACCCCAGCTTCTGCTTTCATTGGTTTTTGTTTCTTTGTTTTGTTTTTTTGGGCCACACCCGGTGGTGCCCGGGGCTGACTCCCGACTCTGTGCTCAGGGATCTCTTCTGGTAGGGCTCTGAGGTGCTGGGGATGGAAACTGGGTTGGCTGCGTGCGAGGCAAGTGCCCTTCCCACCTACCTACGACTCCTACAACTTACTGCTTACACCATGGTTCCAGAACTAACGGGAAAGCATTTCCACAGAGCAATGCTTTTAATTTCACTTATTTTCATTTATTAGTTTTAGGTTTTTGGGCCATATTTGATGGTGCTCAGAGACTGTGTCTGGCTTTGTGCTTGAGTGTCATTCGTAGTAGCATTTAGGGGACCAGAGGTTGCTCAGGATTCAACCAGGGCTTCCTGCATGCAAGCGTGCACCCCAGTCTATTGAGCTCTCCTAGTCCCCTATTTTATCATTTTCCTTTTGGGGCCATAGCTAGTGGTGCTCAGGGCTTACTTCTGGCTCTGTGCTTGGGGGCTTGGGACCACATGGTGTGGTTCAAACAGGGCAGTCGTGTGCAAGGCAAGCACCTTCCTATATAGCCCCAAATCCTTAATTTTATGGTTATGTTTTGGCCATACCTGGTGATGCTCAAGGACTACTCCTAGCTCTGTCTGTGCTGGGGGGTGTTACCCCTAGTGGTGCTCAGGTGACATTTAGACCTTTCATATGGTGCCAGATACCCAACCCATGCCTCCCGCATGCAAAGTATAAGCCTACTGAACTACCTGCGTGGGACCTCATTTTTGTCTGATTTTCTTTTTGGGCCATACCCAGAGGTGCTCAACAGAATAAGAAGCGGTCATCGAAGCCCTAGCCAAACAGGGCGTTCAAACTCAGTACATCAAGATCCTCCGTGAGCTGTATTACGGATTCACCACCAGGATCTCACCATTCTACAAGGAAGTGATCATTGACGTGAAGAGAGGGATTCGGCAGGGCAATACCATTTCACTGAAACTCTTCAGTGCCACCCTTGAGAACATCATGTGACGACTGGAATGGGAAGGAATGGGAGTGAAGATAGACGGTCGGCAACTACACCACCTCCGCTTCGTTGATGACATCGTTCTCATAACACCAAACATTAGCCAAGCGGCACAAATGCTGGTTGACTTCAACCGTGAGTGTGGAAAGGTCGGACTTCAGCTGAACCTCAGCAAAATGATGCTCATGAAAAACGAACTAGTCCCTGAGGCTCCATTTGCTCTCAATGGAACGAACATCTCTGAATGCAGCAGCTATGTGTACCTGGGTCAAGAACTCAACATGAGGAATGACTTGGCGCCAGAACTGTGCAGGAGGAAGAGAGCAGCATGGAACGCCTTCAAGAGCATCGAAGAAGTGGTTAAGAGGACGAAGGACCTCCGACTCCGGGCACATCTTTTTGATTCCATTGTTCTTCCTGCACTAACGTACACCTCAGAGACCTGGGCCCTACACAAACAGGGTGAGAACGCTATTCGGGTATCCCAAAGAGGAATCAAAAGAGCCATGCTAGGAGTATCACGTCTCACTCAAGTGAGAGAAGGAATCCGGTGTTCCAACCTCCGTTGACAGCCAAGAATCAGGGATGCTGTCTCGTTTGCCAAGACATCAAAAATCAGATGGGCCGGACATGTAATGCGATTCAGAGATGACCACTGGACTAGAGCTGTTACCGACTGGATTCCATGGGACGTCAAAAGACCGCGTGGCCACCCACCAACTAGATGGTCAGAGTTCTTTGTCAAGTCCCTGAATGAATGGTTTGAGGCTCTTCCTATACCTGGAGTGAGCAGATATCATTGAACTACGCTAGCATGCGACAGGGACAAATGGAGACATTACTGGCGCCTGCTCAAGCAAATCGAAGATCAACGGGAAGACATGTGATACAAGTGATACCCAGAGGTGCTGCAGTATTGCTCCTGGCAGGGTTCAGGAACCTACACGGAATGCCGAGGATTGAACCCAGTTGGCTACATGCAAGGCAGATGCCCTACCCACTGTGCTACCTCTGTGGCCCCTGATTTGTTTTTGAAATAGCAGTGTTAGGGATGGAGGGCAGGGCAGGCAGGATACCTCCTCGCACTGCCTGACAATTTGGTACTCAGGGGAGCCGGCAGAGTCACATGCACTGGCACTAGAGTCGGGAGTAGGGCATGCAATTCTGGGTACCCAACTCAGGATCTTGCACATTCTAGGCATGTGTGGTCCCCTTTGAACTACCTCTCTAGCTTCTCTTTTTAATAAAGGAGAAGGGAAAGTACAGATAGCGCCCCTCAAGTGTGGGTTTATGCAGCCTCACCACTGAACGTGAGAGATTCAGCAGTACTAGGGGCTTTTGATGGTGTAAATGAAAGAGAAATAAAGATATATATATAATATACCTTATTATATATGTGTATATATATGTATTGGCATATCCAATACGCACGGGTAGCTTGCCAGGCTCTGCTGTGCAGGCTCCATACTCTCAGTAGCTTGCCGGGCTCTCCAAGAGGGGCAGAGGAATCGAACACGGGTTGGCCGAGTGAAAGGTGAAAGCCTGACCGCTGTGCTATTGCTCCAGCCCTAAAACAGTAACAGTAAGTCTCTCAATGAGAGACGTTACTGGTGCCCGCTCAAACAAATCTATGAGCAACGGGATATACATACATACATATACATATATACATATATATGTATACATACATGCACACACATATATTCTTTCAAAATATTTCCTAAAGAGCTGATGTATGCAATTCCTTTGCTTGTGCAATCAAAACGTTTTATCTATGGAGCATACAGCATGGGGTAATTGAATGGAATTGATTTCCCTGTGATTGAAAAAAAGCGCCTGAAATGCAAAAGCTCTCGACTTCTCATTCGAGAATACCAATATCAGGTGCACAGAGAGTGAGTGGGTGGTGGGCTGGGGCCTTTCGATCCATCAGTCAAAGATTTGTACATAAATGAGGCACTCACGGGTTTCACTGATAAGGCAGGTTTGCAAAGACTTTGGAGAGAAAGTCTCAGGAAAAAAGGTGCATCCTGGAAATCACGGATGAAAGTTTGGTTTCGTGTGGGGAGAAACTGCGAGAAATTTCTGTTCCTGACTCTTGTGGCTTTGTGACAACGGAGTTGGAGTGTCAATTTGGAGCTTGAATTTCAGATTTTATTGTGGTTCTTTTTCCCTTGAGCTCACTAATGGTTATTTCGTGCATCAACTGCAGGCGAGGGTGCACTTCCCGAAGGGATCTGTTTAGTGCCCTGTGACAGCAACGAATGGCTCTTTCCCAGGAGCATGTGTGAGGGGGACATCTCTAACTGTCTTGCTGTTATTACAGTGTCAGAATCTGCATATTCTACTGGAAGTGCAGGGAGTGAAACCATGTTACGGTTCTATAATGAACACTTTGCTTAGAACTTGATATGTGTTATTTTGTTTCTCCCCCAAAAATTACCCTCACATAGTTTGAAAACACAAAATCCATAGTCCTAGAAGGTGTACAAGATACCTGGTAATATAGGGACTGGAGCGATAGCACAGCGGGTAGGGTGTTTGCCTTGCATGCGGCCGACCTGGGTTCGATTCCCAGCATCCCATATGGTCCCACAAGCACTGCCAGGAGTGATTCTTGAGTGCATGAGCCAGGAGTAACCCCTGTGCACCACTGGTAATATAAATGAGTATCTCAATTAGTACTTTGAGGCTGGGTTTGGGTCACACCCAGTGGTCCTGGAGGACCACGTGATGCTGGGACTTGAACCCTGGGCTTTGCTCCTGAGGTCTGATGAAATTGGCACCTTCGGGGTGGTGTGGTTATAGATCCTGGTCTTGGCAATGCAAAGCATGTGCCCTCACCTGCCGAGCGCTCTGTCCTGCCTTAAATAAGGATTCTTAAAGTGTTTCCTCTTTTTTGTCAAATGCGTATATCATAGAACTGCTTTCCAGCTGAGATACTTAGGCACAGGTCATTAGTCTGACAATATCTAACACTTTTTTTTTTTTGCTTTTTGGGTCACACTCAGCGATGCTCAGGGGTTACTCCTGGTTTTGCACTCAGGAATTACTCCTGGCAGTGCTTGGGGGACCATATGGGACGCCGGGGATCGAACCCGGGTCGGCCGCGTGCAAGGCAAACGCCCTACCCGCTGTGCTATCGCTCCGGCCCCACACTTTCTAGACTATTAATTACCATTTAGAAAACCGTGGTGGCTTTGCCCCTGCCCCTTCTGTCTGTTACTGTTTTTATTTTTTTTTCTTCCTGTTTGTTTTGTATTGTTTTGGCAATACTCAAACTTTACTCCTGATTCTGCACTCAGGGATGTTTGGGAGACCTCTGGGGTGCCTGAGACTGAAACTGGTTGGCTGTGTGCAAGGCCAGTGCCCTCCTGCTCTCTGACTGTCCTAGCCCCCTGTTCTCTTTGTGATGGGGATGGGGGGGGTAGGCAGGGGGGTGTTGGGCACAGGTAAGGTGGTTGCGCGCGTGTTCCAGCTACCCTGTTTCCTTGTGGTGCTCCCGTGCATTCTGGTTGTGATGCTGATGGGGCTTGCTGCAGTGCCTGTCTCTTGGGCCGTGCCCCCCTGGGATTATAGCCCTTGGCTGCTGGTGTTCCACTGCGTTGGCTGAAAAGCGTGTAGAAGGCTGCGTTGTGAGAGCTGTCATCGTGCGCTTGGTGCAGGCCTCGGCTCTGGGGTCCTGGTCGAGGCCTTGAGCATGCCAGACAGATGCGTTACCCACAGAACTCTCTCCCAGCCTGGCCCTCAGGGTCCAGCTGCACCAACAAAACAAAGTGGGGACTTGTTAACCAGCACTGTGCTCAGCTACTCCACAAATGCTTGGCTCCAATTATTTTTTTCTTTTTTTGTTTTTTGGGTCACACCCAGCAATGCACAGGGGTCACTCCTTGCTCATGCACTCAGGAATCACCCCGGCGGTGCTCAGGGGACCATATGGGATGCTGGGATTCGAACCCGGGTCAGCTGCATGCAAGGCAAACACCCTACCCACTGTGCTATCACTCCAGCCCCATTGGCTCCAAATTCTTATGTTGCCTTTGAGTCATCGGGGGGATAGTGCTAGGAGGGTGATGCGATCACGAGCCTGGTGCCCTTATGAATGAAATCATGTCCTTTGGAAGGAAACCTAGTGAGGGGCTGGAGAGAGAGCACAGGGGCGAGGTACTTGCCTTATCAGGGTTTGATCCCCTGAGCCTGCCCAGTGCAACCCCTAAGCACTGCTGGATACAGCCTCAGAACAACAACAGAACAACAACAATCAGAACAACAACAGAAGAACAGAAGAGAAGAACAACAATCAGAACAACAACAAGAGAGCCAGGGAGCTCTTTAGCCCCTGCTACAGGCAAGGGTCTGCAGCTGGCCAAGCTGGGGGTCTCAGGGGATACCCCTTACTAGTGCTTTGAGCTTGGGCTCTAAGCTTCTGGAACTCCAGTGAAAAACCTCATGTGCTGTTTCTGAGCTTTCAGTTTGTGGACAAAGGGACAAAGACCGGGACTTGCCCTGTGACAAGGCCATGCCTTGGGGTTCTGAGCCAGCCACAGTGCCGGCCTGGGTAACTGTGTCACACCCTTTCTAAAGGCCTCGAAAAGGCTCGCCAGCCCCAGATCTGCCCCAGATCCTTCCAGACCGGGGTGTGTCCCAAGCATCTATGGCTGCCTCACCCTCCTGTCTTCCTTTCAGTGGCTGCCAGGGTTCCCTGTGAATTCAGCACAGATGGGTGGGTTTGTTAAATTTTTTTCCACATTGGTGGCCGTGCTCAGCACTTACTCCTGCCTCTGTGCTCAGGAATCACTCCTGGTGGATTCAGGGGACCATATGGGATGCCAGGGATCAAACCCCAGTTGGCCACATGCGAGGTGCTTACCCACTATACTATCGCTCTGGACCCTCCTTCATTCTTTTCTTGCACCACTGTAGGATAACACTGGGTTTATCCTTTTAGCCTTGCCACAGGGAACTTAGTTTACCCTAGAGCAATGTCCTTTCTGTATGCACACAGGAAGACAGTTAATATTATGCTTTGTAACTTGGGAGCTGATTGACCCCAATGATATTTACTCGTGGGCATCTGCTCTCTCAACTCATTTGCCCTTAGTTCCTAGCACCCCAAAAGCAGGGTTCCGATGAGGGACAGAATGGACCCAGGGCAAGCTGTGAGCTACCCTGGCATCAAAATGGGCCAGGCCGAAGCACCACAATACTCAAGTATGTTGAGAGCATGGTTATAGGCAAATGCTATCATGATCCAAAAGTAACGACGAGACTAGGACCCTGCTGGGGTTAGGAAGACTAACCTGGCCTGAGGACTGTGGTCTGGAATATATAGTGAATGTCTTCAGGAAGAACCAAACTTTAAGTTTGATATGTCTCTTACTGTGCTCATACAGAATGGCATTGCTAGAAATATTAGAAGTAAATTTACTATAACTATTTAAGTGGATTACTAGCTGAGGAAAGAAGAAAGTGACACACCCTGGATGGGATCCCACCCTTAAGCATATCTCCTAGTAATCTGGAGTAATCTCCTTAGATGAAATTTTGTTAATCTCCTGGAGGAGTGGTCTTACCCCTCTTTGTTGATTTGTTAATGTTCAACCCACCTTTGTGTCACCACCTTATGTGATTGCTATATAAACTAAGACTGTAAGAGAAGTAGAGAGAGAAGACAGAAGCAGAGCATAAAAGTGGGGGAAGAAGACACAGAAGAAAGAGAGAAGACACAGAAGCAAAGGGGAGAAGACACAGAAGCAGAACACAAAGCAAAAGAGAATCAAGAAGTCATTGGAGCCAGAAGCAGGGGAAAGAAAGAGCACAAAGCAAGTGAGAATCAGAGTCAGGGTCAGAAGTGAGAGCGAGTGGGGCTCAGGCTCCAGAGAGAGAGATCAGAAGAAGAGAGATTGGAAGAGACCAGAGGAGAGACGACAGAGACATAGAGAGAGATCGGAAGAGACCAGAGGAGAGATTACAGAGACAGAGATGGAGATAGAGAGACAGACAGAAGAGAGCACAGCAGTACACACAGAAGCAGAGCACAAGGAGGAGCCATCCTGATCTGGTCCATACACAGCGGCTCAAGAGCACTGAATCGAGTGGCGCCCCAAGAGCCCACAAACGACACACATCATCACCCCCTTGCGCGCACGTTTACATTTTTTATACACCACATCACTGAAGCTAGCATAAATTTACGTTTCAATATGTATATATTTCCTTTGATATTATTGGAGTCTGCATCTTGATATTCCCCCATCCCTAGTGCCTCCCAAAAGCATATTCCCCTTCCCTGCCCCTACACACCCACAGGCTGAGCCTGAACCAAATGAGATGATTTAAAGGTGCCCCTATGAGGCAGAAGTCTTGTGTGGGCTCATGCAGAGGAAGTGCATTTGAAATAGATCTGGGGAAAATGACTCAGCACCCTGGGGTGCTTCTCATGATATTCCCTTTGGCTACTGAGATGGTGGGGCGGGTAGGGGGTCCCAGGTTGGGGCCCATGCCACAGAATGTGGCCTTGCTTGTGCTTCTGCCGGTGATAGAAGTGTCATTCAGAGCATCAAGCCAACTGCACCAATGGTGTTCAAGCTCCTCAGCTAGCCAAGATACTCCACCGCTGGCTTGTGAATCAGGCTCAAAAAGAACAGGAGCCTTTTGCTCTGTTAGTAAAATACCAAGAAGCGTAATTGCAGTGTGTAAAAATGGCAAGAGCGGAGGAGGGTACCTTACATAGTGAAGGTGGTTTTTCAGTGTGGTGTGGCCAGTTCTTATTTTGTGGGGGGTGGGAGTGGGGCAGGGGAACCTCCTGAACCTTCTGGAGATTCTCTGCCAAGTGGACCAGTAGTTCAACACAAGGGGATGTGGTAACTTCTTGTGCCCTGCCGTACTAAGGATGACCCAGGCCACCGAGTGAGGCTTGAGGGTTCTCCAAGGTCACAACATATGGTGCTCCTGGACTGTATCCCAGGCTGCTTGGGGCAGCCTGTGGTGCTGGGGATTGAACTAGGGTCAGCTACCTGCAAGGTGCGTACCATAAGCCTGTGCTCTCTCTCTTGGGCCCCACACTCTTCTGTTCTCTTTCCAGGGGTCCTGCATGGTTTTGGGTTCCCGTTGTATTCATGGGGCATAGGTGGGGCCATGGGATAATAACAAACTATTGGAAAAGCAGTTGATTTCCTCTGGGCCATGGTAAGCTGCCCACAACCTCTGCCTCCTTTGGACTCACATGGAGTTGATTGAAATGGCTGGAGAAAGTGACTTGTGAAATGTTATTTCCTTACTGTCACTAGTGGAAACAAGCCCTGTGGCCACACCTGCATCCACCTGGGCAGAGACATTTAATCCTGCCTCAGAAATTGGTCCTCAAGTGTGGCTGCTAATACCGCAGGCACCCAAACGAGTCATACAGAACCTGAGTTCTGTTATGAAAGTGCTTTCTGTATGTGACCTAATTGTGTCACAGAGACTTTGGAAGTTCTCTGAAATGACGTTTGTGTTTGGCTTATGATGTTTTATACCTTATTTCTTTTTTTTGGCTTTTTGTTTCTCATTGGATTACCACATGGAAGGCAAGTGCTCTACTTGCTGTATTAACTCTTGGGTCCCTATCTCATTTGTTATAAGAGCTTTTCTTAAAATAAGGGGAAGAAAAACAATATTTTAATATAGAACAAATAGCTTCTCATCAGCAAGAATTTAGGAAATACCTGTATTTATAACAAAGAGAATATAATATACTTGCCATTCTTTTACCTTGAGGTTGAGAATGTCAGGACACACACACATACACCTACACCCCACAGATGCCAACACACATGTCTGGTCAGAGGAAATCTCAGGCTGTGGAAAGAGCTGGGTACCCTATTTCCAAATAAGGTCCTGTTCTGAGTTTATGTCTGTCAATTTTTTTGTTTGTTTTTTCTTTTGGGTCACACCCAGTGGTGTTCAGGGCTGACTCCTGGATCTACCCACAGGAATCATTCCTGGTGGTGCTCTGGGTTCCAGGTGGGATGTCAGGGATTGAACCCAGGTTTCCTCATGCAAGGCAAACACTCTCCCGGCTGTACTATCTCTCGGGTCCCAAAGTCTGTCTTTTTAAAGAACACAGTCCTGTCAATGTCAGGTGGAAGCTGGGAATCTTTCCTGCTGCAAGGCAACTTGGTGCATTGATTACCTGATCAGTAGCTTCTCTGAGTGAGCCTTGGGCCAGCTTCCCTCATGATCCATCCATGCCTTCCTTCTGTCAGTTTGTGGGGTACTCCTCTTTTAGTGTCTTGCAATACAGTCTTGTGCAGCCTACAAGTATTGTGGGGTCAGAGGTCATCAGAGTTTGCAGTTTGAATGGCTGTTGACACTGGCCCTTCGGAAGTCCCTCCTGAGCCAGCCCAGGGGTTTGGGCGCTTGCCTTGTGTGGAGCAGCCCCAGGACTGTGTTCCCTTGTCTTGGGAACCACATCAATCCCAGTGTGCTTCCCCACTGTAGGATAACATGGGGTTTGTCCTTTTAGCCTTGCCTTAGGGAACATAGTTTACCTTAAAGCAATGTCCTTTCTGTATGGACACAGGAAGGCAATATTGTGCTTGTAACTTGGGAGTTGATTGACTCCAATAATATTTATTCCTGGGCATCTGCTTTCTTAATTCAAGTTGCCCTCAGTTCCTAGCACTCCAAAAGCAGGATCCCTACGAGGGACAGGACGGATCCAGGGCAAGCGGTGAGTTATGTGCTACCCTGGCATCGAGATAGGCCAGGCCAAAGTGCCACAATACTCAACTATAAGTTGAGGGCATGATCATGGACAATGCTGTCATGATCCAAAAGTAACGACGAGATTAGGATCCTGCTGGGATTAGGAAGATTAACCTAGCCTGAGGACTGTGGTCTGGAATGTATAGTGAGATGTCCTCAGGAAGAACCAAATTTTATATCTCTTACTGTGCTCATACAGAATGACATTGCTAGAAATATTAGAAGTAGATTTACTATAACTATTTAAGTAGATTACTAGCTCACACCCTGGCACACCCTTGTTTGGAATCACACCCTTGAGTGGATCTCCTTAGATGAGATTTTGTTAATCTCCTCGAGAAATGGTTTTGCTCTTCTTTGTTTATTTGTTAATGTTCAACTCACCTTTGTGTCACCACCCTATGTAATTTGCTATATAAACTAAGACTGTGGGGCACTGAAGGGAGATAGAAGAGACGGGGAGAGAAAGAAGACAAGGGAAACAGAGACAGAAGGGGCAGAAGAAGACAGAGGAAGAAGACACAAGACACAGAAGACACAAGACATAGAAGACGCAGAGAGACAGACGCAGAGAGACAGATGCAGAGAGACAGACGCAGAGAGACAGATGCAGAGAGACAGACGAAGAGAGCACAGTGGCACACACATAAGCAGAGCACAAGGTAAAAGAAGTGAGAGCGAGCGGGGCAGAAAGGGAAATAGAGGAAGATCCAGAGAGAGATCGAGAACTGGGAGAGAAGCAGAGAGAGAGAGAATGAAATAAACTGATCGAACAACCAGTTTGGCCTTCTTCCTTCCTTCGCCTGCCTCATCATCGCCATCAACCTCCCTCGGGGTGGGGAAGCGGCTGGAGACTACCAAACGTGCTGGCAGTGGGAGAGATAGAGCCCCGTTGGTCCCTCTTCTCTTGTGTTTTTACACACCCCACCTCAGACATCCATGTCCCTGCTGTGTGGCCCCATGTCACAGCCCCTTCTGCCTTCCTGTGTGACCTCAACTAAAAGCTCCTTGTCCTGCCTCTTTGACCCCATACCAGTGTCCCAATCCCTGCCTGTGAGGCCACAACAGAGTCACTACTCTTGCCTGCGTGAGCTGACCTCAGAGTCCCCCACCTGAGTCCATGTGACCCCACCTCAGATGTCCTGGTGCATGCCTTTATGACCCCACTTAAGAATTACTTGTTCCTGACTGTGACCCCCACAAAGATCCCCACATGAAGGCCATTGTCTCTTGCATGACCTGCCTCAGAGATCTGGTCCTTGCCAGTGCGACCTCACCTATTATCCCCCTCTCCTTGCCTGTGTGACTTTATCTCAGAGCCCAGGTTTCTGCCTGTGTGACGTCACCTCAGAGCCCTCTGTATAACACCACCTCACAGTCCCCTCCACCCCTGCTTGTGTGACCTCACGTCACAGCCCACTGTCCCTTATGTTTGTGATTTAAGCAGTGTTGCTTGTCTTGGCTTCTTTGTCCACTTTAGAATCACTTGTTCTTGCCTGTGATGCCCAGAGGAGAACTGTGTCTTTATCACTGTGACCCGCCTCCGATCCCCCAGACCTGCCAGTGTGACCCCATGTCAGAGTCCCTATCTGTGTCTGTGTGATCCTCCTCAGTCCATCATCACCGTCAGTGTGCTCCATCTCACAAGCCCTTATTCCTGCCTGTGTGACCCATGTCAGAGTCCCTATCCCTGTTGGTCTGATCTTCCCAGGGATGCACGTCTGTCAGTGTGCTCCTCCCAGACCTTTGTCCCACTTGTGTGACCTGGTCCTGTGTGTGTATTACTGTGACAGAACCCTGGCCTCTGCCTGCTTCCCTAGCTCAGAATCCCTGTCCTGTCTTGGGTGACAGTCAACAGAAGTCATGCCCCTGTTCATTTAACCCCACATCAGAGCTTCTTGTCACGGCCCTGCTTACCCTATGTAAGACCTCCCATCACTAATTTGACCCAGAACCCCGGGTGTCCACTGTGTGACCTCAATTCAGTGTCCATGTCCCTGCATTCCTACATGATCTCAGAAAAGAAGCTGGTCTCAGCATAGGCCTCTCCCCAGAGGCTACTCAGAGTCCTCGTACCTGACTTTGTGACCCCCCACCTCAGAGACTTTTCCCTGCCTGTGTGACACAGGTTTGTACTCTATCCTTTGTGTGACCCCACCTTAGTCCTTGCTGTCCCTTACCTGACCTTACCTCAGAAACCTGTGCCCTTACCTGTGTGACAACCCCTCAGACCCTGTGTTTTTACATGTGTGATCTCCACAGGGACCTTTGAATGTGACCTTTGGGAACACACTTCAGATCCCCGTGACCCTGCTTGTGTGACCCCACCTCAGATCTTATTATCTCTGCCTGTGTGACCCCACCTCAGAGCCCAGTGCCCTGGCCATGTGATCCTACCTCAGAGACCCTTGTCCCTGCTCCTGTGACCCACCTTAGAGCCTCGTATCCTGCAGTTGTGTCCCCATATCAGAGCCTTGTATCCGTGCCTGTGTGATCAGAACTCGAACCTCATGTTCTTACTAGTGTGATCATCCACCTCAGATCCAGTCAATGCCGCTTAAGATCCCCACAGCCTTGCTTGAGCATCCCATGTCCCAGCTTTTATGACCTCACCTCAGAGTTGTATGTCCCTACTTGTGTGACCTCACCTCAGAGCCGTGTATCCTGCTTGTTTATCCCCACTTTAGAGTACCACGTTGCTGCTTGTGTTTGAGGTCCCTGTTCTGTGAATACACCTCAGTGTGCATATTCCTGTCATGTCACCCACCTAAGTCATTTGTCCCTGCCTGTGTGATCCCACTTTAGTGCCCCATGTCCCTGCTTGTGTGACATCTCCTCAGAGCCCTGTGTCCCAGCTTGTGTCACCTCAGAGCCCTGCTTTTGTGACCCCATCCCAGAGTTCCATGTCTCTGCTACTTTGACCTCAGAGCCCTGTGTCCCTGCCCATGTGACCTTAGATTACCACGACCCTACCTAAGAGACCCTACCTCAGAACCATGTACCCTGCTCTGTGTCCCTACTTCAGAGCTCATGTCCCTGCTTGTGTGACCCCCCACTCAGAATCCCACATCCTTGCCATATAACCTCCCCTGTGTTCTGTGTCCCTGTCTGTGTGATCCAACCTTAGATCTCTGTGTCAGAGCCCATGTCAGCTCCCTATGTCCCACACATGTGACTGCTCCTCAGAGATGCTTGCTGTTACTCGTGTGACCCCTCCACAGATCATGAGTCCCTAACCCTGTGATCTTACCTTAGAGCCCAGTGTTCCAGTGTGTGACCCTTCCTTAGAGCCCTGTGTCCCTCCCAGTTTGAGCCCTTTTCAGAGGCCCATGTCTCTACTTGTGTGACCCCTCCTCAGAGCTCCACATCCCTCCCCTGTGACCACACCTTAGAGCCCTCTATCCCTCCTGTGACCCCACCTCAGAATCCCGTGTCCATGCTTGTGTGATCTCTCCTCAGAGCATGTGTTACTAACCATGTGACCCCAACTCAGAGCCTTGTGTCCCTGCTGGTGAGACCCCATCCTCAGAACCCCAAGTTCCTCCTTTCTGTGCCCATTTCACTGTCTTATGTTCCTGCTTGTTTGACCCCACATGAGTTACATGTCCCTGCTAATGTGATTGATCTCAGAGCCTCGTGTCCCTGCCTGTGTGACCACACCTCAGATTCCCATGACCCTTCATGTGTGACCCCACTTCAGAGCCATGTACCCTGCTTGTGTGTCTCCACTTCAGAGTGCCACATTCCTGCTTGTGTGACACACAAGTGTCCGATGGATCTGTTCTGTGATGCTACCTTGATGCCCTGTTTCCCTGACAATTGACCCCACCTGAGTCAGTTGTTCCTGCTAGTGTGATCCCTTCTCAGAACCCCTGGCCCTGTGATCTGTCCCCAGAGCCCTGTCTTCCTGCTTCTGTGACCCTTCCTCAGAGCCCCGAGTCCCTGATTATGTGACGTCAACTGAGACCCCTTACTCTACTCATAAGTCCTTCAACCTCAGAGCCCATGTACTCATCATGTGACCCCCCAAGTTCTTTTCTTTGCTGGATGATCCCATCTTAGAGCCCTGTGTCCCTGCTTGTGTGACCCCACTTCGGAACCCCGTGTCCCTCCCTGTGTGACCCCTCTTCAGAGATCCGTGCCCTTACTTGTGTGACCCCGCCTCCGAACCCCTGTCCCTGCCTGTGTGACCCCTGCCCAGAGCCCCGTGTCCCTCTTTCTCAGAGCCCCATGTCCCTGTTTGTGTGACACCTTCTCAGAGTCTGTGTCCTTGCCCATGTGACACCTTCTCAGACTCCATGACCCTCCCTATGTGACCCCTCCTCAGAACCCCATGTTTATCCTCTGCGACCATATCTCAGAGCTCTGTGTACCTCCCCTGTCACCACACCTCAGAGCCCCGTATTCCTACTAATGTGACCTGTTCTCAGAACCCCTTGTATCTCCCTGTGTGACCTCTCCTCTGAGCGCCGAGCCCTATTTGTGTGACCCACCTAAGAGCCCTGTGTCCCTATCCTGTGACACCCCATGTCCATCCCTTTGTGACCCTCTGCTTTGTGTCCCTCCCCTGTCACCACACCTCAGAGGCCCGTGTACCTACTTGTGTGACCCCTCTTAGGAGGCATGTTTACCTCCTGTGTTATCCTTCCTCAGAGCCTCCTGTCCGACCCACTTACCCCTTGAGAGCCCTGTGATGCTCCCTGTGTGACCCAACCACAGAGACCCGTGTACCTAATTTTGTGACCCCTCCTCAGAACCCTGTGACCCTCCCTATGTGACCCCCCTCAGAGGCCCGAACACCTACTTGTATGACCCCTCCTCAGAGCCCTAATCCCTCCCCTGTGACCATGTGTCAGAGTGCCGTGTCCCTACTTGTTTGACTCCTCCTCAGAGCCCCTGTCTCTCCCTGTGTGACCCTTCCTCAGAACCTCTTGTCTCTCCTTGTGTGACCCTTCCTCAGAGCCCCGTGTCCCTCCCTGTGTGACGCCTCCTCAGAGTCCTGTGTCCCTTCCTGTGTTAGCCCATCTCAGATGCCTGTGTACCTACTTGTGCAACCCCTTCTCAGGGCCCCATGTCCCTCCCTATGTGACCCCACCTCAGAGCCCCCATTGTCCCTACTTGTGTGACCCCACCTGAGAGTCCTGTGTCCCTGCCTGTGTGACCCCACCTCAGAATCCTGTGTCCCTGGACATGTGACCCCACCTCAGATTCCGTGTCCTTGCCTGTGTGACCCCACCTCAGAGTCCTGTGTCCCTACCAATGTGACCCCACCTCAGAGCCCTGTGTCCCTGCCAGTGTGATCCCACATCAGTACTGTGTTCCTGCATGTGTCACTCCATCTAAGAGTCCCGTGTCCCTGTTTGTGTGACCCCACCTCAGAGTCCTGTGTTACTGCCTGTGTGACCCCACCTCAGAGCTCATGTCTCTACCTGTGTGATTCCACCTCAGAGCTCCAAGTCCCTAATTGTGTGACCCAGTGACAGAGCCCATGTTTCTGCCTGTGTGACCCCACCTCAGAGTTTGTGTTTCTGCCTGTGTGACCCCACCTCAAAGTCCTGTGTTCCTACCTGTGTGACTCCACCTCAAAGTCCTGTGTTCCTGCCTGTGTGACCCCACCTCAAAGTCCTGTGTTCCTACCTTTGTGGCCCCACCTCAAAGGCCTGTGTTCCTACCTGTGTGACCCCACCTCAAAGGCCTGTGTTCCTGCCTGTTGACCTATCTCAGAGCCCCCGTGACCCTACTTGTGTGACCCAATGTCTGACCCATGTCCCTTCCTGTGTGAGCCCACCTAAGAGCCGTGTCCCTGCCCGGGTCCCGGAGGGCAGGACCGAGGCCCACTGCCGCTTGTCCCGGAGGAGCCGGCCGCTTCAGGAGGTGGCGAGTGTCCAGTCTGCAGGTGATGCTCAGGTTCCGTCGGGGTCAGGTTGAGCCGTGGCTGTGCCGCGCTCACAGTCACCCCCTTGAGTCCCACCCAGCCCCTGGGTTTGATGTCTCCACACCGACTCCAGCCCCCGACCCCCGGCTCCCAGTCAGCCCGGCGCCCGCAGCATGGGTGGGAATGGCCTCGGTTCTCGGGCTGCTGACGTCGGGCAATACTCTGTGCCGTCCTCAGGGAGAGGCAGGCGGCCCTGGGGTCCGCTATCTGCAGCCTAGAGGCTTTAAAACAGCTACTGATCCCTCCCCCCGCACCCCCCGTATGAGCTGATCGATGAACTTTCAAGCTTTGCACCAGCCCCGGTGCCGCTCAGGGTCACCTCTGACTCTGCTCTCGGGAGTTACTCCTGGGGGCTGGGGGCAGGTACGGGATGCCGCGGATGGAGCCCGGAGGGCCTTGTGCCAGGCCACCGCCCACCCACTGTCCTCTGGCTCCGGCCAGCTCCTATGTCTCCATCCCAGTGTTGGAGGTGTTTGGAGTTTGGCCTCCCGGGGAGCGAGCCCAGGGCTGTCTCTGCCATGCAGGTGCCCCCACTGAGCCCCCAGCCCCATCTCTGACCCTGGTCCGCAGCCGTTCTGCTGCTTGGCTAGAGTGCCCGGCGGTGCTTCAGATTTGGGAGGGGCCTTGCCTGGGACAGGGCTGAGTGGAACTGAGGGTTCCACCGATTGGCAAGGGCCCTCAGCATGGAGGAGACGGGAGCCGCGCCGAGATCTCAGCGCATCAGCATGGGGAGCACTGCAGAGCACCCGGCCCCTCCCTGCCCTCCCTCACCCCAACGGGGCGATGCCCGCTCACCTGCTCGGAGAGAAAAGCACAGTGCAGGGCCATGCAGTTTGCCACAACTTTATTATGTAACAAACATCTGCTATCATATTTTCTAAGTTAGATGATAGGCGAACATATTTCATCGTGTGAATCACACACGCTCAGGAATTGATTGAAGGTGACCTTAATGGTGATAACATAGTCCCGGTACCCTTCTGAGGATAGTGTTGTACCAAGGTTCAGTGCATGTGACTTGGGAGAAAACTATGGGACAGCGGGGAGAAGGGTCGGGAGGGTGGGGTGGGGGCCCGGATGGTGTCGGGCAAAGCACATGTCCATGGTGGGCAGCAGGGACGGGTACCAGATGGTCACAGGGAGGTATTTCCAGAACATTCTGGATTGTAATGGGAGGTGCTGAGAGCCCTGTCAGATTGGGGGGCCCCAGAGTGTCTGAGGGGGGTGTCTGACCGTGAGGCCTCAGGCCAGGAAGGCCCCATGGGCCCAGTGCCCCCTACCAAGGCCTGACAGTGAGGTGTGCCCTTCTGGAAGCATGGGGCTTTCCGTGGACAGTAGACCACGGCCTCACACCAGTCCTCCTCGTGGCGAATGGGCCATCCCTGATGGTCAGAGGGGACTAACTGCGGGCCCTGGGGGCGAGCCCCCTGGCTGTAGTAGCCCTGGTCAGAGTACAGGCCTGGCTGGCTATAGGAGCCAGCCCCCTGCCCATAGGACCCCGTGGGCTGGCCACTGGTCCCCGGCCATTGGTAGTAAGTCGACGGGCCGTGAAAATACGGCCCCGGGTTGTAGGGATAATGGGCGTGGGGCTGAGGCTGCCCCAGGTAGCTGGGCCCACAGCAGCCCCGCATGCATGACGCCTGGGCTGGTCGCGGCGTCCCCAGGTCCTGGTAGAATCGCATGTCGGAGGGTCTCCACCACGTCATCCCAGGTCAGGGCTCTGCAGATCACAGGCCACACTCAGACCCTGGCAGCCCAGAGACGCACAGCCCCTCCGTGCAGTGGGGGCCCTTCCTCCACCTTTGGGGTCCCCGTGGGTCACACAAAAAACATTTTCTTGTTTGGTCAGGTTTGGGGCCACACCATGGTGCCCAGGCTGACTCCAGGTTGGCCTCAGGGGTCCCTCCTAGTGGGTCTGGGGGCCCATCTCTGGAACTGGGAGTTTGGGTCGAGCAAGGCAAGTGCTGTCAGCCCAGACCACCTGTGCCCCCGTGTTCACTCTGGGGTCGCATCCTTTCTGTCCTTAGTGCTCTGTTCCATTGACCTCAGGTAATGGGATCCCCACACTTCTCCCTGGGGACATTCACCCTCCTCCTTGGGACTTTCTCTCTTCTCCCTAGGTGCTCCCCTCCCTCCTCCCTGGGACTCCCACCCTCCTCCTCAGGTGCTCCCCTCCCTCCTCCGTGGAGGACCCAGTCTCCTACCTAGGGGCTCCAATCCTCCTCCCTACAGGTTCCCTCCCTTCAGCCTTGGCCCTCTCTCTATTCCAGAACCCTCTCCCCTGATCCCCCCTACCCTCGCTGGCCCTCTCCCTCCATTCTGGGGTCTCCACACTCTTACCTGGGGGCCCCATTCCCACAATGCTCAGGGCCCCTCTTACTCCCCCCTTAGTTCCTGTGTCCCTCTATCCTGGGTTCCCCACTCTATCCTGGGATTCCCATCCAATCACTATCCCCTTTTCCTACCTGTAACTTGGGGACCCCCTGCCCCTGGCCCATGGGCACTTCCTCTCTGACCTCAGTTCCCCTGTCTATCCTGGGGTCCCCACCCCAAAAACCTTCGGGTCTCCCCTTTATCTATCCCGTGATCCCTATACAGCTATCCTGGGGGTCCCCATCCCAATACCCTTCCATCCTGGGATGCCACGCCCATTCCCTCCCCTGGGGCCTCCCTCCAGACACCTTGCCCTATTTTCCTGACCCTTGGTATCCCCCTCCCTGTATCCTGGGGTCCCCACCCCTGCCACCCCAGATCTCTGTTCCCCCGCGGGCACTCACCGTGGACTGGAGAAGTCAGAAAGCAGGTGATCAAGCAGCGGGTGGGTGCGTTTCTGCGGTGAAACAGCCAGCGGGCAGCACCAGGCACTGGGCAGCAAGCCGGGCCTCGTCTGTTGCAGGAATTCACTCCCATGTTGGTGACTAGCGTCCCAGCGGGAGTGTGCCAGTGCGGCGCATCCCTAGGAACCAGCGTTCCTTCCGGGATACCCTTAGTGGCCCGTGACCTCAAAACTCGGGGCTCAGGGTCCCGCACGCTGGAATCTCCCTGCGTCCCCCCCACCCCATGTGCGTGCATGGGACCATCAGGTGCGCTGTTGGCATCCTCCGAGCAATGCGCGGTGCTCCCAAGGGATGTGCGTGTTTAAGACACGAGTCCCACTTGGTATTTGGGGCGGTGTTTGGGCGGTACTCGCCACTGTCCCCGGAGATACTCAGGGGACCACAGCATAGAGGGAAATGCATGGGACACTCTGTGGGATCTCTCTGAGTCCTGATATGGTTTAGGGTCCCCCTCTTTCCATCCTGGGGCTGCCACGCCCCCTCCCCGAAGGCCCCCCTCCATCCAGCACAGCCCTGTTTCCCTGAACCCTGGTCCCCCCCTCCCTGTACCCTGGGGCCCCCATCCCCACCGCCCCAGGTCTCTGTCCCCCCACCCCCCTCCCGCCATCCCGCCCGCGGGTACTCACCGTAGGTTGGAGGGGTCGGAAAGGGGCTGATCTTGCTGCCGGAGGGTGGCGGGTCTGCAGCGGAACAGCCTGCGGGCAGCGCCAGGCGCTGGGCAGCGAGCTGGGCCTCGTCTGCCTTAGGAATTCACTCTCGTGTTGGCTACTAGCGTCCCAGTGGGAGTGTGCCGGTTAGGCGCGTCCCTAGAAACCAGCGTTCCTTCCGGGATACGTGACGCATGACCTCAGAACTTGGGGCTCGGGGGTCTCGTGCGCCCCGCGCGCCCCCCCCCCCACCAATGTGCGCGCATGGGACCGATGGGACCGTCGGGTGCACGGAGCGGAGGGCGCGAGGGCTTGGGCGCGTCCATGGAGCGCCCGGGCGCGGGGTCCAGCAGAATCAGAGCCTCCCTGGGAGCCTCACTTGCCTGGTACCGGGTTAGGCTTCGGCCCGTTGGTCTTGCACGTGCCGGACCTTCGCCCCCCCCCCCCCCACCCCACTCGGAGTTTTGTGCCCTCGTGGTCTGCGGCCTCCTTTGCACACTGTTGGCATCCTTGGAGCAATGTGGGGTGCGCCCAAGGGATGCGCATGTTTAAGACATGAGTCCTTGATTCTCCCTTGGATTCTCTCTTAGGATTTGGGGCGGGGTTTGGGCGGTACCGGCCACTGCCCTGGGAGATACTCAGGGGACTGTGGGGGTGCTGGGGATGGAACTGGGTCCTCAGAATAGAAGGAAATGCATGGGACACTCTGTGGGATCTCTTAAGGTCCTGACATGGTTTGGGTGTTCCCAGGTGTGCTCGGGTGCTCCTGGAACTCTATGGTGATCTTGAACTATGTGGGGGAGGGCATCAGCACCGGTCTTTGAGCAGGGCGCTTATGTCAGGGATTAATCAGGCACTCCAGCAGTGCTCAGAGACCCCAGCACTGCACCCTGCATGCTAGGGACCATGTGTTCTGCGGTGCACCCCTGTCAACAGCATGCAGGTAGTGCCTTCATCCCTGCCTTGTCTCTCTGGCCCTTCAGACCATTTGAGTCCCTCCAAGGTGCCCTCCTCCCGCCCCCGTGATGAATCCTGCCTTCCCAGCTTTCCTCAAGGCTTCCAAGACTGGGGTGGGCTCTGTCTCAGGTGTTGCATTTTCCACAATTTCTTTCAAGTCCCCTTCACTTTCTGCTGTTTTGGATGGTGGCCAGAGCAGAAGTAAAGCCCTTGAAGGTGGCTGTGGACTTGTGGAACTCTGAAAGGAGCAGATGCTTGACTCGACAAGCAACCTCTGGGTTTCTGGAATGAGCTAAGGTCTCCAATTGCACTTCATGTTCTTCAGATGTATCCAGTGATGTCCAGGGTTCATCTGGAAGCACGGAGCATTTCTGTCTTTCTTCTTTTGGCACAGTGGGAGAAAGGGAAGAGACCGACACATGACAGAACACAGGGGAGGCTGCAGGGGTGAGGCGCCTTGGCGGGAGGGAGGGACAGAGTTTCTGGACCCTGCACTGCCATTGGCCTCTCCTGCTGGAGGCCAGTGCTGGGGACAGTCTGGGCATTCCCTGCCTTCTTTTCCTGGTGCAGCCTCTCTCCAAGGGCTGACTGGGACCTTGGTGATGCTCCCAGGGTGCCTTGGGGATGGGGCGCTTGTAATGGAAGGAACAGAACCCTTGGTCTGGTGATTCTGGGGATAGCTCAGTGGACTCAACCCTAAGCTGTGCGTGCAGGGGTCAGGCTTTGATCCCCCTTGGCATGGAGCTAAGAGCAGCCCCCTGGGAATCCCAGGGCTTGGAAGAGAACAGGCCCTATCTCCAAATAAAGTCACCTTCTGAGTTCATGTCTGTCTTTTTGAGAGACAGTCTTGTCGCTGTCAGGTGGAATCTGGGAGTCTTTCCTGCTGAAAGGCACCTTGGTGCATTGATTACTTGATCAGTAGCTTTCCTGACTGAACCTTGGGCCAGCTTCCCCTGTGATCCATCCATATCTTCCTTCTGTCAGTGCTGGCATTTGTGGGGCACTCCCCTTTTAGTCTCTTGCAATACAGTCTTGTGCAGCCTACATGTATTGTGGGGTCAGAGGTGATCAGAGTCTGCAGTTTGAATGGCCGTTGACATTGGCCCTTCAGAAGTGCTTCCTGAGCCAGTCCATGGGGTCAGGTGCTTGCCTTGCATAGGGCAGCCCCAGGACAATCCCGGTACAAGCCAGGTCTAGGTGCAGAGGCGCGGTGGGGCAGCCCTATGTGTTGCTGGCTGTGGCCTCTAATGCTGCCAATGGCACCTGGTCCACATCTTTTTTAAAAAATTTAATTTAATTTATTTATTTTTGCTTTTTTGGTCACACCCGGCGATGCACAGGGCTTAATCCTGGCTCTGCACTCAGGAATTACCCCTGGCGGTGCTCAGGGAACCCTATAGGATGCTGGGAATTGAACCTGAGTTGGCCTCGTGCAAGGCAAACACCCTACCCACTGAGCTATTACTTCAGCTCCCCTTTTTTTTAAAAAAAAATTAATTTATTCTTCTATTGAATCACCTGTGGAAAGTTACAAAGCTTTCAGGTTTAAGTCTTAGTCATACAATGCTCGAACACCCATCCCTTCACCAGTGCACATATTCCACCACCAAGAATCACAGTATACCTCCCCCTCCCCCCACCTGCCCAGCCCCCCACCCCACCTGTGTAACTGATAAATTTCACTTTACTTTCACTTTACTTTGATTAAATTCAACATTTCAACAAAAACCTCACTATTATTGTTTGGAGTTTCTCCCCCCTAAAGTTGGACCTGCTGAAAAGGAAGCATTTGATAATTTGTTTTCCATTGCTGAGAATGAAGAGATATGAGGTCGAGTGGCTGCACTAGCGGCCACATGGTTTTGGATTTCTGTATTTTAGTATTTAAGTAACTAAGTCCAAAGAAATATCTACCAGAAATTGTATCATTGCAAGCTTGTACCTCTCAGCTACTTTATATTCCACATATGAGTACAATCTTTCTATGTCTGTCTCTTTCTTTCTGACTCATTTCACTCAGCATGATACTTTCCATGTTGATCCACTTATATGCAAATTTCATGACTTCATCTTTTCTGACAGCTACATAGTATTCCATTGTGTAAATGTACCAGAGTTTCTTTAACCAGTCATCTATTTTGGGGCACTGTTTTTTTCCAGATTGTGGCTATTGTAAACAGTGCTGCAATGAACATAGAAAGATGTCATCTCTACTATATCTTTTTGCCTCTCCAGGTTATATTCCCAGGAATGGTATTGCTGGGTCAAATGGAAGCTCAATTTCTAATTTTTTGAGAATTGTCCATATTGTTTTCCAAAAGGGCTGGACCAGTCGGCATTCCCACCAGCAATGAAGGAGAGTCCCTTTCTCCCCACATCCACGCCAACACCGGTTGCTTTTGTTTTTTGGGATGTGGGCCAGTCTCTGTGGTGTGAGATGATATCTCATTGTTGCTTTGATCTGTATCTCCCTGATGATTAGTGATGTTGAACATTTTTTCATGTGCCTCTCAGCCATTCGGATTTCTTCTTTGGGAAAGTTTCTGTTCATTTCATCACCCCATTTTTTTGATCGGGTTGGCAGTTTTCTTGTGGAGTTCAACCAGTGCATTGTATATCCTTGATATCAACCCTTTATCGGATGGGTACTGTGTAAATATCCTTTCTCATTCTGTAGATTGTCTTTGTATTTTCGTCACTTTCTTTTGAGGTGCAGAAACTTCTTAGTTTGAGATAGTCCCATTTATTTATCTGTTTTCACTTGCTTGGCCAGTGGCGTGTCAGCTTTGAAGATACCTTTGGCTTCAATGTCGTGGAGGGTTTTGCTGACCTTGTCTTCAATGTACCTTAGGGATTCTGGTCTGATGTTGAGGTCTTTGCTTTTTTTTTTGGGGGGGTCACACCCGGCAATGCTCAGGGGTCACTCCTGGCTCTGCACTCAGGAATTACCCCTGGCGGTGCTCAGGGGACCATATGGGATGCTGGGAATCGATCCCAGGTCGGCCGCGTGCAAGGCAAACACCCTGCCTGCTGTACTATCGCTCCAGCCCCTGATGTTGAGGTCTTTAATCCATTTTGATCCAACTTTTGTACATGGTGATAGGTGGAGGTCTAAGCCCATTTTTTTGCATATAGCTGTCTAGTTTTGCGAGCACAGTTTGTTAAACATGCTTTCCTTGCACCACTTCACATTTCTTGCTCGCCTATCAAAGATTAGATGATCGTATTTTTGGGGGTGTGTGTCAGAGTATTCTACTCTGTTCCATTGGTCTGCAGCTCTGCCTTTGTTCCAGTACCATGCTGTTTTAATGACTACCACTTTGTAGTAGAGTTGGAAGTTGGGGAGGTTGATTCCTCCCATTTTCTTTCCCCCAAGAATTGCTTTTGCTATTCGTGGGGGCTTATTGTTCCATATGAATTTCAGGAGCACTTGCTCCATTTCTTTGAAGAATATCAAGGGTACCTTTATAGGGATCGCATTGAATTTGTACAATGATTTGGGGAGTATTGCCATTTTGACAATATTAATTCTTCCAATCCATGAGCAGGGGATGTCTTTCCATTTCCTCATGTCCTCTTTTATTTCTGAAGTAGCGTTTTGTAGTTTTCATTATACAAGTCCTTTACCTCCTTAGTTAAGCTGATTCCGAGGTGCTTGATTTTTTGAGGCACAATTGTGAACAGGATTGCTTTTATCATATCACTTTCTTCTCTCTCATTATTTGCATATAGGAAAGCTATGGACTTTTGGGTATTGATTTTATAGCCTACAACTTTACTATATGAGTTTATTGTTTCTAGGAGTTTCTTGGTAGAGATTTTAGTGTTCTCTAAGTATAGTATCATATCATCTGTGAATAGTGAGAGCTTTTTTTTTTCCTTTCATACCTGAATGCCCTTAATATCTTTTTCTTGCCTAATCGCTATTGCAAGTACTTCCAGTACTATATTGAACAGAAGTGGAGAGAGTGGGCATCCTTGTCTCATCCCTGTTCTCAGAGGGAAGGCTCTTAGTTTTTCCCCATTGAGGATGATGCTTGCCGTAGACCAGCCCCCTTTTTTAAAAAATTTAATTTAATTTTTTAATGAATGAATCACCGTGAGGGTACAGATACAGATTTATATATTATTGTGCTTGTGTTTCAGTCATACACAGGTTGAGTACCCATCCCACCACCAGTGCCCGTTCTCCACTGATGACCCCATCATCCCTCCCACCCCCCACTCCGCCTCTGTGGCATGGCATTTCCTTTTCTTTTCTTTCTCCTTTTGGGTTTTGTGGTTAGTAATGGAGGTATGGAGTGGCCATCGTGTTCAGTCTATAGTCTGCTTTGAGCACGCCTCTCCCATCCTGAGCGGGTCCTCCCACCACATTTTACTTGGTGTTCCCTTCTCTATCTGAACTGCCTTTTCCCCCAGCATGTGAGGCCAGCTTCCAAGCCATGGAGCAAATCTGGTACTTATTTCTGCTATTCTTGGGTGTTAGTCTCCCATTCTGTTGCTTTATATTCCGCATATGAGTGCAGTTCTTCTATGTCTGTCCCTCTCTTTCTGGCTCATTTCACTTAACATGATACTTTCCATGTTGATGCACTTGTATGCAAAGTTCATGACTTTGTCTTTTCTGACAGCTACATAGTATTCCACTGTGTAGATGTACCAAAGTTTCTTTAACCAGTCATCTGTTCTTGGTCACTCGTTTTTTTTTCAAGATTTTGGCTATTGTAAACAATTCCAGCCCCTTTTTTAAATTTTTAAATTTTATTTTTTAATTAAGTCACTATAAGATATACAGTAACAAAGTTATTCATGATTAGGTTTTGGTCATACAATGTTCCAACACCCATCCCTTTACCAATGTATAAATCCCAGCACCAGTGTCCTTCCACCCCACATCTCCAGTCTGCCCCTAATGCAGGCACTTTCCCCCTCCCCGCTCTCTCTCCTTCTGGGCATTATGGTTGGTAGTATAGGTACTGAAAAATTATTGTGTATGTCACTTTATTTTTACTGAGATACAACTTAGCGTTGTCCTCCATTTCACTAGACCATTGATATGTTTGAGATGAGCATTTTTATGTCCTTTTACACCTCCCAAATATCTTGTTCTGCATAGTGGGATTTTGTTCTCACTCTCTAAAGACTTGTCTATCAGTTGCCATCTGTTGTCAAGTTGTCAAAGATTTTTTCTGTATATTTGTCACCTGTGGAGAATGAGCCTGTTAACCTTTATAGGTTTTCTCCCCCACCACACACCTTTTATCTTTTGAGAAAACAGTTCCTTATTTTTCATTTAGTTGATAAACTGATAAATGAGTAAATACATTTCTGGTTGTTCAGGGCCCTGGGGCCATTCCTGATGGTCCTGGGTGTGAGGGACCATGGTGTACCAGTGGTCTAAGCTGAGGCTTCACATATGCTAGGCATGTACTTTATTGCTTGAGCCATATCCATGACCCCTCCTGATTTGATTTTACTTAGTATTTTTTTATGTTTGGATTTCTTTTAAATTGTACCACCATGAATGACAAAATTATTTATGGTTGAGCTTCAGGTGTTCCAACACCCATCCTTTCACCAATGTCCATTTCCCTCCACCACTGTCCCCAGTTTCCCTCCGGCCTCCTCTCATCTTGCCTCTATGGCAGGTCCTTCCTTCCTTCCTTCCTTCCTTCCTTCCTTCCTTCCTTCCTTCCTTCCTTCCTTCCTTCCTTCCTTCCTTCCTTCCTTCCTTCCTTCCTTCCTTCCTTCCTTCCTTCCTTCCTTCCTTCCTTCCTTCCTTCCTTCCTCCCTCCCTCCCTCCCTCCCTCCCTCCCTCCCTCCCTCCCTCCCTCCCTCCCTCCCTCCCTCCCTCCCTCCCTCCCTCCCTCCCTCCCTCCCTCCCTCCCTTCTTTCTTTCTTTCTTTCTTTCTTTCTTTCTTTCTTTCTTTCTTTCTTTCTTTCTTTCTTTCTTTCTTTCTTTCTTTCTTTCTTTCTTTCTTTCTTTCTTTCTTTCTTTCTTTCCTCTCTTTGCTTTCCCTTCTTTCTGTCTTTTTTTATTGAATCACCGTGAAATACAATTACAAGCTTTCATGTTTGAGTTTTAGTCATACAATGATCAAACACCCATCCCTCCACCATTGCACATTCCCCAACACCAATGTCCCCAGTATACACCCCCTTTCCAACCCTCCCCCTACCTCCATGGCAGACAATTTTCACCATAATCTCTCTCTACTTTTGGGCATTATGGTTTGCAACACAGACACTGAGAGGTTATCACGTTTGGTCCTTTATCTACTTTCAGCACACATCTCCCATCCTGAATGATTCCTCCAACTATCCTTGTCTTAATGATCCCTTCTCTATTCCAGCTGCCTTCTCCCCCAGCTCATGAGGCAGGCTTCCAACTATGGAGCACTATTCCTTTCCCTTGTGTCTACTGTCCTTGGGTGTCTCATATTATGTTGTTTTATATTCTACAAATGAGTGTAGTCCTTCTATGTCTGTCCCTCTCTTTCTGACTCATTTCATTCAGCATGATACTCTTCATGTCCATCCACTTATAAACAAATTTCATGGCTTCATCTCTCCTAAATGCATAGAATTCTATTGTGTAGATGGACCAAAGTTTCTTTAACCAGTCACCTGTTCTCGGACACTTGGGTTGTTTCCAGATTTTGGCTATTGTGAACAGCGCTGCAATGAACATATAGGTGCAGATGTCATTTCTACGGTGATTTTTTTGCACCCTTGGGATATATTCCTAGAAGTGGTATTGTGAGGTCATATGAAAGCTCAATTTCTAGTTTTTGAAGGACTGTCCATATTGTTTTCCAGAAAGGTTGGACCAGTCGGCATTCCCACCAACAGGGAAGGAGCATTTCTTTTTCCCCATATCCACGCCATCACTGGTTGCTTTTGTTCTTTTGTATGTGTGCCAGTCTCTGTGGTGTGAGATGGTATCTCATTGTTGTTTTGATTTGCATCTCTCTGATGATTAACAACTTGGAGCAATTTTTCATATGCCATTGTATTTCTTTTTTGAAGAGACTTCTGTTCATTTCTTCTCCCATTTTTTGATGAGGTTGGAGATTTTTTCCTTTTACAATTCTTCTAGTGTCTTGTATATCCTGGATATTAATCCATCATTAGATGGATATTGGGTAAATATTCTTTCCCATTTTATGGAATCTCTGTATTTTGGTCACTGTTTCTTTTGAGATGCAGAAGCTTCTTAGTTTAATGTAGTCCCATTTGTTTATGTTTGTTTCCACTTGCTTGGTCACTGATGTTTTATCCTTAAAGATGCTTTTGGCTTCAATGTCATGGAGGGTTCTGCCTACATTTTACTCTGTGTACCTTATGGATTTATATCTGATATTGAGGTCTTTAATCCACTTTGATCTGACTTTTATGCCTGGCGTTAGACAGATGTCAGAGTTCATTTTTTTGCAGGTAGCTGTCTAGTTGTCCCAGCACCACTTGTTGAAGAGGCTTTCCTTGTTTCACTTCACATTTCTTGCTCCTTTGTCAAAGATTAAGTGATCATAGATTTGAGAGTCTGTAACAGAATATTAAACCCTGTTCCATTGGTCTGTGGGTTTGTTTCTAGCCCAATACCATGCTGTTTTAATCACTACTGCTTTGTAGTACAGTTTGAAGTTGGGAAAGGTGATACCACCCATCTTCTTTTCCCCAAGGATTGCTTTAGCTATTTCTTGGGGTTTATTGTTCCATATGAATTTCAGGAGTGTTTTTTCTATTTCTTTGAAAAATGTGATGGGTATCCTGATAGAGACTGCATTAAATCTGTATAGTGCTTTGGGTTATATTACCGTTTGATAATAATATACAGAGCCCAAGTGAAATGAGTCAGAAAGAGAGAGAAAGACATAGAAAGATTGTGCTCATCTGTGGAATATAAAATAACAGAGTAGGAGACTAACTCCCAGGAATAGTAGAAATAAGTACCAGGAGGTTGGCTCCATGGCTTGGAAGCAGGCCTCACATGCTGGGGAAAAAGGCAGTTCAGATAGAGAAGGGAACACCAAGTAAAATGTGGTTGGAGAATCCGTTCGGGAAGGGAGATGTTGAAAGTAGACTATGGATTGAACACGATGGCCACTCAATGCTCCTTTAGCAAGCCACAACACCCAACAGGAGAGAGAGAATAAAAGGGAATGCCCTGTCACAGAGGCGAGGTGGGGTGGGGGGAATGGGATTGGGGGTGGGAGGAAGTGATTCGCTAATTAAAAAATAAGTATAAAAATTTGGGCTTTGGGATAATTTATTATATTTCATCCTGCAAGGGGAAATTAAGTGAAAAATGGATTTTGCCATAATATAATGTTGAAGTACAATGTATGGAATATAACATCTTCTGTTACCCACCCCATGAGCAATATTATCTATATTTTTGGAATTATATTTTGAGTTTTAGCTTATATACAAGTTTTTTTAAATACTACTGAATATTCCTGTAATCTGTTTTCTCAATTATCAATATCTTTTCAGATGGTTCCAAATTATTTGTTATATATTTGGATAATAAATACCAGTTTTCAAAATAAAAAAAATAATATACAGAGCCCACTTCACTTGAAATAATAGAGAACAAAGTTTACTACAGGAGAGGGATGGTGGGGGAGGAGATTAGGATGAGGGAGGGTCATGAGGTCAATGGTGGAGGGAAGTGGACATCCCGGAGCAGGGTGGGGGAGGGTTGTGTTATGCATGAAAACATTTTATTAATAGTATTGTAAATCATGGTGCCTAAAATAAGTTTTTTAAAAAAGAATAAGGAATCAATTTTCAATTATGAGAGGTTATCCAGTGACTTAAAAGAATTAGAGTAAGAATTTAGCATAAGAAGTAACCCTCTTATTTGCTATCAGTATAACCTACCTATTAGTTTTGCTAAAGTCAGGAAAAACAAAGTTAGACCTGGGTAAATTTAAATATATCCAGTAAATTATTAATTGATGGTGATAAATAGTAATATAATTTTAGACATTTATATATGTGTGTGTGTATATATATATAACTATATATTATATATGTGTGAGTGTGTATATATAAGTATATATATAAATATATATACTTATATATATTTATAACGCTCCCAGAAGTGCACGCCACATTTGCGGTCAAGTGACCTCTTATAGCCTAGTTCTCCCTCTCAGAGAACCCAGCAAGATACCAAGAGCATCCTGCCTGCATGGCAGAGCCTTGCTCCCTGTGGCATATTCGTTATGCCAAATACAGTAACAATGCTGGGTCTCATTCTCCTGACCCTGGAAGAGCCTCCAATGCAGCACTGCTGGGAAGAATGAGTAAAGGGAGGCTGCTAAAATCTCAGGGCTAGGATGAATGGAGACGTTACTGGCGCCCCCTCAAGAAAATCCATGATCAACGGGATGACAGTGATAACAGTGATAGTGATACAGTGATAATATTAATCCTCCCTATCCATGAGCAGGGGATGTGTCTCCATTTCCTAGTATCCTCTTTTATTTCTTGAAGTAGTATTTTGTAATTTTCCTTGTATAGGTCCTCACCTCTTTAGTCAAGCTGATTCCGAGGTACTTGATTTTCTGAGGTACTATTGTGAACAGGATTTTTTAAATGTCTCTTTCTTCTCTCATTATTTGTACATAGGAAAGCCATGGACTTTTGGGTGTTTATTTTGTAGCCTGGCAGGTACTTTCTATCTCCTTTTGGCACTGTCCTACAGAGTGACCATTTCCCGCCACCATTGTAGTATTTCCTTCCCTGACCTATCTCTGACTCCCAGGCCTGTGGTAAGCTTCCTGCTGAGAAAGTTCTTCTGCTCCTTGTATTCCCTTGAGGCATTTGTTATTCCCTTTCTGTGTTTCTTTACATGCGAGATACAAGACAGATCATTCGGTGTCTGTCCCTCTCCCTCTGAGTTCAGTCAGCATGGTCAGCTCCATCCACATAATTCCACATTGCCTGACTTCATCTTCCTTTATGGCTGCATAGTGTTCCACCATTTTTATGGACCAGAGCTTCTGTATCTGGCTGTCTGTTTTTGGGCACTTGGGTTGTTTCCAGATTCTGGCCATTGTGAAGAGTGTAGCAGTGTACACAGCAGTGCAGATGGCTTTTCTGCAGTGTGCTTTTGGACCCTTGAGGGTATATCCCATAGAGTGGAGTTGCTGGGTTGCATAGAAACTGAATTTCTACTTTTTAAAGGACTGTCCATATTGTTTTCCATTCTGGTTTTAAACATATATATGTGATTATCAAGGCAAATATGTATCTTATATGCATATCTGGCCCAAACAAGGTTTGATTCCAAGCACTATCGTCCTGCACCTTCCAGGTGTGATCCTTTATCACAGAGCCAGGAATAAATAATGATCACTGCTGGGTGTGGCTTCAAAACTAAACCAAAAGAAAGACAGCAATAGACTCTGAACTTTGGTTACTGATACCAGGGCTGCTGCTGAACTTGCTCAGGGATATGGAGAGACTTTCTGGGACCTTGATGTGCTCTCTTGAATGAGACATTTGTGCAGTCCTCTGTCTGTCTGTCTGTCTGTCCTCTCACTGCCTGTAGTAGCTCTGAGCTGGTTTGTCTGTCTGGGTGCTGGCCTCCTGTGGCCCCTGTCCCGAGTGAATCACCCTGTAGTGGATGTGGCAGTGGGAAGGGACACACTCATGTGCAGTTTTGTCTGCTTTCAGCTCTTGGACTTAATTTAACTTTTTTTTTGTCGGGGGGCGGGGGGCTTTATCTGGTGCTCAGGGACTGAATACCAGCTCAGCTCATGGGTTACTCTGGCAGCACCCAGGGCACTGTGCCAGTGATTGGCCTTTTACATGCAAAGCCCATCGCACTAGGTACCTTGGACTTGAAAGTGCATATTTTTATCCTGGAGGACAAGGGGAACATCAGTTGTCTGTCTTCTGATTCCACATGCCAGTCACCTGTGCTCTCCTGTGTGCCCCTGTGTCCCTTACTCCTAGTCCCTTTGTCCCTCACTCCTAGTTCCTCCTACCCCCAACACACACAGTAACATGTCCAGGTCACAGTAGGCATTGGCATGCCTGGCTGATGAGTGTTTATTGTGAAGTCTCTTGTTTTTTAAAAACAGAAAGCAACCCTTTAAAAATTTCCTTGAGAGTTTTCTGTTTCTGATCTTCCAAAATTTGTTTTTTCTTCCAGTTTCATCGATAGCCTCAGTGGTGCTGGGCTGTGCTGGGGCATCCACTCTCCTTCATAGTCTGTGTTCAGTTAGGAAGGCACTGCCTGAAGGGGAGCAAATAGTACAGAATGTGCAGAATGCATGAATCTCCAAGGCCCCCCACATCCCTCGCCTGGACTCAGTCCCCAAGAGAACCAGCTGGGTCTGGTGTGTCAGGGTGGTTCTGTGGTGCTCTCCATGTTGGTAGAATGGTACTGTATTCTTCGGTGAAAGTTCCCAGTGAGTCTAGATGAGAGCTTCAAAATTAGGTCTGTTGGAAGCCTACTATGGCCCTGGTGATCTAACTCATGGCATCATGTTATGAGACAGGGACCTTTGCTCTCATCCCTGAGAAGTGTTTATTATCTAACCCTTTCTGTAAGGTTGACCCATGGCCATTATCCTCTGAATTTTTGCTCAGTTTTAACAGTCATGGAATGATCTGCACACAGTGGAAACAGTTTGCATCACCCTTAAAAATGGATGCAGAAGTGTCAAGTATCTGGAAATCAAATTAGGATGTGGAAAGAGTTATTGAAAACATTGAAGTCATTGTTGAGAAATAGGAGAGGTTGTGTGGGAATGGTAACGTATTCCCCATTCATGGATGGGAAGAATGAATGTTGTCCAATGACCACCACACCCAGGCACTATACACATGCAGTACAGTCCCCACCAGAAATCTCAGAATGTTATTTAAGGACATGGAACACACCGCTGAAATGTATATGGAATTATGAAACTCTCCAAATAGCCAAAGCAATTCTATGGGAATTGAATAGCCAAAGAATGTGGGAGGTGTTACATTCCCTGTTTGTATAGTATGCTATAAAGCTGTAAAGTACTGCAATAAAGACAGCCTCTGACCATTGGGAAAAAACCGAGAGCCCAGATATATGGATAGTTAATCCAGGACAAAGGAGCTCGGTGTGTGAAGGGAACAAGGAAAAGCCTCTTCCTTTTTTGGATAGCCACCTGCAAAAAAAAAAAAAAAGAAAAGAAAAGAAAAGAAAAGAAAAGAAAAAGCTGTATACCTGTATACCTGTCTCCCACCAGACACAAAGTTAATCAAAGAGGATGATTAAAGACCTTGAGATTCATTAGACTGGAATTTATAAAATACCCCAATGAAAACATAGCTGAAACATCCTGGATATGGACCTCAGAGATTTTGGGTCCTTTGGGAAAGAAAACAAAACCAAAAATTAAAAAATGAGGCATCAAAATAAAAAAGTAAAAATCTGGGTGTGGCACCCAAAGGAAAAAAAATTGGACACTATATATCTGATAAAGGGTTAATATCCAAGATATTTAAAGCACTTACAAAGCTCAACAACAAGAAAAGTAAATAATATCATCACAAAATGGGGAGAGATGAACAGATCTTTCTTTGAATAGGACATCCAAAAGGCCATTACATATCTGAATTTTTTTTTTCGCTTTTCAGGTCACACCCAGTGATACACAGGGGTTACTCCTGGTTCTACATTCAGGAATTACTCCTGGTGGTGCTGGGGGACCATATGGGATGCTGGGAATCGAACCCGGGTCAGCCACGTGCAAGGCAAACACCCTACCCGCTGTGCTATCACTCCAGCCCCATATATTTGAAAATTTTTTATCATCACTTGGTATCAGGGAGTTGCAAATCAAAACAAAGAGGAGAAAGTTGGGGTGGCCTCGCCTCTGTGAGAGGCATCTGGTTGGTGGGAAAGGGGAAGTGAGGAAGAGTTTCCTTCCCCACTACGTAATGGTCAGCAGGCAAATGCTTCCTTCCACCCAGGAAGCCATGGTGCTGGTTGCTTGAAGTGACTGCTCCATTCAGAAGTCAGTCTCTCTCTCTCTCTCTCTCTCTCTCTCTCTCTCTCTCTCTCTCTCTCTCTCTCTCTCCCTCTTCCTCTTCCTCTGTGTGTGGGGTGGGCGGGACGGGTCCTCACTTTCCTGCCTTATTTTCTACTTGAAGAGGATAAAGCATGCTACTGAGTAGTTAGCTGTCCTTTGACAAGAGCCAACCTAGGATTTAGCATGAGGTTTCAAATTGTGGGTTGGTCAGACACAGGCATTGCGATGCTTCTACCCACATTTGCGGGGGAGACTTTCTATTTCTCCTGGATTCTTTTTCTGAGTTTTTGTTTTTATTTTTGGGGGGGGCACACCTGGCAGAACTCAGGTCTTACTCCTGGTGTTGTGCTCAAGGATCACTCCTGGCAGTGCTCATGGGGCCAGGGATCAAGCCAGGATTGATCGAACCATGTGCAAGGCAAGTACGCGGCCCGCTGAACTATCATTCTGGCTCCTCCTTTCTCTTGGCTTCTTTCTGGTGTCTCTGCCCAGTACATTGATGCCACAGCTGTGCAGTAAAATCATTTATCTTGTGTGAGGCTGTGGGAGCAAGTCTCTTGAGAGAGGGTCACCAGACAGATGCTGTGTAGCAACAGCTGTGTGGGTGGAAAATTCCAGCTTTTTTTTTAAAGAGTGTTTCCCATTTTTATATGTGTAAAGAAATGTGTGCTTAACTGAAGCCAGCTGTTTGCAAAGATGAGATAATACCTATCTTTGCAAGTTAAGCAATATTTAGGTAGATGGACTTCAGTTTAAAGAAATTTGTCAAATATGTATTTTGTGGCCAATCATATGCCTGATGCCGAGGGAGATTGCACATTGGGGTGTTTAATTAATGCCTGATAGAGCTAGACATGTGCCTGAAATAATTAGAGGTGTTTTTCTTTTTCCCAGTAGGGAGAAAAATAAGATCTTTGTAGGCTGCTTTCCTGTTCTATGGAAGTGCTCAGTTTGGGGTTGGTTTTTGGAGGATGATGGGGATTTAAAAGAAATCACTGATAATCTGCAGTTATAAGAAAAGCTATTGTGGGGCCAGAATGATTGTGCAGTGGGGAGGGCATTTGCATCGCATGTGGTCGACCTGAGTTCAATCCCTGGAATCCCATATGGTCCCCTAAACACCACCGGGAGTAAATTCATGAGTGCAGAGCCAGGAGTAACCCCTAAGCATGGCTGGGTGTGACCTAAAAAAGAGATAGAAAAAAGGAGAGAAAACAGGTGTTGTTTGGGAATGGAGGGATCTACAACAAAAATGGAGGGATCTTCACAAAACAAACACCTCAGCAAGAACACGTGACCCAGCTAGATTTGAAGTAACTATCTAGAGCTTCATGGGCAGCAATAGCTTGGGGAATTCATAGACTTGAAACTAGCTTTGCAAGAAACATTAAAAGAGCTTCTGTAAATGACAGGAGAAACTTCCCAACATGTGGCATTGAGTATGGCACTCACTCAAGGTGCACATAGTCACCCTCCACTAGATTAAGAAAGGTATGTTTTACTCCTAAAGTATTTTACTCATTTTCAATACTGAATTAACATCTCATTAAAAAACAGAAACAATAGATTAATAAACAAGTATAGCCCTTTGTGGCAACTTGGGTGGAAGTGGAAGGTGTCATAGTAAGTGCAACAGGTCAGAGGGAAAAGGACTGTGTGGTATATGGAGAGACAAAGCACTGGGATAGACAGGATCAAACACTGCCAAACTCTTGGTCCTTGAGTACAGATGGAGACCACCAGGTATGGGCGGGGTTAGTGGTGTTGGTGGTGGGGAGGATGAGGCGGACTGGAAGAAGCATGAGGACAGTGGTGAAGGGTTGGTCACTTCTGTGACGGTGAGTTATAGAAATCATGTACATCAGCACCATAAAAAGTCAAGGCTATTACAACTATTTTACCTAAAGCATAATCATTAAAGCAAATAACAAATGTACAATTACTAGAGGCTATCTACAGAAAGTATTAGACTTTTTTTAAACAACTAAGCACACCCATTTTTTTTTTTACTGAGTCACCATGGGTAGAACACTACAAAATTGTTCATGATTGCATTTCAGTCATACAATGTTCCAACACTCACTTCTCCACCAGTGTCATTTCCCAGCACCAGTGTCCCCAGGTTCCCTCCCGTCCTTTCAAGCCACCCCCACCTGTGCCTGCCTCTATGGCAGGCACCTCTCTTCTCTCTCTCTCTCTCTCTCTCTTTCTCTCTTACATTTTAGGCATTATGGTTTGCAATACAGATGCTAAAAGTTTATCATGTATATTCCTTTATCTTAAACACACCAATTTAGTTACTGTCCAGATCAAGGAAAGAATGCTCCCTACCACCTTCAGGAGTGGGGTGGACAGTGTCCACCCTGGCAGCCTCTCTCACCCCAACCAACAGCTGCTGCCATGCCAATGGCCCAACTATATAACTTCATGACTGAGCTCTGCAGATGCCAAATTTCCGAAAATTTTAGGCACACTGGTCTTTTGACTGAGAATTCTCAGATATTCTCAAAATGGGGGTGGTCAGCCTCCCCTCCACCTGCTCCTGTACTTCTGGAAGAATCGGCATTCAACCCATATCCCACCACTGCTGCCATGTACGCTCACCGCCCAGTTAAATATTGTGGTGTTTCTAGAGCATACCTTCACATCTGCGGCCACATAACATCTCCGAACTCTATGATACTGACATTGCAGTAGGAGCACACCAAATTAAGTGGGAAAGTAACATAGAAACCAACTAAGCTCAATAAGCACAAACATAAACACAGAAGGAAGTCTTAGCTAGCCACAACAGCTTAGTGAATTCTCGCACAAGGACCTAATGAACCCGTGGTGAGATATAACAATTTTCACAGATTTCTTTTACTGAAATAATTTTTGATAATCCCATTCGCTATTTAGTTGTAACAAACAATATAAAATGCCTTTGGGCCTGCCAAGGGGACAGGCTTGTGGGGTAGTTGGCAAAATGGGGACAATGGTGGTAGGAAGGTCAGAGGTGGGGTTGGGGTTAGAATTTTAGATGCCTGCGTCTAACAAAGGTATCAGGAAAACATTTTGTAAGCCATGGTGTTTAAAGTGGAAAAAATTAAAAAAAGAAAGAATACTCCCTGCACCCTAGCACCCCTCCCCACACCATCTCTTTTGCCATCCCCCACCTCCCCCTTTCCCAGAAGCTGATCTGACAGCCTTCCTGACCCGTAAATAACAGGGAAGACAGGAACACCCTGAACCCCGATGGAGTGAATACAGGTACTTCAGTAACTCTAGCATCTCCTGCTCTGGGTCTCAGGGCAGCGCTGTCTGTGTGAGGCGGCTCTTTATCCATCCCCACTGTCCAGGTAGCTCTCATTTATCCCTTCAGGCCTGGGCTTGGGCGCTGCTTCCGGTTTTAGCTAATTTGAGATTCTGCTGCTGTGGCTACAGAAGTGTCTGCTCAGGTGAGCACCTGCACCCGTTTCTGCAGGGCGTATGCCTCTGACCCAGGCGGAGACTGCTCAGTCTAGGAGATGCCTAGAGATGGTTTTCTCAAGCATCCTTTCAAACTCCTCCCAGCAAATGGTGAGGTTCCCAGCCCCCCTCCCCCTCCCCCCAGTTTGCCTGGCTCAGAGCTTACACTGGGAGCTGTGTAAACAGGAGGGAAGAGCTCAGGGACATAGGCACAGAATTTCCAGACATTTGTGGCCAATGTGTGCTTCAAGAAGTTGGCCTGCTGGGTTCTGGAGGAGGGTGGCCGGGGTGTGGCTCCATTTCTGCCCCCAGAGCAGTGGCTGCGCTGTGCATCTAGCTCCTCTGCTCCTGGGGTCTCTCATGCCCTCACCAGGTGGCTTGGAGGCAATTTTTGCTGCCTATGTGCATGGCACTGGTTTCCAGGAGAGGTAGGAAGCAACATGGTGTAACAACATGGCCAGGGCTTGCTCTTTTGCTCTTTATTCTCACTTCTTAGGAGCCCAAGCGCTCAGCCATGAGTGCACAGGAGAAAATGTTAATCCTCTGGGTTTCCCTGCAGTTTGCAAAAAAGAGCTGGCAAGTTCTGAGTTTCTATTTTTTTCCTTGGCACGTTGTCGTCATTCCCAGTCTGTCTGCACCTAAATTACAATAGAAGCAACTATGAGGGCGTTCATAGTTGCTTCTATGAGGGAGTTGAGAAATTGCTCTGGATTCTCCAGTCTGGTACCATCTAGCCTCGCATGGCCAGACACGTGGAACGTAATTGAAGTGAACAACTATTTCAGTTCTGAAGTAGGCAATTTTTTGAGCCAGGCAAATTAAGGGGAGGTAGGAAGGGGTGGGGTGGGATGGGAACCTCAAGAAATTGCCTACTTCAAATTTTCAGAACTCAACTACTGAAGTGAAGTTAGTAGTTGAGATGAAAAGAAAGTAAACATCCAGCTCTCAGTCATGCCAGCCATGTTTTCAGAGGTTCGTGTCTGTGCGTCTGCAGTCCAGGAGATTCCTGGAGATGGTTTTCCTAAGCATCCACTCAAACTCCCCCTAGCAAACAGTGAGGTTCCCATCCCAGCCCACTCCTCCCTACCTCCCCTTAATTTGCCTGGCTCAAAACCTGATGGGCATATAGTGGCAAGGGAACTGTGTTGACAGGAGGGAAGGGCTCAGGGACGTAGGCACAGAATTCCAGGCGTTTGTGGCTGGTGTGTTCTGTGAAAGTGAACAGCAGTGAACCTTTCTTTTCTCAGGATGGGCGGTTCCGTGGGCTGCCCCAGCTGGATTGACAGAGTCAAAAGGCCTTAGCAATGTGCCTGTGCTGTTGTATCCTGCATTCTTGGTGACTGTAAAAATGTTTGCTCTTTGATCTGAGCTGTGTTGTTAATAGTGACATTCTCTCTCTCTCTCTCTCTCTCTCTCTCTCTCTCTCTCTCTCTCTCCCCCCTCTCTCTCTCCCTGAGCTTTGAGGTTATTTCAAATATGTCTCCAGAGAATTCCTGTGTTTTGTGTCTCTCACACATTTGATATAATAATTATTATTATGATTATGTTCTGGCAGCGAAATGAAACCTGGATGGTTAGGCATTTCCCATAAGCAAAAGCCCTTATAGCTCAGTACAATGTGTTGATTCATTGTTTATGTGTGAACAAATAGCATTCCCTGAGAAATGTTGACTGTGGCAGAGGTCTCGTGGCCGCCCCTGTGGGCGGGGGTGGAAGGAGGCTGGGATCAGCTTTGCCACACCAGACCTCCTGTCCAGCTGGAACAAGAAGCAGAAGAACCCTGGGAGGATGAAATGATACTTTTGATTAGGAAAACCATGTTATTTTTGCATGCCCTGGCTTCTTTTTGCATGTTGTCAGAAAACAATTATATATACTCCTCATCAAAATATTTTGTTCACTTCTTTGTGGAGTTTGGATGAATAAAAACCATAATTTGAACAGAATACCCTCTTCTTACATAGACTTGCAATTTATTTCCTATTGATTTGGCACACAACAAGAATGAAGTCCCTATGGCTTGTTAATTGCATCACATGAGATTTGTTTGAAAATATTGATTGAGGGACTGGAGAGAGAGTACAGAGAATGGGCCACTTGCCGTGCACATAGCTGACCCTGGTTGGACCCCTAGCATTTCATGTGGTCCCCTGAGCCCTCCAGGAGTGATACTTGAGCTCAGAGCCAGGGGTGACCCCTGAGCACCACTGGATGTGGCTTCAAAACCAAATAAAATTATATCTAAAATTCAGAGAGGTGTCAAGCCAATGGAACTCCCAAGTACACCAGCCTTTGGACTAAGAACTTTGAGCCCAGGTGAGCTGTGTGCAAGGCAAATGCCCTACTCATTGTCCTATTGCTCCGGCCCCATCATTCTTGGTTTTCAGAGGAAAATTTCTTGTGAAACTAGGGAAGTGGGTTTTGAGGTGTGAGATGGTGGAAGTTGTGAGTTGAGACATGTTTAGCTGATGAAAGTACCGGGTAGGAGGTATTCAGGGTAGCAACCCAGATGACACAGGCTGTGTTCTATGCTGGGCAAACTCTGCTCCCAGGCAGGAAACTTCTTCAATTTTCATTTGGAATTTGATTGTTGATGACAGTCTGTTAGCTTGGGAGGCCTTTGGAATAGTGGGTTTGGTCCTGTAACTGTTGGAGCAGAGCTATTGCATTTATCAGTGAACGCTCAGGTATTTCATCCCTCCCTCACTCCCTCCTGAGCTTTGATACATGTGGCTGAAAGAGGCATCACCCTTAAAGAGGCAGCAAGATGGGAAGTGAGTCCCTGCCAGTGTCACTCCTGGGATAGAGAAACGCATCCTAAAATGCCAGTCAGGAGAGAATGGCCCAGGGGACGGAGTCTGCTATGCACGCGACTGAGCCAGGATCAATCTGTGGCACTGCCTGTGGTCCCCCAGCACAGAGCCAAGACCAGCAGGAGTGCAGTGCTTGTGCTGGAAGTGCTGGAGGAGAGGACAGCGCTGGTACCAGGGCTGGAACCCAGGATCTCACACATGGGAGGCCTGTGCTCTACCTCTTGAGGTACATTCAGGGCCCCCAGACTCATCTTTTTGTTGTTGGTTTTGTGTTTGGTCCAAATTGAGGTGCTCGGAAGCTGCTCTTGACTTAGTGCTCAGGAATTCTTCTTGGTGGTGCTGAAGGGCCAGGGATTGAACCCAGACCTCCAGCAGGGAAAGCCTGCACTCCCACCCTCTGAGTCGTCTCCCTGCCCCTCCCGCTGGCCATATCTGGATAAACCAAGTCAGGGATCCACAGGGTACTCTGCTAGAGTTGAGTGCCTTTCTGGGCGAGCTGGATTCGGGAGGAGTAGAGGTGCATGTTGGGGGTGTTCCGGTGCCTGGGGCTGTGTTCAGGAATTATTCTCAACGTGGGGTGGCTGTTAAATGTAGTGGCCGTTTCTCCTAGGCTCTGGAATCAAGGATGGATTCAGCCTAGGGTCAGGACTGTTTGCAGTCCTAGAAGACTTGTTTGTGGCTGGGCCTCCACACAGGGGTGCCCCCTCGCTGGGGCTGGCGGAGAGAACAAAGCAGAACCTCCCCCCCCACCTTCAAGTACCTTTGCCCCTGCGGGTTGGAAATGTGAGATAGGCACTTAGAAAGGTGGGGCTGATCTTTTAATGATCTAATGAATTGTCTGAAAGATACCCTAAAAATATGCAAGTAAGATAGCATATTTTTTATACCACACTTTTAATTAGATTGTGTGTGTGTGTGTGTGTATGGAATTTTGTCCCAGTTCCATTGGCTAGAGACTTTTTTTTTCTTTTTGGGTCACACCCGGCGATGCACAGGGGTCACTCCTGGCTCTGCACTCAGGAATTACCCCTGGCGGTGCTCAGGGGACTATATGGGATGCTGGGAATCGAACCTGGGTTGGCCGCGTACAAGGCAAACACCCTACCCACTGTGCTATCGCTCCAGTACTTAGAAACTTATTTTTATCCATGTCTTTCCCTTTCTGAAACAGTTGGAGAGGATCATTTTCTCAGTACGTCAGATACTTGGCTCAAACCCTAACTAAACAAGCTGCAACATTTTTATTTTAATGAATTATTAAATGTTTTTAGTATCTTTGTTTCTTCTTGTTCCTCTCATCTTTTATTTCTCACAATACATGTGCTTATTTTAGATGTGGGCGCAGTTTTCAGATCAGATTCTGAAAACAGTTGGAATGAGAATAGATGAGGGGGAAAACTATAGTTCACCCCCAGAGTGCATCATGTTTTATTTTAGGCAGAGGCTGTGCATAGGGAGAAAATGGAGGTGATGCCTTCTCTTTCTCTGCTATTATGCAAACCATTGTCTTGTGGGTAGGGCTTGTTTTCATATTACATGGACATGTTAATTAAAACTAAGTGGAAGCACAACTAGTTTTTTTTCCTTTTCTGTTTCTGTGTCTCTTTGTCTATCCCTCTGGGGCTGTAAGAACTCCAGTGGGTCAATGGTGCAACCCCCCAGTCGTGGAATTAACTCTCTGGTGTGGAACATCCCTGCTCCCTGAATTTGTCTCTTGGCCCTTCTCCTTCTCTGCAATGGTCGTGCAGGCTGGTTACTTCATTTCCACAGAGTCTCCTCACCATCTGAGCTTGTTCCTTTCCAGGCAGCACACCTCTTCTCACATCCTTCCTGCCCACAAGTGTGCCAACAACACTCCCCAGCACCAGCATCTGTGAGACGCAGAGACACGGCACGCCCTGCTGTGCAAGCCCTGTGTCATCCAGTCATTGCAATTGTGCTTTAGTCGCAGAGAAGTACAATTCAGAGTCGCACAGAAACCTGTCAGCAGGGCCCAGCCTGTGGGTCACACTCAACAGTGCTCAGGGCTTACTCCTGGCTCTACACTCAGGGATCACTCATGGCAGGCTAGGGGGACTACATGGGGTGCTGGGGATTGGACCAGGGCCAGATGTGTGCAACAAGTGCTCTATCTGCTGTGGCATCGCTCCTGCCCCTCAGGGAGATAACTTTAAAGGCAAGAGTACATGCTTTGCATGCCAGAGCACAGGGTCAACCCCATGGCACCCCACTGTCCACTCAGTAGTCTCTGGGAGCCACTGGGTTTGCCTCCACCCTCACAACTCCTGGCACTAAAAAAAAAATCTGGATATGAATGTTACCAACACCTATATTTGTGGGAAACTAACCTAGAAACAACTTCCTGTGACCTTCCACAGGGAAAGGTCTCACCTGTGGTCCATTTGTACTTTGTAGTAGACAATATGAAGGATCCAGCTATCAGTACCCCCTAAACTTGAATAGCACAGTAGCACTGCCATCCTGTTGTTCATCGATTTTTTGAGTGGGCACCAGTAACGTCTCCATTGTGAGGCTTGTTGTTACTGTTTTTGGCATATCGAATACGCCACGGGCAGCTTGCCAGGCTCTGCTGTGCAGGCAGGATACTCTCGGTAGCTTGCAGGGCTCTCTGAGAGGGACAGAGGAATCGAACCTGAGTCGGCCCCATGCAAGGCAAACACCCTACCCGCTGTGCAATAACTCTAGCCCAAACTTAAATAATTATTGAGGAAAATATGTCAAGTAAAGAAGAAGAAAAACAAACCAGTCATCAATTGAAAGTCGCCTTCAAGGCAGAATAATCTGTGACACCTTGTTGATTATGATTGTTGCTTACAGATAGCTCCCAAGCCCAAAGCTGTAGCTGTTGGCGGTTGGGAGAAAACCCGTCAGGCATGGATGTGTGCATTCCCAGGAGATGTGGGTTAACACAGAGAAAACGTTTATCACCAATGATGAAATTAAGTAAATCTCCCCAAAAATAGAGCAAGAGGTCACAGAGATAGTTCTCTGAAGAGAAGGATTATAAACAAGGAAAATTAAGGGTCTCCTGAGGAGGTCCACCCTCTAAGGAATACCAGAAAGAGGCATAAAAACCCCCAGGAAACAGAAGTAGAAATCATCCATAATTTTTAAAACTGTCTAAGAATACTTGGACAGGAATCTGCTAGCTGCTTTGCTGTGAAGGATATGCTCTGGGGAACATGCAGAGTCACAGAATAACCAAGTAACTGAGGTCTACACAGCTGCTTCAGGGGATGCCACAGATTCCTGACTTCAGGCCGGGCTCTCAGAGCCAGCCACCAGAAGCCATCTGCAGAGAAAGACATGGCACTGGTCTATAGTCAGAGCACACACATGGCATTGTGACTCTCAGGGAAGGCTAGTCTGGCAGTCATCTGTGTAGAGGGGGTGTTGAAACTGCAGTGACTATGAAGGTGATGAGAAAGGGCTGAAGTCAAATGGGGTTTGTTAATAGTGCAGACACCTCAAATCAGGGGCTTGTTACCGAACATGTACTGATCTGAGGGGCTGCATTTTCAGAAAGCCCACAAGTAATTCTTGTGCTGCTCTGTGGACCCTTTGAGTGTTTATCCATAAATGTATCCACGATCCACATATCCATGCACCCATCATCTACCAATTCACACCCCTTATACATCCATTTATCCAATTGCTGTGCATAAATGCACGCATCTATCCATGCATCCATCATTCATCCATTCATGCACCCCTCATTTATTTATCCATGTATGTATAACTGCATACATACACCTATCATTCATTTGTAAGCTATCCAGCAGTGTGTAAATGCATCCATCTATGCACCATCCTTGTATCCATGGACCATCCATGTATCAATGCCCCATAGTTCATCCATCCATCCATGCAAACTGCATCAATTGATGCATCATCATCCATGTATCCATGCACACAGCATATATTCATCCATTAATAAATTCATCATCATAGATCTACCCAGAAATACATACATCCATACACCATCCATGTATCCATGCACACAAAATAATACAACCATGAACTCTTTGTTTATCTGTCAGTCCATCCATACAATACTTCATCCATCCATCCATCCATCATTCATTTATGAGTTCATCCATCCATATATAAATGCATCTGTCCATGCACCATCTATGTATGCATGCATGTTATCCAACCATACATGCACAAATGCATCCACCATTCATCTTTCATGCATGAAAATGCATCCATTCATGTGTCATGAACCCATCATTTACTTGTACTTGCATAAATGTATCTAAAATCCATTCATCCATACAAAAATGCATGCATCCATGCACCATCTATGTATCCATAAACCCATCATCCATCCATCCACACACCTATCATTCCTCCATATGTCCATTCACACACCCATCTCTGTACCCAGTCATTAATCACTGCATGCACCATCATTCATCCATTCACCCATATATGCATGTGTAAATGTGTCCAAGCACCCATAATTCATCCACCATCCATCAGTGGATCCATTGCCCATATATTCATGCACCCATCATCCACTCATACATGTATAAATGCACCTGTCATCCATCCATTTACCTATCCATGAATGCATCCATCCATGCACCATCCTTGTGTCTATGCACACAAATTCATATATTCATGCAACCCTCATTCATCTCTCCATGCACACATGCATTGCTGCACACCCCCAGCTATAATTTATTTGCGTTCATGCATCCATGCATTAATGCACCCACCCATGCACCATCTATGTATCTATGCACCCATCACACCCGTACAAGCAAAATGCATCCACCATCGATCCATCCGTGCATAATGCATGCATCTATGCACCATCCTTGCATGCATCAAACATTCATTTGTCCATCATATAATGCACCAACCATTAATACACATACATATATGCAAGTATAAATGCATCCGCTCCACGACCCAGCCACTGCCACTCTCCAGGCCGCTTTCTGGACGCTTGGGCCAAACCTCATGCATGAGTGAAGTACACAGAACCAGGTAAAGCAGAACTTTGCGACCTTGTACTCTTGGCTCAACGAGAGCCAGAAACTCCTACAATCTCCAGCACCCTGCTGTAGGGATCAAACCCAGATGACCCTTCCTACTGGGGCCAGATAAATACCTCACCGGCAGACCTCCATTACCTCCACTACCCAGCCACTGCCACGCTACAGGCCGCTTTCTGGACCGCGCTGCCGCAAAGGACACAGCATAGGACACTGAATACCCATTTTCCATAATTTTTGCACCATATTTGATGGGCTTCAAATATGGTATGAACCATGGGAACACCTGTAAGGGCAATTGGAGGCCGCCCTAAAAGACTCTATCCCTCTCGGAGAGCCCAGCTAGCTACCGAGAGTATCCCGCCCACACGGCAGAGCCTGGCAGGCTACCTGTGGCATATTCAATGTGCCAAAAACAGTAACAACAATGGGCCTCATTCACCTGACACCGAAAGAGCCCCCAATACGGCAGCATTAAGAAGGATGAGCAAGTAGTGGCTGATAAAATCTCAGGGACGAACCAGACTGCCAAAACGAAGAAAGACTAAAATGACTATCTGTACTTTCAATGCATGTACACTGGCATCAGAAGCATCCATCGAGGACATGATGGTGCAAGTGCAGAAGATCAAGTACAACATCATTGGTCTGACCGAAATGAGAAGGCATCAATCACATCACGCCATTTTTTACACTGGAGAAGAACTGTTCCTCAGAACTTGGCCATGGGCATTGATTCATTTGAATGCCTAACAACCTGAATTGGATGATTACGCTTGAATAGATGTGGCTCACTGCCAGCAGTTTCTATCTTTGTCATCTACGCACCAACATCCAACTAGAAAGATGAAGAAGAAATTGAGAAGTTCTACATGGAGCTGGAGAAGTTCTATAAAGAAGACCACACCTTCTACAAGATCATTGTTAGTGATTTTAATGCCAAGATAGGACCGAGAAGGTCGCCCGAAGAACTCTATATTGGGTCCCATGGCCTAGAATGGAACAAACAGGGTGAGAGACTGTCTGAGTTCATCATGTCAACCAAGACCATCCATGGTAACTCACAGTTCCAGAAGGCCGAATCTAAACGCTGGACATAGGAGTCTTCCGGTGGACAGTTCCACAATGAAATTGACCACCTCATATTCAATTGAAGGTTTTGCCTGACTGATGTCACTGTTGTCCCAAAATTCCAAATGGGATTGGACCACCGTCTCCTTCATGCAAAATTCTACTTCGAAAAGTGGGGAGAAAGGACTGCAAAGTCTAAGAGAACTCCCAGAATGACCACCAACTGGGAGCTCTTTGGCACTATTGCGGCAACGTGGGAAGATATCATTGTTGACAACATCAATGAGGAATATGATCAACTGGTTCAGCACTTTCATGATTTCATGAAAAATGCAGAGAGTGGGAACGCCACAAACAGAAGCCTGTCTTCAGAAGCTCATTCGCCAACGTGGTTTGGCACGAGCCTCAGGCAACCACAAGCTAATGTCTGAGCTCGCAAAGCTGTGCAGCAAAATGATAAAGGAAGACCTCAGAGAAGAGCAGAAGTGTTGGCCAATGTGGCAGAAGCCTGGAAAAGTATTCGCAATGCTCGCCTTTCCTTCGCCAACTACAAGACCAAGATGACTGCCCTCTGACGTCCTGATGGATCTATCACATCTTCCAGAAGGGCAATGGAGAGGATTATTCACGACTTCTTCTCGGATCTCTTCGACAGCCATGTCCACCTGCCCACATACCAAATTCTGCAGGATGGATATGTCGTTCCCAATGTCCTCCCTTCCCAAATCTGACACGCCATTTCGTCGGTAAACACGCATACAGCACTCGGTCTAGATAAGTTCAGACCTGAACACCTGAAGAATCTGCTGCCAGTACACATCAATACACTGGCTCAGCTCTTCACATGCTACCTATCCAAATGCAAGGTTCCATTCCAATGGAAAACCAGCAGGACCGTTCTATTGTACAAGAAGGGAAACATCCATGACATCGGCAACTATCGCCCAATCTGCCTGTTATCCGTTGTCTACAAGTTGTTCACTTGTGTCATCCTGAATAGAATAGGCAGAACACTAGATGAAGGACAACCATGCGACCAAGCCAGGTACCAAAAAGGATTCAGCACGATCAGCCATATCCACACAGTGACCAAACTCACTGAAGTTTTGCAAGAGTTCAAGATGCTACTCTGTCTAGTGTTCATCGATATAAAGAAGGCCTTTGATTCTGTTGAGACTGAAGCGGTCATCGAAACCCTAGCCAACCAAACAGGGTGTTCAAACTCAGTACATCAAGATCCTCCGTGAGTTGTATTATGGATTCACCACCAGGATCTCACCATTCTACAAGGAAGTGATCATGGGCATAAAGAGAGGGGTTCGGCAGGGCGATACCATTTCACCAAAACTCTTCAGTGCCACCCTCGAGAACATCATGTGACAACTGGAATGGGAAGAAATGGGAGTGAAGATAGACGGTCGGCAACTACACCACCTCCACTTTGCTGATGACATCGGTCTCATAATGCCAAACATTAGCCAAGTGGCACAAATGCTGGTCAACTTTGACCGTGAGTGTGGAAAGGTCGGACTGCTGAACCTCAGTAAAATGATGCTCATGAAAAACGAACTAGTCCCTGAGGCTCCATTTGCTCTCAGTGGAACGAACATCTCCGAATGCAGCAGCTATGTGAACCTGGGTCAAGAACTCAACATGAGGAATGACTTGGCGCCAGAACTGTGCAGGAGGAAGAGAGCAGGGTGGACCACCTTCAAGAGTGTCAAAGAAGTGGATAAGAGGATGAAGAACCTCCGGCTCTGGGTACATCTTTTTGACGCCACCGTTCTTCCTGCACTAACATACACCTCAGATACCTGGGCCCTGCAAAACAGGATGAACGCTATTAGGGTATCCCAAAGAGGAATCAAAAGAACCATGCTAAGAGTATCACATTTCACTCAAGTGAGAGAAGGAATCCAGAGTTCCGACCTCTGTCGATGGTCAAGAATCAGGGATGATGTCTCATTTGCCAAGGCGTCAAAAATCAGATGAGCTGGACACATAATGTGTTTCAGAGATGACCACTGGACTAGAGCTGTTACCGACTGGATTCCACGGGATGTCAAAAGATCGTGCGGCCACCCACCAATGAGATGGTCAGACTTCTTTGTCAAAACCCTGAATGAATGATTTAAGTTTCTTCCTGTTCTTGGAGCGAGCAGATATCATTGGGCTACACTAGCACAGCGACAGGGACAAATGGAGATGTTACTGGCGCCCGCTCAAGCAAATTGAAGATCAATGGGATGACAAGTGATACAAGTGATAAATGCATCCAAGCCCCATTATCTATCTAGCATCCACCAGTGCATCCATTGCCCATGTTTTCATGCACCCATCATTCACTTGTATATGCATAAATGCTTGCATCATTCATATATCCATGGATAAATGCAGCCATCCATGCGCCATCCACGTACCCATCATCCATCATTCCATGCACCCATCATTCTTCCATATGCCCATCCACATACCCATTTTTGTACCCATGCATTCATCATAGCATGCACCCATCATTCATCCATTCATCTATATATGCATATATGAATGCAAACAAGCACCCATCATCCATCCACCTTCCATCAGTGTATCCACTGCTCACATATTCATGCACCCATCATCCACTCGTACATGTATAAAAGCACCAGTTATTCATTCTTCTATCCATGAATGCATTCGTTCATGCACCAGCCTTGTGTCCATGCATACAACATCCACACATTCATGCACTTTCATTCATTTCTCCATTCTTCGTGCATTTTGCATCCATTCATCTATCATTTATGAGTTCATGCATGCATACATAAATATATTCATCTGTGCATCATCCATGTACCTATGCACACATTATCCACTCATACCTGCATAAATGCAGCCATCATCCATACATCCATGCATAAATACACGAATCCATGCACCACCTTTGTATCCATGCACACATCACCACTCATACATACATAAATGAATGCAACAACATCCACCCACACATGCATAAATGCATCTATCCATACACCATCCATCTATCCATGCACCATCATTCTTCCTTGTGTCTATCCACACACCCATCGGTGTACTGATGCATTCATCATTGCATACACCCATCGCTCATGCATTCATCCACATATGCATGTATAAATACATCCAAGCACCCATAATCCACCAACCATCCATTAGTGCATCCGTTGCTCAAGTATGCATGCACCCATCATCCACTTGTACATACATAAATGCATCCATCATCCATCCATCCATGCATAAATGCATCTGTCCACACCCCATTCATATATCTTTACACTCATCTTCCATCCATCCACACACCCATCATTCCTCCACGTGTCCATCCACACACCCAACTCTGTACCCAGGCATCCATCATTGCACGCACCCATCATTCATTCATCCATATATGTATGTAGAAATGCATCTAATCACCCTTAATCCATCCACCATCAATCAATGCATTAATTTCCCATGTATCCATGCACCTATTAACATTTGTAATTGGATATATGCATCCATCATAATCTATCCATCTATCCATAAATGTATCCATCCATACACAATCCATGTACCCATGCACCCATCATCCACTTGTCCACGAATAAATGCATGCATCACCATGCATCCATGTATAAATTCATCCATCTAGCACGATTCATGTATCTATGCACATATCAGCCACTCAAGTATGCATGATGCATCCATCATCCACCTATGCAAAAAGCATGCATCCATGCACCCACCATTTATACATCCACAAACCCATCATTTAGCCATTTATCTATGCATAAATGAATTCATCCATGCACCCATCATTCACTTGTACATGCAAATGTATCAGTCATTCATTGATTCATCCTTGTATAAATGCACCCATCATCCATTCATCCACACACCCATAATTCCTATATGCCCATCCACACATTGATATGTGTACTCATGCATCTATCATAGCACATACCCATCATTCATCCATTCACCCATGTAGGCATGTATGAATACATCCATGCACTTGTCCCATCCACCATCCATCAGTACATCCTTGCCCCTGTATCCATGCACCCATCATCCACTTGTACATGCATAAATGCACCCACCATCCATCCATCTATATATATACAAATGCATCCACCCATGCACCATCCATGTATCCATGGACACATCATCTACTTGCACCTGCATAAATGCAGCCACCTTCCATCCATGCACAAATGTGTGCATTCATACACCATCCATGTATCCATGCACTGTCATCCAGTCATACCTGCATAAATGCATCCATTCATGCACCATCCATATATCCATGAACCCATCATCCATCCACACACCCATCATTCCTGCATGTGTCCATCCACACACACCCATCTGTGTACCCAGGCATCCATTATTGCATGCACCTATCATTCATACATTCATCCACAATGCTTGTGTAAATGCATCCAAGCACCCATTATCCATCAATCATTGATCAGTGCATTAATTGCCCATGCATCTATGCACCCATCATTCACTTGCACATACATATATGCATCTGTCATCCATCCATACATTCAATCATCTAGCTATTAAAAATCCATCCATCCATGAACACCGATGCAAAAATCCTCAACAAAATACTAGCAAATAGGATCCAACAACTCATCAAAAAGATCATACATCACGACCAAGTGGGATTCATCCCAGGGATGCAAGGATGGTTTAACATTCGGAAATCAATCAACATAATCCAGCATATCAACAAAAGTAAAGATAAAAACCATATGATCATATCAATAGATGCAGAGAAAGCATTTGACAAGATCCAACATCCTTTCATGATGAAAACCCTCGCCAAAATGGGGTTTGGAGGAACTTTCCTCAAGATAGTCGAAGCCATCTATCACAAGCCTACGGCAAGCATTATCCTCAACGGGGAAAAACTAAGGGCCTTTCCTCTGAGATCAGGCACAAGACAAGGATGCCCACTCTCACCACTCCTCTTCAATATAGTACTGGAAGTACTTGCGATAGCTATTAGACAAGAAAAAGAGATTAAGGGCATCCAGATAGGAAAGGAAGAAATCAAACTCTCACTATTTGCAGACGACATGATACTATATCTAGAGAAGCATAAAACCTCTACTAAGAAACTCTTAGAAACAATAGACTTATACAGTAAAGTTGCAGGCTACAAAATCAATACCCAAAAAATCCATGGCCTTCATATATGCAAACAATGAGGCAGAGGAAAGGGACATGAAAAAAGCAATCCCATTCACAATCGTGCCCCAGAAAATCAAGTACCTCGGAATCAGCTTAACCAAGGAAGTAAAAGACCTTTACAAAGAAAACTACAAAACGCTACTCCATGAAATCAAAGAGGACATGAGGAAATGGAAACATATACCCTGCTCGTGGATAGGGAGAATCAATGTTGTCAAAATGGCAATACTCCCTAAAGCATTATACAGATTCAATGCGATCCCTATAAGTATACCCATGACATTCTTCAAAGAAATGGATCAAGCAATCCTAAAATTCATATGGAATAACAAACGTCCAAGGATAGCTAAAACAATTCTTGGGAAAAAGATGATGGGAGGCATCACCCTCCCCAACCTCAAACTTTACTACAAAGCAGTAACAATTAAAACAGCATGGTACTGGAACAAAGGCAGAACCGTAGACCAATGGAACAGGGTGGAATATCCCTACACACAACCCCAAATGTATGATCATCTAATCTTTGATAAGGGAGCAAGAGATGTGAAGTGGAGCAAGGAAAGCCTCTTTAACAAATGGTGCTGGCACAACTGGACAACCACATGCAAAAAAATGGGTTTAGACCTTGACCTGACACCATGCACAAAAGTCAGATCAAAATGGATTAAAGACCTCAACATTAGACCACAAACCATAAGGTACATTGAAGACAAGGTTGGCAAAACCCTCCACGATATTGAAGATAAAGGTATCTTCAAAGGTGACACGGAACTAAGCAATCTAGTAAAAACAGAGATCAACAAATGGGACTACATTAAACTAAAAAGCTTCTGCACCGCAAAAGATACAGTGACCAGAATACAAAGACTATCCACAGAATGGGAAAGGATATTTACACAACACCCATCAGATAAGGGGTTGATATCAATGGTATATAAAGCACTGGTTGAACTCTACAAGAAGAAAACATCCAGCCCCATCAAAAAATGGGGCGAAGAAATGAACAGAAACTTTACCAAGGAAGAAATACGAATGGCCAAAAGGCACAAGAAAAAGTGCTCTGCATCACTAATCATCAGAGAGATGCAGATCAAAACAACCATGAGATACCACTTCACACCACAGAGACTAGTACACATCCAAAAGAACAAAAGCAACCGCTGTTGGAGAGGATGTGGGGAGAAAGGGACCCTTCTACACTGCTGGTGGGAATGCCGACTGGTTCAGCCCTTCTGGAAAACAATTTGGACGATTCTCAAAAAATTAGATATTGAATTCCCATTTGACCCAGCAATACCACTGCTGGGAATATATCCCAGAGAGGCAAAAAAGTACAATCGAAACAACATCTGCACATGTATGTTCATCACAGCACTGTTTACAATAGCCAGAATCTGGAAAAAACCCGAATGCCCCAGAACGGATGACTGGTTGAGGAAACTTTGGTACATCTATACAATGGAATATTATGCAGCTGTTAGAAAAAAGGAGGTCAAGAATTTTGTAGTTAAGTGGATGGGCATGAAAAGTTTCATGCTGAGTGAAATGAGTCAGAAAGAGAGAGACAGACATAGAAAGATTGCACTCATCTATGGTATATAGAATAACAGAGTGGGAGACTAACACCCAAGAACTGTAGAAATAAGTACCAGGAGGTTGACTCCATGGCTTCGAGGCTGGCCTCACGTTCCGGGGAAAGGGCAACTCAGAGAAGCGATCACCAACTACATTGTAGTCGAAGGCCATGTGGGGGAAGGGAGTTGCGGGCTGAATGAGGGCTAGAGACTGAGCACAGCGGCCACTCAACACCTTTATTGCAAACCACAACAGCTAATTAGAGAGAGAGAACAGAAGGGAATGCCCTGCCACAGTGGCAGGGTGGGGTGGGGGGGAGATGGGATTGGGGAGGGTGGGAGGGACGCTGGGTTTACGGGTGGTGGAGAATGGGCACTGGTGAAGGGATGGGTTCCCGAACTTTGTATGAGGAAAGTATAAGCACAAAAGTGTATAAATCTGTAACTGTACCCTCACGGTGATTCTCTAATTAAAAATAAATAAATTAAAAAAAAATCCATCCATCCATGCACCATCCCTGTCTATGTACACACCATCCACGCATCCATGCAGCACTCATTCATGTCTCCATCAATTCATGTATTACTGCACACATCCATCCATCATTCATTTATGAGTTCATGCAGCCATGCATAAATGCATCCATCCATGCACCATCCATCCACACACCATTCATCCATCCATGATACCCTAATTTTTCATTTATCCATGCATAAATGTATCCATCCATTCACAATCCATGTGTCCACACACCCATTATCCATCTGTGTATCCATCATTTTTCCATGTGTCCGTTCACACACCATCTGTGTATCCTGACATCCATCATTTTTTTAAGCTATAAATTTATTTTACTTATATATCTGAATTGAAAAATTTAAAAATACATATGCTGTGGCTTATTTAAAAATAAAAAATGAACTATAATGCTTTGAAACACTATTATTTCTGAAAAGTGATTGACAGTATAAATTTAAGATAACAGTTTATTGACTTTATTATTTTTTATATTTTTTCCATAATTCACATATATTTCTACCCCAATCATAAAACTTGATTTGAAATATGAAACTCTTGAATTTATATTTCTTTTTAAATATGTGCTGTTAAAATGTGTCATACTAGTTAATTCTCTTATATAACTTTAAATTTACATATATGAAAATAAAATGTAATATTATAGATTTAGAATATTTTTCCAGTTCTTAGAGTTTTGTTTCAAAACACAGTTCTGTTCTTTGTGAAAGGTGTAACCTGACATCCATCATTGCATGCACCCATCACTCATACACTCATCCACATATCATGTGTATGTGTATCCAAGCACCCATCATCTATCCACCATCCATTAGTGCATTAGTTGCCCATGCATCCATACATGCACAATTATCCACGTGCACATTCATATATACATCCATCCATCCATCCATCCATCCATCTATTCATAAATGCATCCATCCATGCACCATCAGTGTGTCTATGCACACACTATCCATCCATCCATGCACTCTTCATCATTCTATACATCCATGCAATACTGTATGTATCCTTCCATTATTTATGAGTTCATGCATCCATGTATAAATGCATTCATCCATGCACCACCCATATATCCATGTACCAATTATCTAATTGTACATGCATAAATGCATCCATCCACTCATCAGTGCACCCATCTGTGCACCATCCAGGTATCCATGCACCCATCATCCTCTTGTACATGTATAAATGTCCCATCCTTTATCCATCCATCCTCACATAAAAGCATCTGTTCATACACCATCCATGTGTACCTGCAACCACATCCATTCATCCACGCATCATCATTCCTCCATGTGTCCATCCACACAGACACTTATGTGTACCCATGCACCCATCATACCATGCACCTATCACTATCCATTCATCCATATATGCATGAATGACTGCATCCAAGCACCCATCATCCGTTCACCATCCTTAAATGCATCTATTGCTCATAATCCACACATGCATGCATAAATGCACCCATCAACCATCCATCTATCCATAAATGCTATTGTCCATGCACCATCCTTGTGTCCATACACAATTCATCCAAATGCAGCCCTCATTTTCTCTCCATCTACATATGCATTTCTGCATATATCCACCATTCATTTATGCATTCATCCATTGATGAATAAATGCACCCACCCATGCACTATTCATGTATCCATGCACATATTAAACACTCCTACCTACAAAAATGCAGCCATCTTTCATCCATGCATAAGTGAATGCATTCATGCACCATCCATGTATCCATTCAACCATCATCCATCCATCCATCATCCATCCATCCATCTATCCATCCATCCACCCATCAATCATCCATTTGTCCATCTATATACCCATCAGTATACCCATGCATCCAGCATTGAATGCACCCACCATTTATACATTCATCTATATAGCATGCATAAATGCATCCAGTCCCTTCATCCATCAACCATACATCAGTTCATCCATTGCCCATGTATCCATGCACCCATCATCCACTTGTACATGCATAAATGCATGCACCATTTATCCACTCACCATGCACAAATGCATCTATCCATGCATCTACATCCACTCGTACATGTTTAAATGCACCCATCATTTATCCATCCATGCATCATCCTTGTGTCCATGGACATATAATCTATATATCCATGCAGCCCCCATTTTCTCTCTATCCAACCATGAATTTATGCACACATTCATCTATCATTTATGAGTTCATCCATTTATATGTAACTGCATCCACCCATGCAACATCCACATATCCATGCACACATTACCTACTTATACCTGTATAAATTCAGCCACCATCTATCCATCCATGCACATGTGCATGCACCCCACACCTTCCACTTATACACACACCATCATCCACTTGTACCTACTTAAATGCATCTATCATCTATGCATCCATCCATGCAACATGCATACATGCAAAATGCATCCACCCAGGCACCATCCATGTATCCATGCACCCATAATCCACTAGTACATGCATATATGCATGCATCATCCATACATCCATAAATGCATCCATCCATTCACTATCTATGATCCATGCACCCAACATCTATCCATCTATGCACCCAGAATTCTCCCATGTGTCCATCCACACATCCATCTGTGTACCCATGCATTCATCATAGCATGCACCAATTATTCATCCACTCTTCCATATATGCATGTATGAATGGATCTAAGAACCTGTCATCCATCCACCATCCATCAGTGCATCCATTTTCCATGTATTCAAGCACCCATCATCCGCACGTTTATGCCTAAATGCACCCATCAACCATTCAACTCTCTATACATAAATGCATCATCCATACACTATGCTTTTATCCATGCAGACATCAACCATATATCCAATCATCCCTCATTTTCTCTCCACTAACCATGCATTTCTGTTTCCATCCATCCATCCATTCATATATTCACCCATTGATGCATAAATGCATACACCCCTGCTCCATCCATGTATACATGCACCATCATCCACTTGTACTTCCTTAAATGCAGCCACCTTCCATCCATACATGCATAAATGCATGCAACCCTGCACCATCCATGTATACATGCACCAGCATCCACTTGTGCATGCTCGAATGCACCTACCACCCAATGCATCCATCCACCAATGCAAAATGCACCAATTCATGCACCATCCGTGTATCCATGCATACACCATACACTCATACCTGCATAAATGCAGCCATCTTTGATCCACACATAAATGCATGCATTTATGCACCATCCATATATCATTGCATCACCATCCAGTCATACCTGAATAAATGCATCCACCATCCATCCATGAAAAATTCATGCATTCATGCACTGTTCATGTATCAATGCACCATCATCCATCCACGCACCCATCAATCATCCACTTTTCCATTAACACACACATCTGTGTACTCATGCATCCAGCATTGAATATAACCATCATTCATACATTAATCTATATAGCATGTATAAAGGCATCCAAGCACCATCATTCACCCATCAATCAGTGCATCCATTGCCCATGTATTCATGCACTCATCATCTACTCATACATGATAAATTCATGCACCGTCAATCCACCCACCCATGCAGAAATACATCTCTTATTGCACCCATCATCCACTCGTACATGCATAAATGCACTCATCATGCATCCATCTCTCTTCTCTCTATCCATAAATACGTCCATCCATGCACCATCCCTGTATCCATGCACTCATCATCCATCCACATACCCATCAATCATCCATCTGTCCATCCACACATCCACATACCCATCTGTGTACCCATACACCTATCATTGGATGCACCCACCATTCATACATTCATCCATATATGCATGTATAAATGCACCAAAAAACCATCATCCACCCGCCACAACCACTTGTACATGCACGAATGCATGCACCATCCATCCACCCATGCAAACATAAATGCATCCACCCATGCACCATCCATGTAACTACACAAGCACTATCCACTCATATATGAACAATGCATCCATTTATGCATGGATAAATCCATGTATTCATGCACCATTATCCATACATCCATGCACCCATCAATCATCCATTTGTCCATCAACATACATGTGTTTGCATGCATCTAGCATTGAATGCACCCACCATTCATAATTCATCATATATGCATGTATAAATCAATCCAGTCCCTTCATCCACAATTTGTCAGTGCATACATTGCCCATGTATCCATGCACTCATCATCCACTCCTACATGCATAAATGCACCCATCATCCATCATCTATAAATCCATAAGTGCATCTGTCCATGCACCATTCGTGTATTGATGCACCCATCATTCATCCATCCACATACCAATTAATCATACCTTTGTCCATCCACAAACCCATCAGCTTACTCATGTATCCAACATTGAATGCATCCAAGCCCCATTATCCATTCACCATCCATCAGTGCATCCATTGCCCATGTATCCATGCACCCATCATCCACTTGTACATATATGAATGCCTGCACCATACAACCATATATCCATGCATGCATAAATGCATCCAGACATGCACCATCCATGTACCTATGCACGCATGATCCACTCATACATGCTTAAGTGCATGTACATCCATCCATATGTGCAAAATGCATCCATCTGTGTACCATTCATGTATCCACACACCCACCATTCATCCATTCACACACCCATAATTCCTCCATGTGTTCATCCACACACCTGTTTACCCATGCATCAATCATTGCATGCACCATCATTCATCCATCCATCCACATATGCATGTGTAAATGTATCCAAGCACCCATCATTAATCCACCATCCACCAGTGCATTAATTGTCCATGCATCTATGCACCCATTATCCAATCCACATGCATATATTCATCTGTCATCCATCCAAACCCATCTATCCATAAATGCATCCATCATTCATTTATACATGCATTAATTCACTCATCCATGCAACATCCATGTATACATGAACCCATCCATTCATCCATATAACCATCAATCATGCATTTGTCCATCCACATAACAACCTGTGTATCCATGATTCCATCATTGAATGCACTCACCATTCATACATATATGCATGTATAAATGCATCCAATCCCCATCACCCACCCACCACCCACTAGTGCATCAATTGCCCATGTATCCATGCACCCACCATCCACTTGTACATGCACGAATGCATGTACCATCAACCAATGCATGCATGCACAAATGCACCTGCTCATGCACCATTCATGCACACATCATCCACTCATACACGCACGATGCACCAATCATCCATCCATTCATGCATAAATGCATGTATCCATAAACCATCCATGTATCCACACATACATTATCCACTCGTACACTCATTAATGCATCCATCATACTAAAAAACGCACCCATCCATGCACCACCGTGTATACATGCGCCCATTATCCTTCCATCCAAACACTCATAATTCCATCCACACACTGATATGTGTCCCCATGCATCCATCATAACATGCACCCATTATTCATACATTCACCCATATATGCATGTATGAACACATATGTGGGTGAATCCATTTATCCATAAATGCATCCATACAAGCACCCACCATCCATACACCATTCATCAGTGCTTTCATGGCCCATATGTTCATGCACCCATCATCCACTTGAACAATTGTAAATGCACCAATAATCCATCTGTCAGTATATGCATCCATTCATGTACCATCCTTGTGTCCATGCATAACTATTCGTACATCCATTCACCCTCTTTTTCTCTCCATCCATCCATCCATCCATCCATCCATCCATCCATCCATCCATCCATCCATCCATCCATCCATGCATTACTGCACCCATCCAGCATTCTTGTATGAGTTCATGCATCAGTGCATAAATGCACCCATTCATGCACCATCCATCCACCCATCCGCCCACCATCATTTATCCGTTTATCCATGCATAAATGCATCCATCCATGCACCATTTATATATTCATGCATCTATCACCCACTTGTACATGTAAAACACATGCACCATCCATCCACCACCTACGCAAACCTTTATCCATCAATGAGCCATCCATGTGTTCATACACCCATCATCCACTTGTACATGCATAAACGCACCTGCCATCTAGTCATTTATCCATAAATGCATCCATCCATGCACCATCCTTGTGTCCATCTACACATCATCCATGCACCCCTCATTTTCTCTTAAACCATGCATTTCTGCAATACCCATCCATTGTTCATTTATGAATTCATCCATCCATGCACAAATGCATCTACCCATGCACCATTCACATATCTATGTGCACATCATCCAGTTGTTCCTACATAAATGGAGCAACTCCCATTCACCTATACTTAAAACACACCATCCATATATTCATGCATCCATCATCCATCCATCCACACACCAATAATTCCTATGTGTCCATCCACACACCAATATGTGTACCCATGCATCCATCATAGCATGCACACATCATTCATCCATTCACCCATATAGGCATGTATGAATACATCCATGCACCTGTCATCCATTCACCATCCATCAGCGCATCCTTGTCCCTGTATCCATATACCTATCATCCGCTTGTACATGCATAAATGCACCCACCATCAATCTATATATCCACAAATGCATCCATCCATGCACCATCCATGTATCCATGGACACATCATTCACTTGTACCTGAATAAATACAGCCACCTTCCATCCATCCACGCACAAATGCAGGCATTCATGCACCATCCATGTATCCATGCACTGTCATCCAGTCATACCTGCATAAATGCACCCATCCATGCACCATCCATGTATCCATGCACCCATCATCCATCCACACACCCATCATTCCTCCATGTGTCCATCCACACACATCTGTGTACCCAGGCATCCATTATTGCATACACCCATTATTCATACATTCATCCACAATTCTTGTGTAAATGCATCCAAACACCCATTACCCATCAACTATTCATCAGTGCATTAATTGCCCATGCATCTCTGCACCCATTATTCACTCACACATGCATATATGCATCTGTCACCCATCCATCTATCCAACCATTTATCTATTCAAAAATGCATTCATCCATGCACTATCCCTGTGTCTACGTACACACCATCCATACATCCATGCACCACTCATTTGTCTCTCCATCAATCCATGTATTACTACACACATCCATCCTTCACTTGAGCTCATGCATCCATGCATAAATGCATCCATCCACACACCACCCATCCACCCACCATTCATTCATCCATGATCCCCTCATTAATTCATGCATAAATGCATTCATCCATGCAAAATCCATGTGTTCATGCAACCATTATCTATCCATGCACCCATAATTTTTCCATGTGTCCATTCACACACCATCTGTGTATCTTGCCATCCATCATTGCATGCACCTATCACTCATACACTCATCCACATATCATGTGTAAATGCACCCAAGCACCCATAATCTATCCACCATCCGTAAGTGCATTAATTGCCCATGCATCCATGCATGCACCATCATCCACTTGCAAATGCACATATGCATTCATCATCCATCTATCCATAAATGTATCCGCCCATGCACCATCAGTGTTTCTATGCACACATCATCCATTCATCCATGTACCCTCATTTATCTTTCCATCCATCCATGCAATGCTGCATACATCCTTCCACCATTCATTTATGAGTTCATGCATTCATGTTTAAATTAATCCATCTATGCACCATCCATGTATCCATGCACCAATCATCCTACTGTACGTGTACAAATGCCCCATCATTCATCTATCCATCCACACATAAAGGCATCTGTCCATGCACCATTCATGTGTATCTGCAACCACACCCATCCATACATACACCATCATTCCTCCATGTGTCCATTCACAGACACTTATGTGTACCCATGCATCCATCATATTATGCACCTATCATTTATCCATTCATCCATATACACATGCATGACTGAATCCAAGCACCCATCATCCATTCACCATCCTTAAATGCATCCATTGCCCATGTATTCATGCAACCATCATCAAAACATACATACATAAATGCATCCGAAATCCATCCATATACCTATCTATAAATGCATCCATTCATGCACCGTCTATGTGTCCAGGTACACATCATCCATATTTCCATACACCCCCTCTTCTCTCCATCTGTCTATGTACTACTGCATACATGCTTGCATATATGTACCATTCATGTATCCATACACACATCATCCACTCATACATGTATAAGTACACCATCGTTCATCCATCCATTCATTCATCCATCCATCCATGTATAAATGCATCCATCCATGCATAATCCATGTATAAGTGAACCCATCAACCCATCATCCACCCATGCACCTGTCAATCATGCACCTGTCAATCATGCATTTGTCCATCCACACACTGTGGACCCAGGCTTCCATCACTGCATGCACCCACCATTCATACATTCTTCACACATGAATGTATAAATGCATCCAAGTCCCTTCATCCACACACCATTCACCGTTGCATCCATTGCCCATATATCCATGGACCCATCATCCCTCATATATGCATAAATGCATGCACCATCCATGTATCCATGCACCCACCATCCACTCGTACATGCAAGATGCACCACCATCCACTCATACATGCATAAATGCATCCATCATCCATCCATCTATGCATAAATGCATCCATCCTAGCACCATTCAAGCATCCATACACTCATCATCCATTCCTACATGCAATTCATCCATCATTCACCCATCAATGCACCATCCATATATTTAGGCACCCATCATCCATCCATCCACACATCCATAATTACTACATGTCCATCACACACCGACCTGTGTACCCATGCATTCTTCATAGCATGCACCATCATTCATCCATCCATTTATCCATATATGCATGTACGAATGCATCCAAGCACCTGTCATCCATCCACCATCCATCAGTGTATACATTGCCCATGTATCCATGTACCCACCACCCACTCATACATGCATAAATGCACCTGTCATTCACCTATGCACCATCCTAGTGTCCATGCACCCATTATCCATCCATCCATGGTACGTCAATCATTCAATTCTCCCTCCATATACCTATTGTATACCCATGCACTCATCATTGAATGCACCGACCATTCATATACTCATTCATATATGCAGGTATGAATGTATCCATGGACCTATCATTCATCCACCATCCATCAGTGTAACCACTGCCATGTATCCACGCATCCATTATTCACTCATACATAAGTAAATGCACCTTTATATATACATAATGCATCCATTCTTTCAACATTCTTGTGTCCATGCACACATCATCCATACCTCCACGCACCCCTCATTCATCTCTCATCCATCCAGCATTACTCCATCCAGCATTACTGCATCCTTTCATCTTTCATTTATAAATTCATCCCTCCATGCAAAAATGCATTTACTCATGCACCGTCCATGTATCCAGGCACCCATAATCCACTAGTACATGCATATATGCATGCATCACCCATACATCCATAAATGCATCTGTCCATTCATTATCTATGTATCATGACCCACCATCTATTCATCTATGCATCCAGCATTCATTCTTCCATGTGTCCATCCACACACCCATCTGTGTACCCATGCATTCATCATAGCATGCACCAATTATTCATCCATTATTCCATATATGCATGTATGAATGCACCCCAAACCTGTCATTCATTCACCATCCATCAACTCATCCATTGCCTATGTATTCATGCACCCATAATCCATGCATATATGCATAAATGCACCCACCAACCGTCCATCTATCTATCCATAAATGCATCTATCCATGCACCATTCTTGTGTCCATGCACACGTCATCCATATATCCATGCAGCCCTGATTTTGTCTCCATCTAACCATGCATTTCTGCACATATCCATCCATTTATATGTTCCTCCAAGTCATAAATGCACCCACCCGTGCACTATCCATGTATCCATGCTACATCAAACACTCCTACCTATAAAAATTCAGCCACCTTCCACCCATGCATAAATGCATGCATTAACGTACCATCCATGTACCATCGCACAACCATCCACTTGTACCTGCATAAATGCAGCCACCACCCACCCACGCATAAATGCATGCACCCCTGCACCATCCATGTGTCACACACACCATCATTCACTTGTACCTGCTTAAATGCATCTACTAGCCATGCATACATGCATCCATACATGCAAAATGCATCCATCCATGCACCATTATGTATCCATGCACCCACCATCCACTCGTACATGCACAAATGCATGCATCACCCACCCATACATAAATAGATGCATCCATTCACCATTCATGTATCCATGCACCCATCATCATTCTTCCATGTGTCCATCCACACACCCATTTGTGTACCCATGCATTCATCATAGCATGCACCAGTTATTTATACATTCTTTGATATATACATGTATGAGTGGATCCAAGAACCTGTCATCCATCATCCATCAGTGCATCTATTGTCTGTGTATTTATGTACCCATCACCCACATGTTCATGTATAAATGCACCAACCAAGTATCCTATCTATCTATCTATCTATCTATCTATCTATCTATCTATCTATCTATCTATCTATCTATCTATCTATCTATCTATCAATGCATCCACCCATGCACTATCCATGTGTTCATGCAGACATCATCCGTACGTACATGCAGCTCTCATTTTCTCGCCACTTAACCATGCATTTCTGCATTCATCCATAATTCATGTATTCACCCGTTGATGCATAAATGCATACACCCTTGTTCCATCCAGGTATACATGTACCATCATCCACTTGTACCTCCTTAAATGCAGCCACCTTCCATCCATACATGCATAAATGCATACACCCCTGCACCATCCATGTATACATGTGCCAGCATCCTTTTTTACCTGCTTAAATGCAACTACCACCCATGCATCCGTCCATCAATGCAAAATGCATCCATTCATGAACCATCCATGTATCCATGCACACATCATATGCTTCTACCTGCATAAATGCAGCTATTTTTGATCAATGCATAAATGTATGCATACATACACCACCCATGTATCATTGCATAATCATACACTTGTACCTGTATAAATGCATCAACCATTCATCCATCTATGCAAAATTCATCCATCCATGCACCATTCATGTATCGATGCACCCATCATCCATTCATCCACACACCCATCAATCATCCATTTGTCCATCAACATACCCATCTGTGTACCCATGCATCCTGCATTGAATGTACCTACCATTCATACATTATAAATGCATCCAAACATATATGCATGCTACATAGTTCACCCACCATCCATCAGTGCATCTATTGTCCATGTATCCATGCACCCATCATCTACTCTGCATGCACCATCCACCCACCCATGCAAAAATGCTTCTATAAATGCATCCACCATCTACTCATACATGCATAAATGCACTCATCATGCATCTATCTCCATAAACGCATCCAAAATGCATGTGCCATCCATATATCCATGCACCCATCATCCATCCATCAACGCACCCATCAATCATCCATCTGTCATCCACATACCCATCAGTGTACCCATACACCTATCATTGAATGCACCCACTATTCATACATTCGCCCATATATACATGTATAAATGCACCCAAGAACCATCATCCACCTGCCACAATCAGTGCATCCATTGCCCATGTATCCAGACACTCATCAACCCCTCGTACATGCATGAATGCATGCACCATCCACCACCCATGCAAACATAAATGCATCCACTCACACACCATCCATGTACCTACACAAGCACTATTCACTTGTATATGCACAATGAATCCATCCATCCACCCATCCATCCATGCATAAATGCATGCATCCATGCACCATTCATGTATTCATGTACTCATCATCCATCCATTCATGCAACCATCAATCATCCATTTGTCCATCAACATTCATGTGAACTCATGCATCCAGCACTGAACGCACCCACCATTCATACATTCATCCATATATGCATATATAAATGCATCCAAACCCCATCATCCATTTATCATCCACTAGTGCATCAATTGCCCATGATCCATGCACCCATCATTCACTCATACATGCATGAATGCATGTACCACCCATGCAAACGTGCACAATGCATCTACCCATGCACACATCATTACCTTGTACATGCATGATGTACCAATCATCCATTCATGCATGTTGGGGCTGGACTGAGCTACCAGGGCGAGCCCATGTATACTGTACTGTTCTACGGACAGGAACATAGGGACCCATGAAAATGGGCGAGATTTCTCTGTCCTGACTGGTTTGGATGAAGCTGAACATTTTCCCCCTTCAAGCTGCCTTCAGAAAAATAATTTCAGTATACTGAAAAGAGCAGTTTTCCTTCTCTCACAGAAGCCTGGCTGGTCTTTGACATGCAGATGGTGTTAGCCAGGCCTGACCTTTGATATTGTAAATTGTAGGCTCTGGCCCAGCCTAGTCTTTGGGATGTAGATTTCAGGTGCAGGGCCCAGTTTTGTCTTTGGGACGTAAATCCAAGGAAGGTTTCAGTTTTGGTTTTGCATCTTCTTTCCGGAGGCCTAGATTACTGGCCTGCAGATACAAGGAAATAATGTTGCCTCAATGTTCTTCCTGTAACATCTTTTGATGCCTTTGGTGACAACACTATATTGCACCCTTTAGAGCTACCATGATCAATAAAAGGAGGTCCACGAGGCCCTCTGCCTTTGCTAAGAGCCAGAGAGAGCCTTAGTCCTCCAATCAAGACATTTCTTCCGCGTTCCTTATCTCAGCGCCTCCAACCGCACGAACATTCATGCAATACATGCATAAATGCATTTATCCATGAACCATCCATGTATATATGTACCTACTATTCATCCATTCACCCATATATATGTGTATGAATGCATCCAAGCACCTGTCATCCATCTACCATCCATTGTGCATCCATGGCCCATGTATCCATCCATTTGTCATCAAATCCTGCATTCATAAATGCACCTATAATCCATCCATCTATCTATCTGTAAATGCATATATTCATACACCACCTTATATCCATGCATACATTATCCATACATCCATTCAACCTTCTTTTTCTCTTCATTCATCCATGCATTACTGCATACATCCATTCAGCATTCATGTATGAGTTCATGCATCCATGCATAAATGATCCATCTACCATCCACCCACCCATAACTTATCCATTTATCCATGCATAAATACATTTATCTACACATAACTTATACATCCATGCACCCATCATCTACTGTTAAATACATCCACCACCCATGCAAAACTTTATCCATCGATGAACCATCCATGTGTCCATGCACACATCATCCACTTGTACATGCATAAATACACTTGCCATCCATCCATCTATCCATAAATGCATCCATCCATGCACCATCTTTGTGTTCATGAACACATCATCCATGCATCCCTCATTTTCTCTTCAACCATGCATTTCTGCTCATGCCCACCCATTGTTCATTTATGAGTTCATTTATCCATCCATGTACAAATTCATCTACCATGAACCTACCATTAATCCATTTACAATCCCCTCATTTATCCATTTATCCATGCATAAATGCATCCATCCGTGCACTTTCCATATATCTATGCACCCATTATCCATTCATCCATGCACCATAAATCATCCATTTGTCCGTCAACATACCCATCTGTGTACACATGCATCCACTGATTCTTGCATAAATGCACCCATCATCTATGCACCATCCATACACCCACCATGCATACATCCACTCACCCACAATTTATTTGTTGATAAATGCATAAATCCACGCACCACTTATGTATTCATGCACACATCACATCATCCACTTATACATGCATAAATGCACCACCATCCATCCATCTATATATCAAATGCATGCATCTATGCACCATCCATATATCCATGCACCCATCACCCACTGGTACATGCATAAATGCATCTATCACGTATCCATCCATCCATAAATGCATGTATCTATGCACACATCATCCATCCATCAACATAACCCATCAATCATCCATTCATCCATCCATCCATATACCCATGCATCCAGCATTAAAAGCACCTACCATTCATACATTCATCTATATATACATGTATAAATGCATCCAAGCCCCATCATCCATCCATCATCCATGCATGCACCACCCACTGATCCATGCAAAAATGCATCCATCCACGCACCATCCATGAATCCACGCATACATTACCCACTCATATATGCAAGCTGCATCCATAACCCATCCATACATGAATGCATCCATCCATGAACATCCATTTACCATGCATAAATACATCCACCCATCATCCACTGGTACATGCGAAATGCACCCACCATAGATCATCCATGCAAAAATGCATGCACCTATGCACCATTCATGTATCCATGCATCCACCATCCACTTGTCCACACATAACCATCCAACCACACATATATGCATCCATCCATGCACCATCCATATATCCATGCACCCATCATTCATCCACATACGCCTCAATCATCCATCTGTTCATTCACATACCCATCTATATACCCATGAATCCATCATTGAACGTACCCACCATTCATAATTCACTCGTATATGCATGTATAAATGCATCCAAGACCCATCATCCATCCACCATCTGTCAGTGCATCAACTGCCCATTTATCCATGTACCCATAATTCACTTATACACACAGGAATACATGTAACATCCATGCATGCATGGATGCATGCACAAATGCACCCCATACCACCCATGCACACACCATCCACTCTTACATGCATGATGCATCGATGATCCATCCAGCCATGCATAAATGCATGTATCCATGCACCATCCATGTATTCATGTACCCATCATCCATCTATGCACTCATAATTCCTATATGTCCATCCAAACATTGATATATGTGCCTATGCATCCATCATAGCATGCACCCATCATCCATCCATGCATATATGCATGCGTGAATGCATTAAAGCACCCATCAAACACCGTCCATCAGTTCATCCACTGCCCATGTATCCATGTACCCATCATCCAATCATACATATAATATCCAGCCAGCCACCCAATGCATAAATACATCCATTCATGCAACCATCATCCACTAGTATATGTATAAATTCACACACCACCCTCCCACTGATCCATGCAAAAATGTATCCAGCCATGCACCGTCCATGTATCCACACACACATCATCCACTCATACACGCAAGCTGCATCCATCATCTATTCATGTGTAAATGTATGCATTCATGCACATCCACTTACCATGCGTAAATGCGCCCACCCATGCACCATCCATGTACCTGTCACCCCCCCGGTACATGCAAAATGCACCCACCATAGATCCATCCATGCATAAATGCATACATCCATGTACCATCCATGTATTCATGAACCCATCATCCATCCATCTACATACCTATCAATCATCCATATACCCATCAGTCATCCATTTGTCCATCTACATACTCATCTGTGTGCCCGTGCATGCATCATTGAATGCACCCACCATTCATATGCTCATTAATATATGCATTTATAAATACACTCAAGCCCCATCATCCACCATCTATCAGTGCATCCATTGCTCATGTATCCATGCACCTATTATCCACTCGTGCATGCATTGAATGTATGCACCACCCATCCATTCATGCATGCATAAATGCATGCAGCCATTCACCACCCATGTACCTATGCCCACATCACCCACTCATATATGCATCCATCATCTATCCATCCACCCACGCATAAATGCATCCATCCATGCGTACCTGTAACCACATCCATCCATCCACTCACCATTATTCCTCCATGTGTCCATCCACAGATGCTCTGTGTATGCATACATCTATCATAGCACACACTTGTCATTCGTCCATATATGCATGTATGAATGCAACCAAACACTCATTATCCATTCACCATCCTTAAATGCACTTATTGCCCATGTATTCATGCACCCATTATCCACTTGCACATGCACAAATGCACTCATTATTCATCTATCCATAAATGTATCCATCTATACACCATCAATATATCCATGCACACATCATCTGTACATCCATGCACCAGCTATTCATCTCTCCATCTATCCCTGAGTTACTGCACACATCCATCCATCATTCATTTGAGTTCATCCATCCATGCACAATTGCATCCATCCATGAACCAGCCATGTACTCATCATTCATTTATCCATATATCAATACTTAAATGCATGCATCCATGCACTGTTTATGTATCCATGCACCTATCACCCACTCATATATGCATAAATGCATCCATCATTTATCCATCCATGCATAAGTGCATTCACCCTTGCACCATCGATGTATCCATGCAAGCCATTTTCCATCCATCCACACCCACCATTCCTCCATGTGTCCATCCACACACCCATCTGTCATCTGTGTACCCAGGCATCCATAATTGCAGGCACCCATGATTCATACATTCTTTCATATATGCATGTATAAATGCATCCAAGAACCCATCATCCATCCATCCACCATCCATCAATTAATTTTCCATATATCCATGAATCCATCATCTATCATTCATTCATGCACAAATACATTCATCCATCATTCGTCCTTGCACACAACCTATGTATCCATGCATCTGTCTTTTATTCATCCAAACTCCCATCCTGTGTATCCATATGTCCCTCTTAAATCATTCCTGCACCCGTTATCCATCCATCATTTATCTGTGCATCATCCATCCATCCATCCATCCATCCATCCATCCATCCATCCATCCATCCATCCATCCATCCACGTATCTGTGCATCCATCATTGATCTATATCCCTGTAGGATAACATAGCCTCAGGTAGTTTAGGTTTATTGGGTTACTCTCATCACAGTGCTCCCATTCCTCTGTGTTTATTTGTAGCTTCTTTCTTAGTGTTCTGTTGACTTGTAAATATTGTTTTTCTCTTCTCATTGAGTTCTTTGCATAGTTTATTCAGAGCCATGTACTTTTTGTATGGACACAGGAAGACTTAGCAAATGTTATGCTTTTGTAACCTGAGAGTCATTTGACTCTACATGATATTTTCCTCCTGGGCATCTGTTCTCTCTACCTAAGCCTCAGCTGCCCTTACTTCCTAGCACCCCCAAAAGCAGGGTCCCGATGAGGGATGGGACAGACCCAGGGCAAGAGGTGAGTTATGTGCTACCCTGGCATCAAGATGGGCCTGGCCAAAGTGCCTAATGCTTAACTATAAGTTAAGAGCTTGGTCATGGACAAATGCTGTCATGATCCAAAAATAACGATGAGACTAGGACCCTGCTAGGGATAGGAAAGACTAATCTGGCCTGAGCACTGTAGTCTGAGATCGAGATGGCCCCAGGAGAGCAATTCTATAAGCTTAATGCATTTCTTATTGTGTCCATACAAAATGATTAATATTATGAATGCTTATATGTTTGCTGGATGAGGAGAGGAGAAACACACTCACAGGACTCCGCCCTTGGGTGGATCCTCCTGCTGAAAGAGAATCAGTCCTAGGAGAAGCATCCCTTGAGGGAAAGGAACCTTATTCCTATTGATTGTGACCACACCTATGTGTGGTCCAACCCCCTCATGCTGGGAGGATTTAGCTAGGCTGTAAGAGTGGGTTGAGGGAAGAGATCCAGAGCCGGGAGAGAAGCAGAGAGAGAGAGAGAATGAAATAAACTGATTGAGTAACCAGTTTTGCCTTCTTCCTTCCATCACCTGCCCTTGACCAACAGCCACACATAGCGGTTCCAGAGCACCGAACACGGGTGGTGAGACAGAGCCGCCCGGAGAGCCCGCGAGTGCACACGCCCATTGGCGTGCCTTAGATTTTTACATATCCCCATTAATTTCTACTCTTTCTCTCTCCCTATTCCTTCCTTTCTTCCATTCATATCAGCTTATATATTCACCTATCCTACCATCGATCTATCCATCAGTTTATCTGTCATCTATCTCCAAATATCTAATCATCCATCATCTTTATCTATCAGACATCCACTATTAACTCTTTTAACCTCCTGTTATATGCCATCATTGTTCATCTGTCAGTCTAGTATCTTACTAACATATATACAATTATTTTTTTCTGGTAAATAAAAACTTGGAAATTTGTGCAGTCAGATGTGCTATCAGGATTTTTAAATTGAATCACTGTGAGATAGACAGTCACAAAGCTATTCATGATTGAATTTCAATCATACAATGTTCCAACACCCATCCCTCCACCAGTGTACATTTCCTATCACCAATATTCCCAGTTACCTTTCACTTCCCCCTACTTGCCCCACACCATCTGCCTCTGTGACAGACACCTTTCTTCTTGCTCTCTCTCTGTCTATTTCTGTCTCTCTCCTTTTGTGCATTATTGTTTGCAACTGGGTGGTGGCTTTGGGTTGTGGAAATGACAGCTAGGGCTTCTGGAGGTAAAGGGAGGTATGGGAAGGTAGCCCATGCCAACCCCAAGAGAGCCTGGAGATTTCAGTCACAGAACCCGAACACCTGAATTTTCAGCAGATTACTATCTTTGTGAGATCTGTTCTGAGATGATGTAGTCTGGCTGCGGGCGTGGTGGGCATTTTGGATTGTGGGAGCAAGCAGGTGCTGAGGGTTCTGCTTGGGTGGACACTGGCAAACTCGCCCTCTCCAATGTACCTGTATATTGCCTGTACAGCCTTGCGAAGGTCTGAGTTTAACTGCAGCTTCTGATCTCTTTCGAGATTTATTTATGGGTCTCTGAAGGAGGGCCGGTGGGAGAGCTTACATAGTGGCTCTGGAGTTGGTTTGTGGGAATGACTGCCAGTGCTTCTAGGAGTATAGGGAAGTGGGGGTAGGTAGCCCATCCTAACTCTGAGAAAGCCTGGAGATTTCAGTCACAAAATCCTCATACCTGAATTTTTAGCAGATTAATATCTCAGTGAGGTACCTCCCTGGGACAGCGGATTGTGGCCAGCGGCATGGTGGCAATTTTGGATTACGGGAGCAAATGGCTTCCAAGGGCTCTGCTTGGGCAGGCACTGACAAACCTGCCCCCTCTAATTTACCTCATTTGTACACCCTTGCGGAATCCAAGAAGATTAATTGTGGTTTCTAATCTCTTTCGAGATTTATTTATGGGTCTCTGAAGTAAAGCTGGTAAATGAGCTTGTATGGCTGAGCCAGGGATGGTTTGTGGGTGTGGCTCCCCCATACCTAGCTTTTGGACGTTTAATTTCTTGGGAAACTTGGTGCTGAGTTGTTGGAATCTGATCAGAGGCACAGCAGCAATTTTGGGGTCTCAAGTAGCTTGGGGGCAGCTCAGGCTGCTGCGGGTCCAGGTTGGCCTGCTGGCTGTACCGTGCTCCGTAGGGCCCAGTGGTGACAGCAGCAGTGGACTGGCAGGGACAATGAATGGGTGCAAGGCTGCTACAGTACACGCGGTGGGCTACCAGTCCAGCAGGACCCGATTGGGGCACACTCCCATCTTCCTTCTCCAGACAGTTGGCCTCAGGCAGGGTTTCCTCAATAATATGCTGCAGGTGGCAGTGGGCTGGTGGGGGGAGAAAATGGTATCGGGGCTGCCCCCTGCCGGCAAATTGCCAAGGCCCCATGGCGGGGACCGGGGCATCTCCACAGTGGTGCCCAGTGGGCCCAAAGAGCCGCGTCCACCTCCCTCAATGCTGCGGCCACTCACAGCGCAGAGAGCTGTGGGACTCTGCCAACTGGGGGACGTGCCGCTGGCATCCTCATGCGGGCCACCAGCCTGTTTCATTTACTAGTGCTGTCCCTGAGCCAGAATATCCAAGGGACACCCACGTTCACTCACGCAGACATTTTGTGGCCCCATGGGCTGTCCCGAGTCCCAAGGGCTGCCGCGCCACCCGCTTTTGCCCCGGAACCTCTAGGTGTTTGTTGGTTTGACATTGACTTTACTGCTTATGCTGAGTTCTGCGGTACATTCTGGAAAGCTCCGTGAGCGTCTCCACCAGGCTGTTGCCACTCTGCTCTCTCGACAGAGCTCCCTTGTGCATTCATTGACTTCCCTGCGCAGCACGCCCCTTTTGTGTCCCCACGGAGGGTCATGCACCTGGCAACGAAGCATCCAGGCTTCTACTCTTTCTTTCATTCCCCTGATTCTCTATTCATCGCTCACTTTATCTTTTACATAAAGGCACGTAATGAAAAGAATGCTTTTCCTCAACCCACTTAGCTGATTGGCATATAACTGAGGTGAGGCTTCAGAGGCCTCTGTAAAGCAGAGAAGAAGGGGGAATATTGCTGATTGAGCGGCTTCTTATTGAATTGTGACTGCACCGGAGAAGAAAAATGGGAGTGAGATAGAATTGTAAGTGAAAAGGCTGAATGACATTGGCCTTCCCTTTTCAGAGAAGAGTATGTATGTCCAACCCAGGAATCCAGGTGGGTCCGATAAAGGAGAATATGCGGAAACGCTACCTGATTCCTCATTTTTTTTACCACTTTATTTCATTATTACTTTTACTCACCGTGAAATTGCCAAGTTACTTATGCTTGGGTTCCAGGCACACAATTTTCAACACTGATCCCTTCACCAGTGTCCTCTTCCCTCCATCAGTTTCCCTCTCATCCCGTTTTGCCTCCCACTCACCAGTTGGCTTCTATGACAAGCACTTGAAAAAACAAAAAGGTTTTGTACTGTGATTTACAGTACTGTTGCTGGTAGGGTTAAATAAATAACAGTTTCCCTGCCTTTCTGTACCACCCTCTCCTCCAAGTTGAACGCTTCCCTCCACCAGAGGTGTTGCTGGCTCCCTGTCCTCTCTCAGCCCCCTCAAGCTGCTTGTGTCCTACTGAAGACCAGTTCTTGCCTGCTCTGTCTCACTCTCTGAGCATTCATTACTCCTCCATTGTGTTTCTTCAGCTCCCTCATCTGCGAGGGATCCTTCCATGTCTCCCTCTGATTCACTCACTCAGCATGATTCGCTCCAGGCCCTTCCAGGAGCGCCCGACCTCACATTCAGGTGAGGCTTCCTGAGAGACATTTTCCTCTTCCCAGAAGAAACTGATACTGCAAAAGGATTGACTTCCCCACAGTGTCCTTGACCAGGGAGGCATAGAAACAGGATTTGAATTGGGTTCCCTAACTATTCTGTGCAACTTCTGCACCTCAGACCTCTCACACTGGGAATCACACAGTCTCAGTCCCCTCATCCTGCATGGGTAAACCGAGGCACAAAGATTTTCCCCCCCAAGGGCACATTCCACAGATGGGTGTTGGGTGTGCGTCTTTCTGCTGTTCCATGTTCTTTCTCTGTTTTTGACTTTGGGCACACCAGCAGTGTTCAGGAGTGACTCCTGGCTGTTTGTTGCTTTCGTAGGTGACACAGCCGCGTTGCCCAGAGATGTCAGGATCTATGGTCTGGCCAGTGAGTCAACATGGCAGTGGCTGCGGGAGGTGGGCGTGGCTGCCAGGGCTTTTGGAAGTGCGGAGGTTGGGGGAGGCTGCCCAGCAGAGTTCTCAGCCTGGGCACTGGGTACCTGAAATGATTTGTAGATTGGCATCTCTACAGAGAATATTTGTGAAGCACTGGACTTGAAAGACTTTCTTTTAACTCTCTCCCAGGCTCAACCTCAACCTCAAAGCCTATGTCTCCTCACTTAAAAAAAGTAAATTCTTTCTTTCAAAAAATAAAAAAAAGGTAAACACTGTGATTAATGAAATTGTTTATAATACTGTTGTTTAAGGTACTCCGTGTTTCAACACCAATGCCCTCAGGGTGACCTTCCCTCCACCATTGTCACCAGTTTCCACCCACCACCTAGCCTGCCCCCTTAGCAGGCCTAATCAAATTTAATTTGTATATTTTTTATAACAGCACGGCAAATGGAATAATCAGAAAATACATCCAGAAGAGTCAATTTGTGATGTTTGTTGTATCTCAAGTGGTGTTCCTGAACTCATTGTCTGAAGACTTGCTGCCTTAGCTGGTGCTGGCAGAGCCTTCTGTCTTATAGTTTTCCCTCACTGAGCATGGTGAATTTCTATGCAACTTTCCCATCAGATTTGCAGTCTTCTGACAAGGCTGTTGATATTGTGAAATATGGAGGAGCTGTCCAGGTGCTGTGGAAGTGCGTCATTTGTGTGTTGGAGGGGGCTGGGTGTGGCAGCTCTGGGCCTAGGAGAAAGGAAGAGGAATCTGCACCCCCCCACCAGGTTTCCAGCCTGGAGAGCTGGGCTGTTTATATGTCAAATGAAAAGAAGTAAATTCTCTCTAACACCAGCATGCCATTCCTTCAGAAAACATGCTCCATACAGCTACCATTCAAGTGTATGTGGGGCGGGGTGGGCGTGGGCAGGATTATTCATGATTCCACCATGAATAAGTTTCTACATCCAGAGAAGTTTGGGCCATTATTGATGAAGCCTATTTATTAGGCTGGGCTCTGGCTGTGTGTGACAGATCTGATTCCCACTGTTTTTGAATACACCTCACTGTGTTCTGAGACGACTCGAGCAGTGCGCACTTTGGAAGAAATCTACCTTCCGCACAGATCCTACACTGCATGGGGCAGTGGTCATCTGCCAAAATGTTCTAGAAACAGTGACTTCCAGCAAGAGTCTTGTGAAGGAAGAGATACCAAGTGTCTCAATTAGTGAGAACTTTAAGGCTCAGTACCGAGTATCTTAGCTTCTCCAAGACTTGCCAACCTGGTTTTGTGATGATTTTGGTTTTGGAGCCACACTTAGCGGTGCTCAGGGCTTGCTTCTGGCTCTGTGTCCAGAGATCACTGCTGGCAGGCTCAGGGGACCATATGGCGTTCCAGGGAGAGGCAAGGCAAGGCAAGTGCCCTGTCCTCTGTACTATCACTCTGGCCCCCAAGACTTGTCAACCTTGGCCACCAGATACCTTCCACTGGCAGCCCTCTCCACTTAAATCTCACTTCCAGTTCAAGATGGCACTCACCTCTCCTCCCAGACACACCCATCTGCAGCCACCCCAGAAGCAGTTTCCTCAGGAACAAACCCAGCGACTGGCTGAATGATGCCCACAAGTTAGCCACAAAGTGAAAGTCCCCATGGATGCAAAGAGAGGAGCCACGACTCAGTCTCATTTGAACCCAGTCCCGGGCTGTCACCCACAGTTGGAAGGGAGCTCAGACCTGTGGCTTTGTGTGTGAGAGGCTCCTGTAAATTTTCCTCTCAGTCTCTGCTTGGTCTGACACTGTTTGGGAAACCTGCGTGGAATTCCTCGAAGATGCAGCCTGTGGGTGCCACAGAGTTTTCTTGTTATTCTGTGTGTAGGTGTGTCCCCTGCCCCCCTTTGGTTTATATACTGAAACACATTTTATTTCTTGTCAAAGAGTTCTTCATTTATATGAAGAAAAGATGATAAAAGAAAAACAGAAAGATATGAAAAGATATAAATGAGAAATCTCAAACTCTTTCTTAATACACTATCTGGGAATAGTACTGAGGTTTTATTTATTTATTTTATTAATGAATCACCGTGAGGGTACAGCTACAGATTTACATACTCTCGTGCTTGTGTTTCAGTCATATACAGCTTGAGTACCCATCCCTCCACCAGTGCCCGTTCTCCACTGATGACCCCATCATCCCTCCCACCCCTCCCCGCCCCATCCCCCCCACCTTGCCTCTGTGGCAGGGCATTCCCTTTTGTTCTCTCTTTCCTCCTGGGTGTTGTGGTTAGCAATGGAGGTATTGGGTGGTCATCGTGTTCGGTCCATAGTCTGCTTTGAGCATGCCTCTCCCATCCCAAGCGGGTCCGCCCACCACATTTTTTACTTGGTGTTCCCTTCTCTATCTGAACTGCCTTTTCTCCCAGCACATGAGGCTGGCTTCCAAGTCATGGAGCAAATCTGGTACTTATTTCTGCTGTTCTTGGGTGTTAGTCTCCCATTCTGTTGTTTTATATTCCGCATATGAGTGCAATTCTTCTATGTCTGTCTCTCTCTTTCTGGCTCATTTCACTTAGCATGATACTTTCCATCTTTATCCACTTATATGCAAAGTTCATGACTTCATCTTTTCTGACAGCTACATAGTATTCCATTGTGTAGATATACCAAAGTTTCTTTAACCAGCCATCTGTTCTCGGGCACTTGGGTTTTTTCCAAATTTTGGCTATTGTAAACAGTGCTGCAATGAACATACAAGTGCAGATGTAATTTTGACCATACCTTTTTGCCTCTCCAGGATATATTCCCAGAAGTGGTATTGTGGGGTCAAATGGGAGCTCAATTTCTAATTTTTTGAGGAGCGACCATATTGTTTTCCAGAAGGGTTGAACCAGTCGGCATTCCCACCAGCAGTGTAGGAGGGTCCCTTCCTCCCCACATGCATGCCAACAGCGTTTGCTTCTGTTCTTTTGGATGTGTGCCAGTCTCTGTGGTGTGAGGTGGTATCTCATAGTTGTTTTGATCTGTATCTCTCTGATGATTAGTGATGAAGAGCATTTTTCATGTGCCTTTTGGCCATTTGTATTTTTTCCTTGAGAAAGTTTCTGTTCATTTCTTCGCCCCATTTTCTGATGGGGTTGGATGTTTTCTTCCAACCAGTTCAACCAGTACCTTATATACCCTTGATATCAACCCCTTACTGGATGGGTAATGGGTGAATATCCTTTCCTATTCTGTAGATTGCCTTTGTATTCTGGTCACTATGTCTTTTGCGGTGCAGAAGCTTCTTAGTTTAATATAGTCCCATTTGTTTATCTCTGTTTCTGCTTGATTGCTTAGTTGCATGTTAAAGGTATCATCTTTGAAGATACCTTTAGCTTCAATATCATGGAGGGTTTTGCCGACCTTGTCTTCAATAGTACTGAGGTTTTAAATTATTTACCCTTTAAACATATATATATATATATATATATATATATATATATTTGCTTTTTGGGTCACACCAGGCAATGCACAGGGGTCATTCCTGGCTCATGCACTCAGGAATTACCCCTGGCGGTGCTCAGGGGACCATATGGGATGCTGGGATTCGAACCCAGGTCGGTCGCGTGCAAGGCAAACTCCCTACCCGCTGTGCTATCTCTCCAGCCCCTATACATATATATTTTAAAATGACTTAGTTTTTATTTCTCTTTTAAAATATTGAACTCCCACCGGAAGTCACGCCCTTAACCCGCCCTCAGCGCCATCTTGCCACAGCAGCCCGCAGTAAAGAATCTGGGCTGGTAGGCACCGCAAGCCGGAGAATGCTCCAGACCCCAGACTGGGCCAACAACACCGGGGTGCCAGACGGAGAAGGTGCAGCATCGCCCCCTTCTCAAGATGGAGTCCCGGCGACACTGAGCTTCTACTAGCACGGCTCTGGTATGTGGGACTGGGATATCTCTCCAAACCGTGCAGCCGCCTATGTGGCCGTGCAACCTTTCCTGATATACGAAAAATACGCTCAGGAATGGCTCCACCACCCCTTAGCATTCATTATCCCAGAGGCACAGAAACCAATCTCGGAATGCAGCGGCTGCTGGCAGATATACTCCTGGACTGTGAACTAAGCTACAGTCCCATGCAGCCCTGGGAGGGGAAAGGTTTCTGTCCGTCGGCCTTTTCCCCTTTGCAGCAGCATGGCGACCACCACCGTTCAGAAACAATTGGACAGAGAGGTAGGAGCTTGCAGTGATGGGTCGCATGGGGAATCTTGCGATGGGGGAGGGGGCAGAATCGGTCCTGCTTCCTGCCCAAATGACACCCTGAGCGGCTGCCCACGAACAGCTCCTCCGCTCCTGAACAGCCATGATCCCAGAGACACACAAACCAATCTCAGAATGCAGTGGCTGCTGGCAGAAATATCTCTGGACTAAATACCAGAATCCCAAAAGTGGGCGGCCGCTTTTGCGACCGTGCAACATCATATGCTCTTTGTTATCGACAGTAGAAAACATATGATCTAATGATGCCATTCCGACAGGTCTGACTGTTGGGGGGAAGACTCCAAATAATGATAGTGAGTTTTCTGTTGAAAATTGAATGTAATCAAAGTAAGGAGAGAGTAAAGTGAAAATCATCTGCCACACAGGCAGAGGGGGAGTGGGAGGGGGCATATGCAGGGGTTCTTGGTGGTGGAACATGTACAGGGGTGAATGGATGGGTGTTTTATCATAGTATGACTGAGACTTGATCCTAAAAGCCCTATAACTGTTCTCACGGTGACCCAATTAAAAAAATAAACGTATAAAAAATAAAATATTGAATTTTTTTTTTTTTTGCTTTTTGGGTAACACCTGGCGATGCACAGGGGCTACTCCTGGCTCTACTCAGGGGACCATATGAGATGCTGAGAATCGAACCCGGGTCAGCCACGTGCAAGGCAAACACCCTACCCGCTGTGCTATTGCTCCAGCCCCATGAACTCTATTTTTAATGTTCATTTAAATTATTTTTAAGCAGATTTCCCCCTCGGGCTACATTAAACATAGTATGACTGAACCATGATTTATATAATCATCCATTTTGAGACATTTTTCATTTTTTCCCATGAATTAAATAAAGAAAACGTATTTATTCATAAACATTTGATATGAGTCCAATTAAATTTTTTTGGTGTGTTTTTTATACCTCCACTTCCCAGCCACCGCCACGTTACAGGCCACTCTCCGGACACTTGGGCCGTGAACCTCACGCACGAGTGAAGTCCCACAAAACCAGGTAAGGAGAACTTTGCAACCTTGGACTCGCAGCCGAGAAACACACCATAAGACACTTAATACCCATTTTCCATAATTCCCGCACCATATTTGATAGGGTTCAAATATGGTGTGAACCATGGGAACACCTCTAAGGGCGATTGGAGGCTGCCCTAAAAGCCTCCATCCCTCTTGGAGAGCCCATCAAGCTACTGAGAGTGCTCCGCCCACACGGCAGAGACTGGCAAGCTATCCGTGGCGTATTCAATATGCCAAAAACAATAACAACAATGCCCTCATTCTTCATCTCACCATTCTACAAGGAAGTGATCATCGACGTAAAGAGAGGGGTTTGGCAGGGCGATACCATTTCACCAAAACTCTTCAGTGCCACCCTTGAGAACATCATGTGACGCCTGGAATGGGAAGGAATGGGAGTGAAGATAGACAATCGGCAACTACACCACCTCCGCTTAGCTGATGACATTGATATTAGCCAAGCGGCACAAATGCTGGCTGACTTCGACTGCGAGTGTGGAAAGGTCAGACTGCAGCTGAACCTCAACAAGACGATGCTCATGAAAAATGAACTAGTCCCTGAGGCTCCATTTGCTCTCAGTGGAATGAACATCTCCGAATACAGCAGCTATGTGTACCTGGGTCGAGAACTTAATATGAGGAATGACTTGGTGCCAGAACTGCGCAGGAGGAAGAGAGCAGCATGGAATGCCTTCAGGAGCATCAAAGTAGTGGTTAAGAGGACGAAGGAAAGCCCTCGGACCAGATAAGATCCAGAGCTGCCACGTGCTAAACGGACCCTCTGCTCCTAAAGACTATGATCTGAGAGGTCTTTTTTTTTTAAATTTTTTTAAATTTTATTGAATCACCATGAGATAGTTACAAGCTTTCATGCTTGGGTTACAATCTCACAGTGATCAAACACCCATCCCTCCACCAGTGCACATTCCCCACCACCTATATCCCCGGTATACCCCCCCTTTCCAACCCTCCCCCTGCCTCTAAGGAAGACAATATTCCCCACACTCTCTCTCTACTTTTGGGCATTATAGCTTGCAACACAGACACTGAGAGGTCACCATGTTTGGTCCGTTATCTACTTTCTGCATGCATCTCCCATCCCAACTGGTTCCTCCAGCCATCATTTTCTTAGTGATCCCTTCTCTATTCCATCTGCCTTCTCCCCTCCGCTCATGAAGCAATCTTCCAGCTATGGGGCAATCCCCCTGGCCCTTGTATCTACTGTCCGTGGGGGTCAGCCTCATGTGATGATATTTTATACTCCACAAATGAGTGCAGTCCCTCTATGTCTGTCCCTCTCTTTTCTGACTCATTTCACTTAGCGTGATGCTCTCCATGTTTATCCATTTATATAAGCAAATTTCATGACATCATCTCTCCTAACAGCTGCATAGTATTCCATTGTATAGATGTACCAAAGTTTCTTTAACCAGTTATCTGTTTTAGGGCACTCGGATTGTTTCCATATTTTGGCTATTGTGAGCAGTGCTGCAATGAATATATAGGTACAGATGTCATTTCTACTGTGCTCTTTTGCATCCTCAGGATATATTCCCAGAAGTGGCATTGTGGAGTCATATGGAAGCTCAATTTCTAGTTTTTGAAGGACTGTCCATGTTGTTTTCCAGAAAGGCTGGACCAGTCGGCATTCCCACCAACAGTGAAGGAGCATTCCCTTTCCCCCACATCCATGCCAGCATTGGTTGCTTTTGTTCTTTTGAATGTGTGCCAGTCTCTGTGGTGTGAGATATATCATTGTTGTTTTGATTTGCATCTCCCTGATGACTAGTGATGTGGAGCATTTTTTCATGTACCTTTTGGCCATTTGTATTTCTGCCGAGAGGTCTTCTAACCCATTTTGGCACCCAGAGTGGCTTCTTACAGAAATGCATCTAGACTGTGAACTGAGCTAAAATATCAGAAATCCAAGACTGAGCTCATAGAGTCTTCATTCTCAGTAATGAAAAGATATTATTAAATGATGCCTTTTCAGCAGGCCTGATTGTTGGGGGAAAATTCCAAACAATAATAGTGAGTTATCTGTTGAAATATTGAATGTATTCAAAGTATAGAGAGAATAAAATGAAGATCATTAGCTACTTAGGTGGGGGCTGGGTGGGAGGGGGGTATTTTGGGGTTCTTGGTGGTGGAACATGTGCACTGGTGAAGGGATGGGGTTTCAATCATTATATGACTGAGGCTTAAACCTGAAAGCTTTGTATTTTTTTCATGGTGATTCAATAAAATAAAAACTTAAAAAAAAAAAGAGGACGAAGAAACTCTGACTCTGGGCACATCTTTTCTATTCCACTGTTCTTTCTGCACTAACGTATGCCTCAGATACCTGGGCCCTATGCAAACAGGATGAGAACGCTATTCGAGTATCCCAAAGAGGAATCGAAAGAGCTATGCTAGGAGTATCACGTCTCACTCAAGTGAGAGAAGGAATCTGGAGTTCTGACCTCCATCAACGGTGAAGAATCAGGGACGCTGTCTTGTTTGCCAAGACATCAAAAATCAGATGGGCCGGACACGTAATGTGATTCAGAGATGACCGCTGGACTAGAGCTATTACCGTCTGGATTCCACAGGACGTCAAAAGACCGCGTGGCCGCCCACCAACGAGATGGTCAGATTTCTTCGTCAAAACCCTGAATGAACAGTTTGAGGCTCTTTCTGTTCCTGGAGTGAGCAGATATCATTGGACTACACTAGCACACGACAGGGACAAATGGAGACGTTACTGGTGCCCGCTTGAGCAAATCGAAGATCAATGGGAAGACAAGTGATATAAGTGATACAAGTGGTTTTTAAATCTATACCCAGAGCTTACTTCAGGTTCTGGAAGCCAGAAGCTAAAGACTGAAGACTCTCTGATCTCACACTGTGGCCTTGCCGTTCTGCTGCTGACATCTGTGGGGAGCGACTAACAGGTCCCCGTGGAATGTCAGGCCTGCACCGAGCCTTCCTTCCTGACCAGCCGTGTCTGTCCGCAGTCCTGGCTGTAGCCCCAGCTGTCTGATTTCTCCTGCAGCGACGCTGTCCTTCCCTGCTGCACCTCGGGAGGTGGGAAGCTGCTCTGGAGGCGGAGAAACAGTTCGGAACTAGCACAGAGCGGTTTTCTAGCGGTCAAGCCCATTGCAAGACTGGCTTACCTCTCACCTCCGCGCTTTGCAGCCTCACGTGCCATCAGGTTTCCCACGCGTCTGCGGAGGCTCCTGTCTGAATGGTGACCATCCTAGCGAGAGAGCCTCCAAACTGGACACTGGAGCCTGACCCTGATGTTCTTGCCAGGGGCTGACAAGGATCTCATTGTTTTCTCCAGAATCATACGGTGCAGCCAGCTTTCAGCATGGCACCTAATTCGTCTTCCCTCTCGCCATTCACATCTGCTGTGGTTCCTTACACATGCATGACGGCTGAGTGTCCGTATCACAGGACAGAATATCAATGGACATGATGCCACCCCGCTTCTAGCAGTGGCCATGGGGGGCCTCGCTGCTGAATCTTGCTAAGGGGGAAAGCAGTGGCCACTACACAAAGTCAGTGCATCAGCCCCAGGTGAAGCGCTGTGCCTGCTGTACCCACTGTACCCGCTGTACCCGCTGTACCCACTGTACTCACTGTACCCGCCTATCTGCAACCCTGGCCCTGAGGCGCTGACAGAGCCGCTGGCCCATCGGAAAGAAAATGCTGCTATTATGGCTTCCTGGATGCAGTGACAATGAGCAAGGCCTCATAAGTGTCCCTGTCTAGCTGACAAAGGTACGTTCCAGGGACATTGCAGAGCTTCTCACTGGCCTGATCTGTGAGGCGCGTGAAGCATCTTGGTAAAGTACAAGGTTCTGTCCGGCCAGGACAGAACCTGGGGTCCATGGAGGCATTTGGATGCTCAGCAATTCATTGAGGTGGGGCCACACCGGCAGTGCTCAGGCCTTTCTCCTGGTAGGGCTCGGGACCATGTCGGGTACCAATGCCAGCCAGCTCTCCACCTGCCATCCTGTTGCTCTGGGCCCTGTGGGCACGTATTGCTCTTCCTTCTCTCCTGCTCCAGGCTCTCTTTGAGGGCACCCTGATGGGGCTTCCACTGTTTCCAGACTGCCCGCAATCTGCAGGGACCTGTTGGGAGCCACCAGGGCCTCTGTGCCCGTGGGCAAGTTGGCCCCTTGTCCCTCTCTGCCCTGGCGCACAGGCCTTCTCATCTGAGCAGCCACAAGGCAGACCATATCTCTCCTGCCTCCCCCAGCCACGGGGCCCAGCTCCCTGCTTTCCAAGGCGTGCTGGGAAACGGCTCACTCTGCAGCAGCAGCCTGTCCTAACCAGACGAAACAGCATCCAGGAGATCTCTGCTGGGGTGGGGGTGGGGGGAGGCCCCGCAAAGAGTGCATGGGAGTTTCAATCCGTCATGGAGAAAATATTCCGCGGGGCTGAGGAACGGGCTGGGCAAGCTCATGGATTCCGCAGAGCGCTGGGGCAAGCGTGTTCTTCCTCCAGACCCTGCAGAGGTTTTGGGGGGGGGTGTTGGAGGGAGGCTGCATACCTTTTTAGAGCAATGATTTGGCTTGTTTTATGCTTTCCCCTTGTAACCCTGTTCCCTCTCCAGCTATCCTGGAGACAGGCACGCCGGCGTATTATCAGCTTATTTGAACATGTGCCGTTCCAATATGATTCCCTTCGACCCACAAATGTAATTTGTCTGGCATCCAGGGCCTCATTTGGCAACGGCCTTTGGCATAGAAAATGGTGTCAAGGTGCCAAATGCAAATATCTGAAAGGGAGTGTAGGCCTATAGGCTGTAAAGATTTTTATCTCCCTTCATTCCCACTCGGAATCCAGCTTGCTGGGAAGCTAAGGAGTGTCCGCCCTCAGCATTCCTGCAAGCGGCTCGGGGCAGAGCTGGCGTGAGGGGTGCCTCAGTGCTCTTCCCTGTCCTCACCTGCCCTCACCTGCCCGCAGCTGCCCTCACTTGCCCTCACCTGCCCGCAGCTGCCCTCACTTGCCCTCAGCTACCCTCCCCTGCATTCACCTGTCCTCAGATACCCTCCCCAGCCCTCAGCTGTCCTCACCTGCCCTCAGATACCCTCCCCTGCCCTCCACTGCCCTCACCTATAATCACCTGCCCTCAGCTGCCCTCCCCTGCCCGCGTCTTTCCATGAGTCGGGCCCCAGAGGCTCCGTGTCTGCTTTTCACCTTCTGTCCCACCAGAGGAAGGTCCCAGCCATGTGGCCATGGACCACTCACCTACAGAGGGCTCCTCGGTTGCCTGCAGCCTTTGGTGATGCTGAATGCACCCACCATGCACAAGTTTTCAACCCCTTTGAGCAAATCTGGGGACTTTTTGCCGCCCCTGTTGCCCGGCTTACTGTGTGCCCCTTGGCAGAGAATGCCTGCCAACTTTCGCTCTAGAACTGGAGGCGTAAACGTCTGCTGGGAAAGCCACACTGGGTGGACGAGAGATAGCACTGGGGCCCAGGGCCAGCAGAGGCTAACCCCCATGGTCTGGCTCTTCATTTGCTGCACGGGGTCCTCGACACCCCCAGACTGTGCCAGTTCCTGTGAGCACATGTGAGAGAAAGCCAGAGAGAGGAGGGCCCGGTTCCCCTTTCCCTTCCGCTGGGGCTGGCCTCAGGCAGCTCGGGCAGAGCGGAATTTGGACTTCCGACCAGCTGGGGAGCCAGCAACTCAGCTATGGGTGGGTGTCTGCTGTGTTCCCAGCTGGACCGGCAGCCTAGATCAGGAAGGAGTTGCTGGTGTCAGGAGGGCCAGCCTGACCCTTTCTGGACGGTCGCCTCACACTTGGGCCGCCCTGCTGGGCTGTCACGCCTGCGTTTCACGCCCTATAGATCTGTCATATTGTGCTCTATGTTTGTAACTGCGATGAGGGAGGTAGTTTGGGCCATACCCGGCAATACTCAGAGCTTACTCCTGACTGGGCTCAAGGATCACTCCTGGCAGTGCTTGGTGAACAGGTGTCAGGGATCAAACTCAGATTCTCAGATTGGGTGCATGCAATAGCAATATCTGCTCAGGAATTGCTGGGGCAGGGGGCAGGAGGGGGTGGGGGGTGCCATACACAGCACTGGGGACCGAACCCAGATCTCTTGTACCTGCAAGTGCTCATCCTGGTGAGTGCTCTCTCTCTCTCTCTCTCTCTCTCTCTCTCTCTCTCTCTCTCTCTCTCTCTCCCCCTCTCCCTCTCCCTCCCTCCCTCTCCCTCTCCTCCCCCTCTCCCCCTCTTTTCCTCTCCACCTCTCTCCCTCTCTCCTCCTCTCCCTCAACCCATCACAGGCACGCAAGCCCAGAAACAGAGAAGCTGGGCTTATTTATCAGCCATTCATGCCTTGGGCCCAGTGCATGGTCTAGCCCTGGAATTGCACAGTCCCCCACTCCCCTCTGCTCCCCTTTCTCTTCTCTGCTGCATTCCTCCTCCTCCTCCTGGCTTCTGCCCTGCGAGCTGGACAGGTTCCTTCCCCGACATAGAGGCTACAGGTCCTGGAGGACTTGCAGAAAGTACCCAGGGTTATTTCCGAGCCTTGGGGGACCAAGCGAGCATTTTCACAACCCCGCCAAGATTGAAAGTAAAGTAGAATTTGGCTTGGAGCGACAGGACAGCGGGGAGGCTGCTGGCCTTGCACGTGGCCGACCCTGATTCTATCCTTGATATCTCATATGGTCCCCAGAGCCAGGGTGTGGCCCAAAAACTAAAAAAGAAAAAAAGAAAGTGAAACAGAGGGAGGGAGGGGACAGGAGAGCGCTGTGGAGGGTCAGAGAGGAGGGGATGGAGTGGGGAGCAGTGGCGTGGGGAGGATGTTCCTCACCCCAGCCTCTAGCCTCTCTCATGCGCAGTCCCTCCTGGGCCCTGCTCAGACCTCAGCGTGGCACCTGTTCCATGAGCCAGCTGTGTGCTCTCCTGGGCTGGGGACGGCACACAGGGGCGAAAGTGCTGCCTTGCACATGGCCGACACAAGTTTAATGCCAGCACTGCCAAGGTGTCCCCCAGGCTCGGCCCTCAGGGTCCCCCTGAGTGTAGAGCCAGCAGCAAGCCCTGAGGACCCACGGGTGTGGTGCCCCGCCCTGCCCCAAGGGAAACGAAACCGAAAAAGCAAGTGTTAGGGACCAGAGTAGTGGTCTCTGCATGTGGTGTGCAGGTGCCTTGCCTGTGGCGGACACCATTCTGATCGTCTAAGCCCCACCAGGAGTGATCCCTGAGCACAGAGGAGTAAGCCCTGAGCACCACCACGCATGGATACAAAGCAAAGCAAAACTCTCTGTGTCACCTTCTTTTTTTTTTTTTGCTTTTTGGATCACACCTGGCGATGCACAGGGGTCACTCCTGGCTCTGCACTCAGGAATTACCCCTGGCCGTGCTCAGGGGACCATATGGGATGCTGGGATTTGAACCCGGGTTGGCCGCGTGCAAGGCAAATGCCCTACCCGCTGTGCTATCTCTCCAGCCCCCGTGTCACCTTCTTTTGGCGGGGTCCGAATGAACTATTTCTCAGTTTTCTTCAACAAGCCATACTGGTCTCAAATAATTGCGCCTGTGTGATGTGCTGAGGAATGAAACAGTCACAGCTTACTCGGGCCCTCTTGCTAATATCTCCGTGTGCATGTGCATATGCGCTCATGAACCAGGGATTGAACCCACAGCCTCACAGGTAGGACAAGCTCTGTACCACCGAGCAGTGTCCCTGGTCCCTGCCTGGACATATATTTTTTGTTGTTTCTTTTTTGGGGGATCACATCTGGCAGTGGTCAGGGTTTACTCCTTGCTCGGCACTCAGGGATCACTCCTGGCAGTACTCAGGGGACCGTATGGGATGCCGGCAGTCAAAAGACAAACAATGCATTACCCACTGTACTATCACTCTGACCGCTGGGCCCATTTTTCTGTGGGGGGAGATCACACCTGACAGTGCTTTGGGCTTACTCCTGGCTCTGTGCTCATACGTGGTGCCAGGGATCAAACCCAGGTCAGCCGCGTGCATGGCAAGCACCTGATCCACTGTCCTATCTATCTCTCTGGCCCCCGCACCCATCTGAAGGGCATGTGCTGAATATTTTTGCTGCTGTCCATAGGGTGGATGATGGTGCTGGACATAGCGAGCTTGAGTGGACTGAGGTCTGAGACCTTTATGAGACTCTCAGTGGGGAGAATACCCCAGGGGTGGGGCGGGAGTCAGTGAGTGCTTGAGTCAGAGCCTCTAGCACAGAAACTCTCAGCGCAGAAGCTGTTCCCCTCGTTGGTACGACCCTTTGCATCTGTGGTAGGCGAAGGGGATTTGCCCCAAAGGGTTAGCTCAGAGTTTTCTGTGAAGCCCTAGAGAACAGCTGTTTCCAGTTCTGTGGTTCCATAGACTGTTTTGCAGCTCTGGCTGTGACTCATAAAACTTTAATTATTTTCGTTATTTATTTATTTATTTTTTGCTTTTTGGGTCACATCTGGCAATTCTCAGGGGTTACTCTGGGCTCTGCACTCAGGAATCACCCCTGGCGGTGCTCGGGGGACCATATGGGATGCTGGGAATCGAACCCGGGTTGGCCACGTGCAAGGCAAACGCCCTACCCGCTGTGCTATTGCTCCAGCCCCTTGTTATTTAGTTTTGATGTGGGGGACTCATACCCGGAAGTACTTAGCTTACTCCATGCTCGGTGCTCAGGGCTTATTCCATGCTCAGTGCTCAGGGATTACTCCTGACTTGGTGTCCAGGGATCACTCCTGGCAGTGTTCAGGGGAATGAGGCACAGGTCATCTGTGTGCAAAGCAAGCTCCCTATGTGCTGTACTATGGCTTCAGCCTTTCAGTGAAGCTATTTACAGACATCGCTGCAGTTGCAGGCCCGTGGCCTGGTTTGCACGGGCTTCTGGGTGCCTCAAGGACAAGAGCGGCTGGTCAGACTGAGGCTGAGGCCAGCCTGGGAGACACTGCATTTCTTTCTTTCCTGCCTTTTCTTTTTCTTTTGCTGCCCTGGGGATTGAACCCACAGGCTCACAGGCAAGGCCAGTGCTGTTGTGCCAAGTTTATCCACAGCAGGGAGCATGGGCTTCTGGTCGGACTGTGGTAGACTTGGCAAGGGATCACATCTGCTCTTCGTAAAGCCGTTTGGCGGATGGTTGATTCCCCAGAGCTGCAGGGGTTTGCAGAACTACAGCGAGCACCTGAAAAGCCCTTTCTAAACTCAGAAGACACCTGTGGGAATGCCGCTTTATTCAAGGTGTCTTTTTTTTATTAAAAAATTATTTTTATTTTTTAATTTTTTAAAAATTTATTCTTTTATTGAATCACCATGTGGAAAATTACAAAGCTTTCAGGTTTAAGTCCCAGTTATACAATGCTCGAACACCCATCCCTTCACCAGTGCACATATTCCACCACCAAGAATCACAGTATACCTGCCCCCCACCCCCCACCTCCCCAGTCCCCCACCCCGCCTGTGAAACTGATACATGTAATCAAAGTAAAGTAAAAGTAAAGTGAAATTTACCAACAGTGTCTTTGCACCAAGCCAAACCCACGTGATTTGCCCTGACCACTCCCGCTGCTGGGAGGCCAGGCCCTGTGAAGGCCTCACAGGAGAGCGCGGGTGCGAAGGGAACCAGCTGTGTCCGCAGTTCCCTCAGGCACTCACTTGAGTTTTCAACACTCGCAGGGCCACGGAAATGAATTTCCTGCATTGTGTCAAAGCCGATTCTTGCCGGAAGCAGATGTGCGGGTCACATAGTTGGCCCCCCCCCCCCCGCCACATTAGCACTATTCTGCAGGGGGCTCTGAAGCAATCGATTCCTGAGGACGACTTTGCCAAAGACCAGAGCTCAAATGCAAAGCACCAATGACACTCAAATTTGGAAAAGGTTTTTATTTTAATACAGAAGCAAGCAAAATGGAGCCAAGAGCCTTTATGGAAGGAGAATGAGAGCACTGTCTCGGCACAAAGTCTCTCGGTGTCCAGGGTCTTAAAAGGACATGCCAAGAGGTGGGAGCAATGGTACAGCAGGCAGTGCACTTGCCTTGCCTGCAGCTGACCTGGGTTCCATCCCCTGTAACACATATGGTCCCCTGAGCCCCGCCAGGAGTGATCCCTGACCACTGAGCCAGGGGTCAGTCCTGGACACTGCTGGCTTGGCCCCCAGACAAAGCAAAAATGGACATGACAAGCTTCCCCGGGTCACTTCCTTTGAATAAGGTGGACAGATGTTTGCCCTGCGAGTGTCCACGGGTGCCCTGAGGAGCACAAGAGCGTTTGGGGTTCAACTCCCTGGAACCCTCGCCAGCACCTCCTCCCTGCTGCAGGCCTGGCCAGGGCCAGTGATTCTTTCCATATGGATGTTGGAAGTGGCCGAATTTGGGAGAGACACCCCCTCCCACCCGCCCCAGGCACACATGCTTTGGTGGCTCTGGAATTTTTCTCAGGGTGGAGAGGAGGGGCGGGCCCACACTGACTTCACACTATAGGTTTTCAAGAATCACAGGCCATTGTGATCTCTTCCAGGAAGTGCTCCTGGGACAGGGGCAGGTGTGGATCGGGCTCCCTGCCTGGTATTAAAAGCTCCACTGGAGGCAGGAGACCCACGCTGGCATCTGGTCAAGGCGTTTGCTCGGCCTGACCTCTTTCCATCTGCCGTGCGCAGGGCTAATGATGTGTCAGGAACTGGCCCTCTGGGGCTGGAGTGGATAGCACAGAAGGTAAGGCACTTACCCTGCATGCAGGCCACCCGAGACACTGCACAGGGTCCTCCGAGCACCACCAGGAGCCCTGAGCATCACTGTTACGCAGAAACAAAAACAACCCCTCAAAAAAAAAAAACCAAAACCAAAAAAACAAAACAAAACAAAGAAAGAGTTGGCCTTGTGTATGAGGAGCAGCCTGCAGGGGAAGCTTCTGGGCCTAGTCCTTTGGGAGGAAATGTGGCTTCAGGGTTAGACGCAGGGGCTCTCAGCACTTTTTCCTGCTGCTCCTTCTCTCTGTGAAACCATTTCCACATTTTGCAAAATGCATGCCTAGAGCCGTGACTCCTGAGTGCATATGGAACAGAAAAATGCTGAGGTCTGAGAGAGCCTGGCATCTGCAAAGTGGCCTGGCTCTGGGCCGTGCCCTCGAGGCGGCCAGGTGCCATATACCCAGTCTTACGTCTGGGGGTACTGAAGGGCAGCATCCTCAGAGAGGCCTGACCCCAACATTTGAAGCAACGCAGCACCTGGAGTGGCCTCCAACAGAGCACAGTGGGCACCCTGGGATGTGGCCCAACTCCCCCATCTGCGTGTGCCTATGGTGGGGATTCCCCAGCACGTGTGACCCCTCACGTTCCACCACCACCGGAATGACCCCGCTCGTTACCAGCACTGCCGTGAAGGGAGGTGCGTGCCGACTGCCCGCACAGCCCGGGAGAGGAATGTGCACACAGCCCGGCGGAACGCATGCAATCAGCAAACCAGAAACCCGGCGGAGATGTACAGGCCGTTTGCCCTTGTTTCCTGTAAGTCAGGAAAGAACAGATCTGCGACAATGTCCTCTGAATGTCTGCCTCGGAGAAGTGTCCCAGAGGCGGTGGTTGGAGAGGGACCGGAGAACAATAGCGGCAGGAAATAGAACCACTGTCCGGAGAGGAACAGGCCTGGTGCCGGGATCCAGTGTCCATTCTATTTCAGTTTGTGGCTTCCTCATTTCTGGGACCCAGGCAGTGAGTGGCACGGCTGAAGCTGTCAGGGCCAGTGGCTTCAGCCAGACGCCTGCAACATGACAGGACACGCCACTGTGCAAGAGCACTGGGGCCAGAGAAACAGCACAGTCTGAAGACTTGACCTTGCAGGGGGCCAGCACCAGCCTCAGCCAGCCCTGTCATTGCAGAGTGTTCCCTGAGCCCCTCCAGGAGTCATCCCTGAGCATTGCTGGCTCAACCTGTCCCCTGTCCCTGCCAAAAAGTTAATTCAACCCCATTACAGAGAATAAGCCAGCGAGAACAGAGTTATTTTTGGAGGTGGTGCTCAGGGGTCACTCCTGGCTCTGTGCTTGTGGATCACACCCAGCAGTGCCCAAGAGACCATAGGCAGTGCCCGGAGTAGAACCTGGGTCAGCTGCGTGTAAGGAAAGCTCATCACCTCGGCACCATTGCTCCAGCCTGGGACAAGAGCCTTTAAGAGTGGCTCCGCTTACTCTCCCAAACTCTCTCTCTGTGCGGGAATGTGCTGATGGCAATTGGTTGCATGTGGGATAAAAAAATATTACAAATTTGAGTTAATTGGTGGGAGGGTCCTCCCAGGCAGTGCTCATGGGCCTTGGGGTGCCCCTGGCTCTATTTGACCAACCAGGCTAAAAAGTTCAACACTTCAGCCTAGCTGTGTGATAGAGCTCAGGGCCAGTGGGGTTCCAGCAGCCTTCAGGACTGCACCCTGCCATGCTCAGGTGCCACTCGGTGCCCGGGAATACACAGACTGTAAAGACTGCACAAAGATTAGGGCACTTGTCTGGCATGCAGCTGCGGCAGGAGCACTGGTTGGAATCCCAGCTGTCAGTCAGGACCTGAGCACTGAGCCAGGAGTAGGCCCCGAGAGCCACCGGGTGTGGCCCCCATTTATTTAACAAGCAAACTCTACGTCCCAGGTCTGCAAGTCAGGCTGGCATCGAAGTCCTTTGAGCCATCTCCCATCCTCCAAATGCTTTATTTTCTGAATACAAAAGCAAATGGCATCGAATCATGAGCTTATTAACATCTATACCCATGGGTACTCGTGCTCACGCCCAGCGGTCTGCTTGGTGTCAAGTTGGAGATGAGCTTAGTGGTAATGGGAGCAGATGCTTCTTGAGGTCATAGATGTATGCACCTGTGCACTGACCTCAGTACCTATGTAGACGTGCAGCTCTGTCCTCTGTGTCTGGATCTATCCATGGCATTAGCTGTAGCACCTGTGTGTTCATTGTCTTTATAGCAGTGCCTGAATTTTATTTTATTATTTATATTTGGGCCACACTTGGCAGTGCTCAGGGCTTACTCCTGGATCTGAGCTCAGGTATCATTCTTGGCAAGCTCAGGGGACCATATGGAATGTCAGGGATCAAACCCAGGTTGGCCTCATGCAAGGCAAGCCCTATACCCCTGTAATATTGCTCGCACCCTCATTGTTTATATTTTCTGTCTATCCTGTCTGTCTATATTGGTAACTGTGCTCGTATCTGTCTCTGTGTATCAGCGTGTTTAGGTTTATATGCTTTGCATCAGCTCTGACTGCACAGCCAGTCATTAGCCATCTCTATATGGTTTTCATGTGGATTGGATTTTGAGATTAATGAAACTGCCAGCAGTTTCTATCTTTGTCATCTACACACCAACATCCGACTACAATGAAGAAGAAATTGAGAAGTTCTACATGGAACTGGAGAGGTTCTATAAAGAAGACCACACCTTCTACAAGATCATTATTGGTGATTTTAATGCCAAGAAAGGATTAAGGAGGGTGTTCAAATTCAGTACATCAAGGTCCTCCGCGAGCTGTATTGTGGATTCACCACCAGGATCTCACCATTCTACAAGGAAGTGATCATTGACGTAAAGAGAGAGGTTCGGCAGGGCGATACCATTTCACCGAAACTCTTCAGGGCCACTGTCGAGAACATCATATGATGACTGGAATGGGAAGGAATTCCCATTAAGATAGACGATTGGCAACTACACCACCTCCGCTTTGCTGATGACATTGTTCTCATAACACCAAACATTAGCCAAGCGGCACAAATGCTGGCTGACTTCGACTGCGAGTGTGGAAAAGTTGGACTGCAGCTGAACCTCAACAAGACAATGCTCATGAAAAATGAACTAGTCCCTGAGGCTCCATTTGCTCTCAATGTAATGAACATCTCCAAATGCAGCAGCTATGTGAACCTGGGTCGAGAACTCAACATGAGGAACGACTTGGTGCCAGAACTGCGCAGGAGGAAGAGAGCAGCATGGAATGAATGCCTTTAAGAGCATCAAAGAGGTGGTTAAGAGGATGAAGAACCTCTGACTCTGGGCACATCTTTTTGACTCCACCATTCTTCCTGCACTAACATATGCCTCAGAGACCTGGGCCCTATGCAAACAGGATGAGAATGCTATTTGGGTATCCCAAAGAGGAATTGAAAGAGCTGTGCTAGGAGTATCATGTCTTACTCAAGTGAGAGAAGGAATCTGGAGTTCTAATCTCCGTCGACGGTGAAGAATCAGGGACGCTGTCTTGTTTGCCAAGACATCAAAAATCAGATGGGCCAGACATGTAATGCGATTCAGAGATGACTGCTGGACTAAAGCTGTTACCGACTGGATTCCACGGGACCTCAAAAGACTGTGTGGCCACCCACCAATGAGATGGTTATACTTCTTCATCAAAACCCTGAATGAACTATTTAAGGCTCTTCCTGTTCCTGGAGCGAGCAGATATCATTGGGCTACACTAGCATGCGACAGGGACAAATGGAGATGTTACTGGCGCCTGCTCGAGCAAATCGAAGATCAATGGGAAGACAAGTGATACAAGTGATGCAAGTGATTAATGAAACAGCTTTCAAAGGAAAGCATTGACCTCCCATTATCTTTTTAAAATCCCAGTACCTGGTACATGTTGCTTCCTTCGTTTATGTGTTTTAAATGAATTGCTGTTAGTCCATAAGCAATCCTAGGGATCATGAAGATCACAATAACCGAAAGAGTCTTTTGTCTTGGTGTATCAGGAAGAGACAGACTCTGAGTTGAAAGGCCACAGGAAAAGAGGGGGTCAGGGCTAGGGGAGGCCTGAACATGCCGCAATGTACGGAAGGGCTGGGAGAAGTCCCTAAGCACTGAGCAAACTGCCACACCAATAAATGAACTTTATCCTGGGGGAAGGAAGAGTCGCCAAGGACAGGAAACTCACCCTCAGCAGGGCCAAGTTTCGGAGAAGCCAGCAGGCTTGTTGGCGGAACTCTCTCCAGCCCTTCTCTCCCTGAGAAAGCCACGTCGCCAAGGCAGGGACGGGGAGGGGAGCGCCTCATTCCAGACTCTGGCTTCCCACCATGACAGAACCAGGGCTCTGTCAATGATTTGTTGGAGACCAGGGCTGGGAACGTGGCCAGCCCTGAGTTCTCTGGCCAGCCGCTATGACCTGGTGGGGTCATCGAGCAGCTCCGCTGACCCCAGAGACCTTTGACAGACCAGGAAAATCTCATTGAGATCTGGTCTTGCTCCTTCTTTTTTGCCCTTTAGGTGGGATGGGGAGAATATGTTTTATGCAAGGGCTTTTTGTCTTTCTCTGATGTCCCTGTTGCTCTCTTGGCTCCACTCTAATTACAAACCTCCACTCTAATTATAAATTTCAAACCCTGGTTTGAAAAATGCACTTGAAAGAGGGAGAGCTCCACACACTGAGCTGATGCTGGGGCCACCTATCCAGGGGTCCCACAAATGACTAACATGTGTCCACGTGACACTCAGACATACCTGGACCTCACCAGTCTGTATGGGAGGGAGAGAGAGAATGCGTGACGGTGACAAGTCAGTGAAACACGGATCCATGCCAAGTGGTCCTCGGAGCACGTGGACACTCCTGAGCTCCCTGGTATCTGAGAGAGGGAGAGGGGCAATGCGTGACGGGGACAAGCCATGGACTGAGCCTGCTGCGTCCAGCGCTGTGTGGACAGTGAACTCGAGTTGTCTTCAGGGAGCTTGTGTCCACCCAGCCCTTCTTCTTGTCCTCTTTCCTGGCCTATGATTTCAGACCACAGTGGGAATTTGCACCTTACAGGGGCGGGGACAGAGCTCTGAGGGGACTCTGGCATGCAGAGAAGATGGGGAGCCCCCTCTGCAAAGGACTTGGGGGTGTAAGGCACTGTGGCAGGTTGTTGGCTGCATTGTTGAGGGACCATGGGGAGGAGGAGGAGGTGTCCTTTCGGATGTGCCTGTCTCAGAACCTGATTGCTCCCTCCACTCCCTCCCTGACAACCCAGCATTTTGCCCTGAAGCCTGCGAATCTGCGCGTCTCTGAGTTGTGTTTTCTTTCCTGTTGGACCCACAATCGAGAGTTTCTTCCACCTGGCGCCACCCCTGCTGGGTTCTGTGCCACACACCATGCTTTTGGCATCCTTCCTTCCATTGGACACATGCCAGGCAGCCGTGCCAGGGGCACAGCTCAGCATGTGGACACGGCGGGTGGTACAACCCTGGCCGGGGAGACTTAGCCCCGAGTTGCCTTCCGTTGCCAGAGCCTGGCTTTCTGGAAAGCACGGAGCGGTGCTAGGCAATGCGATTTTCACCTGCCACAGGAAATGCGGCACACAGCGGCTTCTCCCTCGTGTCTTTCTCTTCTCAGCAGCCAGATAGAACGCCGCAATGCCACTGGATGCATCCTGCGTTTCATGAGGGAAAAGTCACTCCTCTCTCTCTGATGATGATGGTTGACCTTTTCTCTGCCCGCTGAGGCAGCAGAGTCACTATCCCCGTCGTTCATTAGCTGTGACTCAGCACTGTGCTGCAGGACTCCCTGGGACCTCTCACAGTATTGCTGAGAAGGTATCGAAGCCCCCCAATCAATGGCCCACCCCAGCAGTGGTCATGAAGGACAGTTGTCTTCACTTGATGGCATTGACCTGGGGAGGTAGAATATAGAATTTTCCAGGCTGAAGGACTGGAGCTATAGGACAGCAGGTAGGGCATTTGCCTTGCCTGTGGCTGACCCGAGTTCGATCTCTGGCATCTTCTATGTTCCGAGCACTTCTAGGAGTGAAACCTGAGTGCAGATCCTGGAACAAGCCCTGAGCTTTGCCACATCCTGCCATCACACAAAAGAACTTTCTAGGCTGGGGATAAGACTGAGCACTAGAACAGTTGCCTTGCCTTGTATGTATGAGGTCCAGAGTTTGTGTGAGATCCCTTCCCTGTAAAAGTGTGTGTGTGTGTGTGTGTGCGCGCGCGCGTGAGTGCGTGCACATGCATGTGTGTGTGTATGTGTGTGTGAGAGAGAGAGGTAAAGAGAGATAGAGACACAGAGAGACAGAGAGAGGGTTCAGAGGAAGGAAGGATAGTGTCTGCTGCACCTGAACCCCATTTTCTCCCCTCCCTTCCCCATGCCTACCCTTCCTTATCTGGCCTCAGCCCTCTGCTCCCTCCTTACTGTTCTCAGCTCTGTGTGTGTCCAGCATTGACCCTTGACTCCAGCCCACTTGTTAGATACACAGAGTCCCAGGTACCACCCTGGGCACCAGGATCCAGAACCTGGAGTGGGGTCTAGTAAAGCCCATAGGAACCCACCCTGGAGTGCTTCTCAGGCTGGCTTCAGCCCCGACCCACCATATCTGCCTCCCCTCCCTCCCACCTCCCCTCCCCTCTGCTTTCCTTTCCTCTCCTCCCTTCCTCTCCCCTCCCTTCTCCTCCCCTCTGCTTTCCTCTCCTTTCCTCCTCTTTCCTCCCCTCTCCTCCTTCCTTTCTCTCCCCTCCCCCTCTTCTCTGCTCTCACCTCCTTCCCTCTCCTCCTCTCTCACCTCCTCCCATCTCCTCTCCCTTTCCCCTTCCCTTCCCTCCTCTCTTGCTCTGGCTGTCTTCCACATCACTCTGCAGAATCAGAACATTTCCAAAGCACTTGCAGGCTCCAGCCATTGGTTTTTTTTTGGACAGGACTACACAGGGCAGTGCTCGGGGGATCAGTCTGTGACAACCTCAAACCCGGGACTCCTGCACACAGAGCATGAGCAATGTCCCTCTAAGCCATCTCCCGGGCCGTGCCCCAGCATTTTGTATTGTATCGATCAACTAAACCTCAGGGGAGTTTACATTCCAGTTGTAAAAATCCAATCAATTTAGGCGGCTCTTGGCTTTGATTAGTCTTTCACTGTGCTTAGCTCTTGATTAAGGGATCAATAATGGGAACCTCAGGCTCTTGATTAGTACGCGGCAAGCAAGTTTGCTTATCATTTTATACAATACTTGATTATATTTTTGAGTAGATTTAATGGGTAAATGGCTTTCATGACAGGAAGACTGTACACACAGCCATTATGTCTTCATTGCTTGTATCTATTCAGAGATTCATATATTTCTATATCTGTTCAATTATGTCTCTGCCAAGAGCATGTTAGGCGAGAATACATCTATTTTTTTAATTCTCATTTAAAGCAGCATCCTTGAAAAAAAAAAGCAATCACTGGAAGATGCCAACAAGTTATTTTTAGAAGCCACACTTTGTAGTTTCAATCACTGTATCACTGCCACTGTATCACTGCCATCCCGTTGTTCATCTGTTTACTCGAGTGGGTGCTAGTAACGTCTCCATTAGTCCAAGTCCTGGGATTTTAGCAGCCTCTCCCTACTCGTTTTTCCCAATGATTGGATTGTAGTTTCAATAGAAAAAAAATTTACTGTATGTGTTTGAGGTGTGAGATAAAATTAGGGTGAGGAGGAGGGGTGTGGCGCGGAGCCTGTGAGCAGGAATAGATTTTCCTTTCGAGTTCCAAGAGTCGCTGGTCTCAGACTGAGAATTGGCCCTCTTTAAGACAAGTCCAGGTATGGTGCCAGTGTCGTCTTGTTCTTTGGTCTACTATTCTTCTTAACTTTCCAACAGGAGCTTTCTCTGCCAGCCGGATTCACAGATAGTTTTGCCCATTTGGTGTAAGCGTACAGTCTTGTCAGTTCCCGAGCCTGCTGGGTGTGCAGAAATATGGTGCCCCAGTGCCGCTGGGCTCGTCTGGAGCAGGTCCAGGAAAGTGTCTTTGGCTGCAAGCTAGCTTTCAGTCAGGTTGGGGCGCACCCGGAGGCCGGGCCTGCTGCCAGCCTCCCTGCCCTTTGCCGCTTCCAGGTAAGGATGGAGAGCGGAGGTGGGCAGCTGTTGGCCAACACAGGAAGCCACATTGTCCTGCCCTCTGACCCCAGCAGAGATGCGTCACCTGACAGTCACGGGAGAGGCAGATGTGGAAATGAGGGGGCAGTCCCAGCCCGTGCGGTGCCAAGCAGCTTTGCCCTCTGCAGAGGATTCCAGCCCTGCCGTGCTGGGCACCCCGAGTCTGGCTTGCCCTGGAGTTCTGCAGCTTCTAGTAGAATCAGCCGTGCATGATGTGGGTGTAGGCCTGACGCCTGGCGTGTGTGTGTGTGGGGTAGATTCCAGGGGCTGGTCCCCAGGTGGCCTCACAGAGCGGCAGGGTGTCCTGGTGGCTGTCCTGCTTGTGCTCTCCTCTCACTCTGCTCACACAGAGCCCTTCTGCTCACGTGGAGCCCTGCCCATTTACACTCGGCAGTGTCTTCCTCTTGGGAGCATGTCCTATGGATTCCCAGAGCTTTATTCTCCCACAAGACCTTCCTGCCCATCCATCCATCAGCCATCCTTCTGCCCATCTCTTCATCTGTTCATCCTTCAGATGGCTTTTTTGTCTGTCTGTTTGGGGCTACACTTGGCAGTGCTCAGGGCATACTCCTGGCTCTGAACTCAGGGATCATTCCTGGTGGGCTTAGGGTGATGTAGGCAGGATAGGGAAGGCCCCCTCCCAAGAAAATGGCAAAAGCCAACCTTGCAGAAAAAAGGAAAAACTGGAACTAAGGCCTGAAAAGACCTACACCTACCTACAGAAACAGATCCAGAAAAGCTCCTGCAGAAACAAAAGACCAGGAAAGGAATTTCAAAGAAGACCATCACCACTCCCAACTCCTGGTAACCCCTAGGAACGGACTTCAACTTTGGAAGAAGTCCTGCATGGGGGCAGGTTGGAGAAACCCTATAAAGGCCACCTTGAACAAACGAAGGGTGCACAGATGCAGCCCGAGCCTGTGAGCTGCTTGCGCCCATGTGGCCGAGCACATGCGGTACCTGAACACACGTGTCACCTGCATCTCCTGTTTTGAGATGTGGACTTTCATGCTTTCATGTGTAATGCCAGGATGTGTATAGGGGCTCTCTCTGCCCTTGGAGAAGCCTGGGTTCTCTCTTGAGCACGTTACTCTCCACTTTCTCCCACTTTCTCTTCCTCCTCCCCTTCAAAACCTCCAAATAAAATCTGTTTTACTTCACTGCTTGTCTACTCCTGAAATTCTTTTCTGCAAGGCCAGACAAGAACCCAGTAAGCCTGGGTCCCGGGTGGCAGAGGCAGATCTGAGAAAGTGACCATCTTTCTCTCCTCCTGACTCACATGAGCCACCCATGGGGTTCACTGACATCAAGGGTGCTGGGGGTAGAACCCAGGCCGGCTACATGCAAGGCAAGCCCCCTACTTTCTGGAGTAGTGTTAGGTGCTGCACTCTTTGTGAAATAATTGGAGGTTTACAGAAACATGACAAAATGAGCAGCTGACTTTCCTGCCGCGTCTTCACATAGGTTCTTAAACGTCATTGCTTTTAAACACGCGATTGTCCCAAGTTTCCTCGAACTGTGAAATTAACTCTGTGCCAGGCAGTCTTCTAGCCTGAACACTTTATTCCGATGGAAAGCCAAGGTTGGTACATTTTCATTATACTGCCCTTTTACTTTTTCCCTAGTCTGGGGTCCCACATGGTGTCATGCGATATTATGTTTCTACAATCCTTACCAGTTTCTAGATCTTTCTTTATCTCCTGTGATTGGCTCTTCCTGGTGTTTTCTGCTGATGAAATGCCAGTTGTGTGTTTTTTGCAAGAGTATAACTGGCACTGTTCTTTTCCTTCTCCGTGTGAAGGCTGGATGCCCTTTAGACGTTTATGCAAGTGCAATTCAGTGTCTGGTTCTGGTGGTCTCTGCCAGGATGTCCAGAGGAAAGTTGGTCTTTTAAAATTAAAAAAAAAACAAACTTAAAAATCAGAGTACTTTGACCACAAACAAATATCCGACCCTTCTTTTTCTCCTTTGACACTAGAGCTCAGCCCCAGACCCTCCATCTAACCTTACTGTACTCTTAATTTTAGTTCCCTGTGAGACACGATAAGGGTGACTTTCTTCTTCCTTCTGAATTTTTTTAGTTATGGCTTGGCGACCATTCTGGGCAGTGCTCAGGGGCTACTGTGACTGCTCAGGGCTCACTTTTGACAGTGCTCAAGCTTGTGGTGCTTGGGGTCAAGCCCTGGCCTCCTGCGTGCACTGGCACTCTCTGGCATTCCTGTTTGGAGCACTGTGAGGAGAGAGAGCTGTACCCCTCCCTCACCCCTGAGTAACCATGAATTGGTGGAAAATTTAACTCACCATGCAGCTCAGAATTCATGACTACGGGCAGCATTTCCAGCCATAGTTATTGTTCAGATCGCTCCAGGTTCGGCCTCTGAGAGGTTCCGGTAACTGAATTCAAGGCTGGCTTTTGGAACAGGCCTCCACGCAGACCTGTTGGCGCATGCGTGCATCCATGGCCCTTCCCTGCCCCTTTTGTTGTTGCAATAGCCGGTTCCTCACATAGGCCCATACGTGAGCATTTGCATACTGATTAGCCGTGTTCTCTCTGGGGGTCTGGCACTTTACTTGTGTTTATGCACAAATTTGCGGTGTTTTTGGCGGTGGTGTGACCTGGCTGTAGTGTGCTGGAGAGGGCTGCTGGGTCTGCTCCAGGAGCCCAAACAGCAGCACCCCTGGGCTTGGACTGGGCCCATAGGGTGCTGGTGATGAGGATTAAACTCATGGCCTCAAGCTTGAGGCAGGTGCTCTCCCCGAGACTTAGCCCCTGCGACCCCCACCTCCTGTTCCCAGATCATCTTATATCTTCTCTGCCTCGGCTCTTGAATTGGCAGTTTCTCTCAGAAGCTCTGGTACCTTTTACATGAGGAATTGGTTTAGGAACCAAGGTGGAGTCTGTGGGGTCATTATTCCTGGAGTGTACGTGTGGATATGTATGTATCTGTGTGCATATGTGTGTGCATTTGTATGTGCGTGTGTCTGTCTGTGCATGTGTTTGTGTGTGCATGTGTGTGAGTGTACACATATGTGTGCATGTGTGTGCATGTATGTACTTGCGTTTGTGGTATGCGTGTATGTGTGTGCAGGCATGCATATGTGTGCAATTGTGTGGATGTGCACATTCAGGTATGTGCTTTGCTTGTGCCTGCTTATGTGCATGTATGTGAGTGTGTACATGCTCATGAGAATGTGTATGGGTGCATGTCTGTACATACATATGTGTAAATGCATGTGTTTGCATGCATGTGTTTGCGTTTCTGTGTGGCTATGTTTGTACATGTGCTTATGTGCATATGCACGTATGTGTATGCATATGTATGCATATTTGTGTGTGCTCATCTGCATGTGGGCATCCCTTTGTATCTGTGCATGCACATGTGTGCATGTACACATGCTTGTGCATACATGTGCATTGGGGCATGCCTGTGTACCTGTGCATGTGTGTGCATGTGCATGCTCTTTTGGGTACGTGTGTGTACATGTGTGTGCATGTGTGTGTATTCATACTTGTGTGTGCATGTATGTATGTCTACTGTGCATAAGTGGGAGCATAATTAAATTCTGTTAACATGGACTGGGAACATCCATTGTGATATCTAAGGGTGAAATTGCAGATTTTGCCTTGATCTCCATGTGCTGCTTTGGGTGAAGAAACGCCTCATCTTGCTGGACTGGTACAGTGCTGGGAAAGTTAGAGACAGGAGCAGGCAGCTAAGCGCAAGGCACTGGGGAGCTGACCAGAGGCGGAAGTGGTGAGTGTCCCATTTGGAACTGGGCAGAGATTAGAATAAGTCATAAACCACAAACCAGAACAGAACAGAACAGAAGGACCCAAACCCACTTATTACTTAGGCAGGAAGGGGAGTGAGGCCACAGGAACAACTAGTGAATGAATACATGTCTGTATGGGCCCTGAACCAGAGGGTATCCACCAGAGATTCCCAGTGACAAGGCTCCCACTTGAAATCCCATGTTGTGCCTGTCCTGTGCCCTCCTGCCTCAGTGTCCCTCAGTATATTGTCCCAAGGAACCAACTGAGAAACCCTATTCTTTTGCTGTTTTATTTGTATGTTTTTGCTGCACATCTAATGATGCTCAGGGCATATTCCTGGCTCAGGAATCACTTCTGGCAGGCTGGAGTGCTGGAGATTAAACCCAGGCTGACTGTCGTACTCTCCGCCGTACTATCACTCTGGCTCCCATCTTTTGCTTTTCTCCCCTCTGTCCCCCACGTGTACTATGGGGCCAGGAATCTTCCTCTTTCAAGGGCTCTGTTCCTCTGCTCAGGCCACGGTTTCAGGTGGTGGCCTCGTTGCAGCCCCTCTGGATGTTAAGTAATGAAATCTCCTTGCTTTTCCTAGAGACGGTTTTGGTGCGATTGATAAGCACGTTCCCTTACAACACGACAAATCCACGTGTACTAAGTACTGGGTGTTTGTGTGGTGGTGGAGAAAGAAAACACCGTGTCTGCCTTGTGACTGATATGTAAATACAGATTGGGGTTACTCAGAGCTCTGAGGGCACCATGGCATGCCACTTGCTCTCTTCAGCCTTTGGAATATTGTCACAGCAACAGTCCAGACCCAGAGACCCATCTATCCTTTCTTGTGGCCGCTTGAATTCCTGCCCCTCCGCCTAAGTCCCCTTTGCCCTTACCTCCTCATTGACCTCTGGTAAGTTCAGCAGGAGCCTCGTTTGCAAAGCCCAAAGAGTAGAGAGAGGTGTGCACAGGAATTGTGGCCCTGCTGTCTCTTGGACCCTATTTCCACATCTCCACCCTTCCCTGTGGCCACAGTCTCTTTCCTGACGCCTCTGGCTGTCCCATGGGGGTCCCCGAGCAGCTTCTTTCTCTCCTTCTTCCACACAGATGGCTGAAAGGCGGGAGCTATTGGGTGGCCTCTCTGCCAGCAGTGCGTGCTGGAACATCACCTCCCAGCCGTGGCCTCCAGCTCACCGTCCTGTTTCTCCACTCTCTGCACTAGCAGACATAGTGTAAGTGCCTAGTGAGCATCCTCACACAGGCATGTGGACTGTGCCTGGTGCCCTCGAGCCCAATGCCTGCCACTGCCCCCTGGTCAGGCAGAGAGGGCTGCCACCATTTCCTTCGGCATTTGCTTAGTATGGCCTCCGCCGTCTCTTCCAGCCCTGTTGGCTGTTCATGTTTGATCCATGTTCAGGGACCGATCCAGCCACATCAGAAAGTATGGTCTTCCTTCACTATCCTAGAGCAGGACAGATCTTGGGATAGCTTGCAGCTGTGACAGTGTTCTGTCCCCCTGCTTTGCAAGAAGTGGCATCCTGTCTTTAAAAAAGAGGTAGCTGATGAGGGGGTCTTTGTTGTTGTTGTTGTTGTTGTGTGCGTGGTTGGTTTCGGGTGATGCTCAAGGATTACTCCTGGCTCTGCACTCAGGGATTACTCCTGGAGATGTGTGAGGGATCGTATGGGATGCCGGGGATGGAACCAGGGTCAGCTGCGTGCAAGGCAAATGCCATCCTCACTGTCCTATCTCTCCAGTCCCCCTGTTTATTTGCTTAAACCAGAATTCAACCCAGCAATCGCTTCTTACCAAAACCTATTTGAAGACAAATTCTGCCAAATAACATCTCTACCAATGGGTTCCAAATAAACAGTCCCACACTTGATTCATTTCTATCAATGAATAGAGTCTCGAGCATGCTACAGAAATAATGTGCATCCCAGAGGACCGGAACAATTTCGTGTCCCTTCATCACAGCGTCATCACCCAGTGCAGAGTTGAGAATAAGGAAACCAGATCCCAGGCACTGCTGTCTGTGTATCCTCCCAAACTCACTATGCATTTACTGGATGATGACAATCAGGCAGCATCTAGCTGGTTCCAATGCGCGGGATCATCTACGATGACAACAGATCGGCTTCGTAACGAGTTGACTTCCCTCTTTCCTCTTTTTATCTCCTTCCTTGCATAGAACAGCTCGAAACAGGACACAACATTGACCAGGGGTGACAGACAGGGGTGTGGAAATACGGCCAAGCAAAGGGATGTTTGGTTCTGTCAAGGAGAAGGCTGCTGTGCCTGAAAGGAAGAAGTGGTGGCAGGTGGTTCTAGATGTAACTCATCAGAGCACCGTTCCTCGAGTTGCAGCACATTTGAGGGGAAGAGTGTGGGGGCTGACCATACAGGACCGTTTCTATCCTTGGGATCTCAGCGTGGCTCTGGCTTGGCTCGAAACCCAACCCGCCCTCTTTGCCTCAGCTGTCTTGGCAACGTGGAGGTGATGAGGAAAAAGACAGCTGCAGAGATGGTTCTGCAGGCTGGACCAGGCACTCTGCTACATGGATCCCTGGCACCACTTGCCCTGTTGACCCCACCAACACCAAGCCAGGAATAGCCCCTGGTGGGAAAATTAGGGGGAGAAAAAGACAGGGGGTTAAAAAAGATGTTTGTGATTTTTTGTCCAGGTCACTTGATATCTGAGTGTAGGCTGGACATAACCGTGTGGTCGCAGGTGGTTCATGGGTTAGCCACACACCCCAGTGAGCAGAAACACAATGGAAGCCAAGGCTGCCTTTTATATTTAAACTCCTCCGCCTGCAACTGGAATTGCCTGGTAGATGAAATGCCACAGCTCAGTGGGATAAGCTCTGGCAGGCAGTTTCAGCTAATTAGGGGAGAAATGTCCTAATTTATAAGGGAAAAGACAGTTGTCTTGAGAATAATTAATTTCTGCTATGAAAAATGCATATGTTAGTACAGTTGCCTTCAAGAATTAATTACCTCGTCTCTGGCTATTTGTCTTTTCTGCAAGGCTGCTCGCTTCAAAATGTAATTAAAATATTTAGCACATAACAAATCAGAGACTGCGGAGGTATTGTTCAGAGCCAGCACGTAGAAGGCAAATACGGGTTTGTAAGCAAAGTGCAGAATCTCACTTGAATGTCTCTGGATGGGGATGTTGAACCTGATAGAACATCTGTCCTCACGCCGTTTCCTAGCAAAACGGAGCTCCACTTGCCTGTTCTGGTGTTGTGGGTGGATCAAGAATCGTGGCTGACATTTTTGGTTACTGTTGTTCCTGACGTGGCTGCTTTGCTCCGTGGAACAAAATGTGCGGATGCATTGTTCTCTTCCTGTCTGCTGGGAGCTCACTGAGAGTGGATTGGGTTCCAAGCAGTGCGGCTCTGACGTTTTATCTCCTTTGGAAAAGGAACTTTCTCACCACTGCAGTATTGGATGGACACAATGAGAGTGATGACCCAGACCATGTGCTCATGACACCCCAGATGCACCCTCCAGGCCGCGCTCCCCGAGATCTCAGCACTCTGAGTATGAGGAAGCACGTGCCCAGCAAGAGGGAGTGTCTCAGCACCTCTCAGCACACAGGCACATCAGCTTCTGGACTCCGAGCCAGTCAGATGCAGGGCACTTTGACCTCCCACCTTCCGGCTGTCCTCCTGAGGACCAGGAGGAGAAGGAAGGAGCTGTGTCCACCAGGCTGTGTCCAGGTTGCAAACCTCAGGGCTAATGTGTCACACTATCATAGTAATGGCAATGACTCACCAAGACTTGCTTTGTATTTTAATTACATTTTTTGATTGGTTGAAGTTTCTGGCTTACAGTAGTGTGAACGGTGATTTCTCATGCACATAATTCCAACACCACACCCACCACCAGTGACCAGTGTTTACAGTACTTCTTTTGGTTTTTTTATTTGGGGGCCATGCCTAGTGCTGCTCAGGGCTTACTTTTTGCTCTGTGCTCAGAGATCACTCCTGGCCAGCCCTGGGGACCAAATGGGATGCTGGAAATTGAACCCAGCCTTATGCAAGGCAAAAACCCTCCCTGCTGAACCATAACAGCAGCCCAGTTTACAGCACTGTTACTGATCGAGCTTTACGCACCCATCCCCCTCCTGGATGATCACTTAAGAGCTATATACTCTTTAGGAGCCAAAACCAGTGCTGCTGGCAAGGGCTAGGGCATGTGGTGCTTGAGATGGAACTCAGGCACGTGTGTGCTTCACCATTTGACCCACATCCTCTGCTCCCCAAAAGAATAGCTTTGGAGAGCTGGGCCATAATACAGCGGGGCAGGTCCTTGCCTTGCACACGGCTGACCCAGGTTTGACTCCGACATCCCATCGGGTCCCCTGAGCACCACCTGGAGTGATTCCTGAGTGTAGACCCAGGGGTCACCCTGATCATTGCTCGACATGGACCCCTGCTCCTGAAAAACAAGGAGAGCTTTGGAAGACTTCCCTCATTCAGTTACCACTGGAGAAAATATTCGCTGGATTAGGGAGCGAAGGTTCAGTGGTGCCCGGTGGAGAATGAGTAGAAATGACAAGCCCGCCCACGCCTCAGGGTCCACACTTCCCCCTGCCTCCTGTAACACCTCTGATCTCCTGGGATTATTCCTCACCGTAGCCCAGGGCAGCTCGTCACAGGATCACACACACATGGTTCCTCGAAGGCATGAAGAATATTTATGATTTTTCTGCTCGCCTTGGTGTTCCAAGGGTTAAGTGACACCATATTTCGGAGGCCCACAGACCTGTGCCCCCTTCTTATGGGGATAGTCCAAGTGTGACGAGAGTTCTCATGAATGTGTGACGAGAGTTCTCATGAATCAAGCACGAGTTGCTGGAACTTTGTCGTCGCCCCCGGCTGGAGCGGCAGTTTCCAAACAAAATGCATGTCGTACTCTCCACACCTGCCTGCACACCACCCCCCACCTGTTGAGGAAGGACCCGACCGCCCAGTCGCCCCCCAGCTCTCGGGGGCAGCAGAAGGACCATGCCTGGGCAGTGTTTGCCCAGTGGGGAGGCCAGGCCCTGCGTCTTGCTGGCCACAACAGTGAACTGGGCAGTGTCCCCAGAATGCCCAGCCTAGGAGGCCGCGTCCAGTACAGCTCCAGCTCAGGAGACCTCGTGGATGAACCCAGTGCCACCGCCTGTGTCTCCCTTCCACGAATTCCCTGGGAAACACATGCATCCTGCTGGCAGTCCGGGCTGCTTCTGGGGAAAGCAGCGCAAGAGTGCATCTGGGCCCAGCAATACCGCTCCTAGGAATATATCCCGGAGAGGCAAAAAGGTACAGTAGAAATGACATCTGCATTTCTATGTTCATTGCAGCACTGTTTACAATAGCCAAAATCTGGAAAAAACTGGAGTGCCCAAAAACATCTACACAATGGAATACTATGCAGCTGTTAGAAAAGATGATGTCATAAAATTTGCATATAAGTGGATCAACATGGAGAGTATCATGTTGAGTGAAATGAGTCAGAAAGAGAGAGACAGACACAGGAAGATCGCACTCATATGTGGAATATAAAATAACAGAGTGGGAGACTAACACCCAAGAGTAGTAGAGATAAGGACCAGGAGGTCTGCCCCACAGCTTGGAAACTGGCCTTACATGCTGGGGAAAAAGGCAGCTCAGATAGAGAAGGGAACACCAAGTAGAGGATGTTAGGAGGACCCACTTGGGTTGGAAGATATGAACTGAAAGTAGACTATAGACCGAACATGAAGGCCACTCAATACCTCTATTGCAAACTACAACACCCAAAAGGAGAGAGAACAAAAGGGAATGCCCTGCCGCAGAGGCGGGGTGGGGTGGTGGGGGATGGGGTGGTGAGAGGGATATTGGGATCGTTGGTGGAGGTGAATGGGCACTGGTGGAAGGATGGGTAAACGATCACTGTATAAGTGAAATGCAAACACAAAGCTTTGTGGATTTATGACTGTACATCACAGTGATTCTCTAATAAAAAATTAAAAAAAAAATGAGTGCATCTGGGGAGTGTCCGTGTGGCGTTCAGCAGGAAGTTGTCTGCAGCGGCTCTCATCCGACCCTTCTACTCGTTGCCAGAAATGGTTCAGGAACTTTTCAGAGCACCAACCATTGCCTGTTTCCGGCTCCTCTGCTGTGTTGGTGCTTGGAATAGGGTGGCAGGATTTCTTTGTGATTCACATGTCCACGCTGGTGACAGGAATCTAACAGGACAGGGACCGGCATGCCCCGTCATGGGAAATGGCTTTCAGAGGGGCTGGGCAGCTTGCTCAGACAGAGGCGGCTTCAGGCCTTGCTGGCAGAGACTGGCTGTGTTCCCCATGCTGTGTCCGGAGTACTTGCTGGACAGAGCCCTGCGCACTTCTCAAGAAGAGCATTCGAGCACTGTGTAGTGTGGCCAGTGTCAGGGACTCCGCGGGGCTGGGTGACCCCTGGCAGCAGTGTATGGTCCACTGAGCACCGCCAGGAGTGATCCTTGAGCACTGGGCATGGCCCACCCCCTGCCCCCTATTAAACAGAAAGAGAAAATGTTCTCCCATGTGGGAAGTGTCATTCCCTGGAGGGCTGTGGCGCCCGGCATGCTGGCAGGAGGTGACACTCTGTCTGGTCCTGGGACCTAGTGGATGCAGCCAGAGAATTTCGTGGGAGCCTTGCCCAGCCACTGGACTCCACCTGCATCTCCGTGTCTGCCTGTCCCCTGCCTCCTGCCCCTGCGACTCCTTTGCCTCCACATCCGACTCAGCAGTGGGTGGGGGTACAGCGCGGGCAGCCCTTCAGGTGCCTGGGTGAAGGAACACTGACCAGGCCGGGCCTGTGGAAGACAGCCCCGCAGTATGCGCATTCTCAGCTTCTCTCTGATGTTGAGAACACTGCCCGACCAAACCGCTCAGCGCCTGCTGTACAAGGCAAAAATCTGGAAACACAACCCCACCTGCTGTCTTTTCAGAAACGATCAGGAGTTGACTGCGACGAGATCAAAGCATTAAGGCCAATGTGGAGGCTGAGGTGGAGGCCTCCATGTGGACAGGGCTTCCTTTGCAAATGGCAGAAGACATGAGGCTCCGGGAGACATCCAACTCGGCTCTTGCTCAGCAGACAGTTCTGCTTCTGGAAGGGGCTCGGGGGCGCTGAATGGATCCTCTTGATGCCCAGAGGCTCTCGGTGGAGGGGAGTCTCAGCGCTCTCCACCACCCTGTGGAGTCAGCTGTCCAGTGCCTGCCGTGCTCAGCAAAGTGCCTGGTTCATCTGTGTCTACCCAATGTCTGTGTGCACATGGCATCACTTACTTTAGTCAGAGAAGGGGATTGGGAGCCCCACTTTCTTTCCTCCCGGCCCTTCCTCAACATTCTACCCGGTCTGTGTCTTCATCGAGGCTGTCCTTGTGTTTCTCTAGCATCAGCCTTCTCCAAGGGACACAGGGAGCTTTACTTCGCATTCCCCCAATCACTGAAAACTTGGTGTGTCTCCCACATGCCATCCAGCCACTTCTATCTTCTCTTTGGGGACAGATATTCCAGGACTGGGGACCATTAAGAAAGTTGGGCGAGCGCCCTCTGCTCTTCCCGCCCAGCCTAAAGGAAATCTCACACTGGCCCCGCTTGTCCTGGGGTCCCCAAGTGCCCCAGGACCCCCGTTTCTGCCGCCAAGCTCCACCATGCGCTGCCCTAACCAGGTAACTGGACCGCCCCCTGCCCCCTTCCTGCCCAGCCTAAAGGAAATCTCACGCTGGCCCCGCTTGTCCTGGGGTCCCCAAGCGCCCCAGGACCTCTGTTTCTGCCGCCAAGCCCCGCCACACGCACCCTAACCAAGCACTCCCCTAACCAGGTAACTCGGTTTCAGCCCCGCTTTGCCAATAGATTGGTGTGTGTGTGGGGTGCCTCTACGCCAGGGGGCGTGGCCTCAAAAGGGGCGTGACCTCCTTCCAGAGCAGTTATTCTTTCCCATTTCCTACACTGAGCACTTAGGTCACAATCTGTATGACCTATTTCTTTGAAGAACACCCTGGCCATCTCATTCACTATATGCCAATAATCCATTAGCCTATCCTAATTCCACAAAAACTGTCAGGAACACAAGAAGGTACACAAAGCCCTTCATAAAGAGATCATAGCCTCAAGCCTTCACTAGAAAGCCCCGCATAAACTAGGAAGAGCGCCTGAGTGTAAGGAACTATTCTAGAAGGGGGAAAAGGCTACCATCATCGTCTTAACTCACCTAGAATCCCCTCCTGCAGCAAAAGGGAATAGGGATAGAGAACCAGAAGGTTCCACCTATATCATCCCATAACAACACGAAGAAACAGTGAAAAACCCCAACACAAGGAGAAAATGAAGAAAAAATTTCAGAAGCCCCAAATGGGGTTACCCACAAATACAACCTCCTCTCAGAAAAAGAATTCCGAGAAGAAATCGTGAAGATGGTCAATGAACTCAAAGCAACCATCTTTTCAGACCATGATGCACTGAAAATAGAAGCTAATCACACACAGATGCGGAGCAGCAAATTGAACACCTGGAAATTAAACAACCCTCTGTTGAACAATGAGTGGGTCAGGAAGGTAATCAAGGAAGAAATCAAAAGATACCTCAAAACAAGTGAGAATGAAGACACAAGCTACCAGAACCTATGGGACACAGCTACAGCCATGTTAAGGGGAAAACTTATAGCTCTGCAAGCAAAGTCGCAGGCTATAAAATCAATACCCAAAAAATCCATGACTGTCCTATACGCAAATAGCGAGACAGAGGAAAGTGACATTAAAAAAAATCCCATTCACGATCGTGCCCCAGAAAATCAAGTACCTTGGAATCAGCCTAATTAAGGAGGTAAAGGATCTCTACAAAGAAAACTATAAAACGTTACTCTATGAAATAAAAGAGGACACAAGGAAGTGGAAATATATTCCCTGCTCATGGATAGGAAGACTTAACATGGTCAAAATGGCAATACTCCCCAAAGCACTATACAGATTCAATGCGACCCCTATAAAGATACCCATGAAATTCTTCAAAGAAATGGATCAAACACTCCTGAAATTCATATGGTACAATAAATGCCCATGAATAGCTAAAGCAATTTTTGGAAAAAAGACAATGGGAGGCATCACCCTCCCCAACTTCAAACTCTACTACAAAGCGGTAATAACTAAAAAAGCATGGTACTGGAATGAAGGCAGAGCCGCAGACCAATAGAACAGGGTAGAATATCCAAACATATAACCCCAAATATATGATCATCTGATCTTTGATAAGAGAGCAAGAGATGTGACGTGGAGCAAGGAAAACCTCTTTAACAAATGGTGCTGGCATAACTGGACAACCACATGCAAAAAATGGGCTTAGACCTTGACCTAACACCATCACAAGTCAGATCAAAATGGATTAAAGACCTCAACATCAGACTACAATCCATAAGGTACATTGAAGACAGGTCGACAAAACCCTCCACGATATTGAAGCTAAAGGTATCTTCATAGATGACACACAACTGAGCAACCAAGTGGAAAGAAATAAACAAATGGGACTGTATTAAACAAAGAAGCTTCTGCACCACAAAAGATACAGTGACCACAATACAAAGACAATCTGCAGAATGGGAAAGGATATTCACCCAATACTCATCGGATAAGGGGTTGATAACAAGGGTCTATAAGGCACTGGTTGAACTCTACAAGAAGAAAACACCCAACCCCATCAGAAAATTTGGCGAAGACAGGCCTGGAGCAATAGTACAGTGGGTAGGGCCTCTGCCTTGCACGCAGCCAACCCGGGTTCAATTCCCAGCATCCCATATGGTCCTCTGAGCACCGCCAGGGGTGATTCCTGAGTGCAGAGCCAGGAGTAACCCCTGTGCACTGCCAGGTGTGACCCGTAAAGAAAAAAAAAGAAAAAAAAGAAAATGGGGCAAGGAAATGAACAGAAACTTTCTCAAGGAAGAATATGAATGGTCAAAAGGCACATGAAAAAATGCTTTTCATCACTAATTATCAGGGAGATGCAGATCAAAACAACTATGAGATACCACTTCATACCACAGAGACTGGCTCACATCCAAAAGAACAAAATCGCTGTTGGCATGGATGTGGGGAGAAAGGGACCCTCCTACACTGCTGGTGGGAATGCCAACTCGTTGAGCCCTTTTGGAAAACAAAATGGTCGCTTCTCAAAAAATTAGAAATTGAACTCCCATTTGACCCAGCAATACCACTTATGGGAATATAATCCGGAGAGGCAGAAAAGTATAGTCGAAAAGACATCTGCACCTGTATGTTCATTGCAGCACTGTTTACAATAGCCAAAATCTGGAAAAAACCTGAATGCTCGAGAACAGATGACTGGTTAAAGAAACTTTGGTACATCTACACAATGGAATACTATGCAGCTGTCAGAAAGGATGAAGTCATGAACTTTGCATATAAGTAGATAAGTGAAATGAGTCAGAAAGAAACAGACAGACATAGAAAAATTGCACTCATCTGCGGAATATAAAACAACAGAATGGGAGACTAACACCCAAGAATAGTAGCAATAAGTACCAGGAGATTAGCTTCATGGCTTGGAAGCTGGCCTCATATGCTGTGGGAAAAGGCAGCTAAGATAGAGAAGGGAACACCAAGTAAATTGTGGTGGAGGATCCGCTCGGATGGGAGGGGCAGGTTGAAAGCAGACTATAGATTGAACACAATAGCCACCCAATACCTCCATTGCAAACCACAAAAGGAGAGAGAATACAAAAGGGAATGCCCCGTCACAGGTCACAGGGGCGGGTTGGGGTGGGGGGGACATTATGGGGGCGGTGGGAGGGATCCTGGGGCCATCGGGGGAGAAGAATGGGCACTGGTGGATGAATGGGTACTCGAGTATTATATGACTGTAACAGAAGCATGAAAATCTATAACTGTACTCTCCCGGTGACTCATCACTGTCACTCTCATCCTGTTGCTCATTGATTTGCTCAAGTGGGCACCAGTAACGTCTCTCATTGTGAGACTTATTGTTACTGTTTTTGGTATATCCAATACGCCACGGGTAGCTTGCCAGGCTCTGCCGTGCGGGCTCGATACTCTCGGTAGCTTGCCGGGCTCTCCGAGAGGGGCAGAGGAATCAAACACGGGTCAGCCGTGTGAAAGGTGAATGCCCTACTGCTGTGCTATCACTCCAGCCCCGACTCATTACTAAAATAAATAAATACAGAACCTCGCGGCTGATATTGTGGCCGCACGACCTCATATCTGTTCGTTCTCAGCAATGGAAAACAAATTATCAAATGTTTCCTTTCCAGCAGGTCCGACTCTGGGGGGTAAACTCCAAACAATAATAGTGAATTTTTTTGTTTGTATGTAATCAAAATAAAGAGAAAGTAAAGTGATATTTATCAGCTACACAGGCGAAGTGGGGGGCTGGGGGGTGGGGGGGAGGTTTGCTGTGGTTCTTGGTGGTGGAATATGTGCACTGGTGAAGGAATGGGTGTTCAAGCATTATGTAACTGAGACTTAAGCCTGAAAGCTTTGTAACTTTCCACATGGTGATTCAATAAAAAAAAAGAAAGAAAAAAAATAAATAAAAATAAAGTTTTTTAAAAAAGTTGGGCTGTGGGCTGGGAGCTGGTATGTGCTGTGCTGGGAGGGGCTGGGCTGAACCCCCAACACCTGTTGGTCCCCAAGCAGCATGGCATCGATCCCTACGCATGGGATGGGGTGCCCCCTACTCCAATATTTTGGTTGTGCTTGTCTTCTTGATGCCAGTGTAAAAATCACTCTTAGATTCTGTTCTACTCACTCTGTCTGGTAAAGAAAACCCCAGTCTTTAAAGAAACTTTGGTACATCTACACAATGGAATACTATGCAGCTGTTAGGAGAGATGAAGTCATGAAATTTGCTTATAAATGGATAAACATGGAGAGTATCATGCTAAGTAAAATGAGTCAGAAAGAGAGGGACAGACAGAGGGACTGCACTCATTTGTGGAGTATAAAATATCATCACATGAGGCTGACCCCCAAGGACAGTAGATACAAGGGCCAGGGGGATTGCCCCATAGCTGGAAGACTGCTTCATGAGCGGAGGGGAGAAGGCAGATGGAATAGAGGAGGGATCACTAATAAAATGATGGCTGGAGGAACCAGTTGGGATGGGAGATGCATGCAGAAAGTAGATAATGGACCAAACATGATGACCTCTCAGTGTCTGTGTTGCAAGCTATAATGCCCAAAAGTAGAGAGAGAGTATGGGGAATATTGTCTTCCTTAGAGGCAGGGGGAGGGTGGGAAGGGCGTGTATACCGGGGATATTGGTGGTGGGGAATGTGCACTGGTGGAGGGATGGGTGTTTGATCATTGTGAGATTGTAACCCAAACATGAAAGCTTGTAACTATCTCATGGTGATTCAATAAAATTTAAAAATTTTAAAAAATTAAAAAAAATAAAACAAAGAAACCCCCAGTCTGTGGATTCCTTTCGCATTTTCTCTACTCTCAAAGAGGCGGCATCTTTAAGCTTATTCATGTCCGTTTTGTAGAATTAAGTCATCAGCCTTTGGTGGCCTGCAATTGAAATCTGGTCCTGTTTTTCAAAGATGTTTCTCTTATTGACTTCTAGAGCCAGAATGCCTTTTATCTCCTTTATTTGGAGCCTCGTGTGTGGTAGCTTGTGGGTCTGGCATGCAACCAGGGTAAAGATTTTTGTTCTGGGGGGAGTTGACTCTGACGACTGCAGCCCATGGTTTACCCACTGGGGCTCTGGATCTGCCCCCACACTCCATGGTTCCCCCAAAATGATGCAGGAATCCTGTTTCATTGTATTCATTAGAAGATAAAGTCATCTTGGGGCTGGAGAGACAGCACAGAGGGTAATATGCTTGCTTTGCTTGCGGCCGACCTGAGTTTAGTACCCAGTATCCCATAGAGTCCCCTGAGCCCCGCCAGGAGCAGTTCCTGAGTACAGAGTCAGGAGGATCCCCTGAGCATCGCCAGGTATGACCCCCAAACAAAAAAACAAAAGCAGCAGAAGAAAAAGGAACATGAAGTATTCCAAAACTATTTTTTGTAGTTTTATTTGCAAAATTTCACTTTGAGTTTTATGTTGATTTGAATTTTATATTGATTTGACACCTCTGCACTATTGCTTTTTTATGGTGGAGGTCGGGGGTATTTGAGACATATTTGGCAGTGCTCAGGGAGTATTTATTCCTTGCTCTGTGTTCAGCAGTGTCCTGGTAGTGCTCAAGGGATGGTATGTGGTGCCAGGGATTAAAACTGAGGTTGGCAGGAAGCCCGCACATCTCCCGGGCCCAATATTATGTTTTAAAAATTTTTTTAAACTTTTACATTAATAGATCCCTGTGAGTGACAGAGTCATTCAGTTGAGTTTCAGGTGCACAGTCCCTAAAACAGTGTTATGTTGATCCCCTGCGTCAGTATTCCCAGTTCCCCGCCCCCCCATTACCTCCTTGACACACCCATTTTCAAGGTTAGATATTGCAGTTTGGATGTCGTGCTTACCCTATTATTGACTCTAGCTGAGCTAAATCTGTCTACCGCATCTCTGCACCACGGCTATGCTTGAGGCCCCCAACCCCTGGCAGTACAATGTATTTGCTAGAATGATTTCAATCTCCTCAGTGGGTCTAGAGTAGATGCTAGGATTACACAAAGCCAGCATGAAGCTGTGATTCCCCGGTGTCATGAATAATGGAGAGCTAAATGTTTATTTTCCAAAGCACAATGGGACGTCCACTTACATGATACGTTGCTTTTCCTATTCTTAGATGTCGGTGCTTGGAAGGCCCCTTCCCGTGGCCACAGTGACCACCCCATCATCCTCTTCTTCCTGGAAACTCTATTTTGCAGCTGCCAATTCAGTTGTTCATGATCATGTGACTGAGGGTGATGGGATGGGAGTAGAACTCACACATGGAGGCAGTTCAGTGCACCAGGGAAACATGGCCCCAGCCTCCCACCCCAGTGCTGGGGAGTGAATCAGCACCTTTAGCCACTGAGATGACGGTTTCATACAGTGTAGTTCTAGCCCTGACATCTTTCCTTGCTCCACCCTGCTGGTCTGTAGGATGGCAGGGCTCTGAGCTGTCAGCAATGTGTTCTGTCAGCTCGGTAGGAGAAGGCGCCAGGGGCCAGGTGCACAGGGCACAGTCCTGGCCCGCTGATCACCTCTGTTAAGAAGCATCGGCAGTATTTCAGGTGGTGACCCACAGAAACACTCCTTTCTTTGTCTGTGTACGATAGATCGGGTGATTGTACCTGAATTCATCTGTGTCCTGATTCCCATGGGCCGTGTGCACCTCTGAGATGTCATACCTTGCTTGCCTGGTGTCCAGAACAAACTGTAGGAACTGGTTCTGGCCTCTACATTTGTGGTCGTTTGATACAGATCCATCAAAGATCACATCTGGGTTTGCATTTTAATACCCAAATTTTTCAAAGCGAGTCCATTTCCCTTCATGTCTATCCATCTATCTGGGGATTTCATGACTTCATTTTTCCTGGTGCTGTGTAGTATTCCATTGCATAGATGTCCCATAGTTTCTTTATCCAGCCGCCTGTTCTCAGGCTCTAAGGTTGTTTCCACAATCTGGCTATTGTGAATAGTGCTGCAGCAAACATAAAAGTTCAGGTGACTTTTTGTAGTGTGTGTTTGGTCCCCGGGTATATTCCCAGAAGCATTATTATTGGATCATATGGAAGCTCAGTTTCTAGGTTTGTAAGGAATGCCCATATTGTTTTCCATAAAGGCTGGACCCGTCAGCATTCCCACCAGCAATGAATGAGAGTCTCTTTCTTCCCACGTATCTGCCAGCACCGATTGCTCTTCTTTTTGATGTGGGAGATGCAAATCAAAACAACAATGAGATATCATCTCACATCAAAGATTGTTCTTTTGGGGCTACATCCAGTAGTGCTCAGGGCTACTCTGGGCTCTGTAGTGGGGAGAGGACAGCCATCTGCAGTGCTGAGAGCTGAACTAAAGTTAACCTTGCATAAAAGGCAAGTGCCTTGGCTCCTGTGCCATCTCTCCAGCCCACAAGACTTTCCTTAATTAACACACATTGAACACTAGCACGCGATGCAACGTGCATAGCTTTTAAAACCTGCATGGAAAGTTTTACAGAACCACCATTGGTTGATTTAGAAAAACATGTTAATACATTTTGAGAAACATGTTAATACATTTTACATATTGAATGTAACCAAAGTAAATAGAAAGTAAAGTGAAATTTATCAGTTACAAGGGGGGGGGGGCTGCGGGGGTGGGCGGGATGGGAGGCGTTTTTTTTTTTCGGTGGTGGGATATGGGCACTGGTGAAGGGATGGTTGTTTCAGCATTGTATGACTAAGACTTAAGCCTGAAAGCATTGTAATTTTCCACATGGTGATTCAATAAAATAAAATAAAAAAATACATTTTGAGAGTACCATATCAAAGTATATTCCTTGATTGCAATGGAAATGTATTAGAAAGTAGTAATTAAAACACACATGTAGGGCTGGAGCAATAGCAGAGCGGTTAGGGCATTTCCCTTGCATGCGGCTGACTCGGGTTCGATTCCCAGCATCCCATATGGTCCCCTGAGCACCGCCAGGGGTGATTTCTGAGTGCACAGCCAGGAGTAACCTCTGTGCATCACCATGTGTGATCCAAAAATTAGAAAAAAACAAAAAAACCCCCACACATGTGCGCACGAGCACACACAGACACACAGACACATACACAGAGAGATTTCTATTTAAAAGTAAACAATAGGGCCAGAGGATAATACAGGGTTTAAGGTGCTTGCCTTCAATCCTGCCAAGCCTTGTTCAAATCCTGGGCACCACATATGACCCCAAGCACCAGTTGGAGTCACTTATGAGCACAGAACCATTGTGGTCCAAAAGACTGAAGAAAAGAAAATGAAAAGAAATTAAGCAATATGTTTCTAAATGTCTGTAAGTAAAGACAAAAATTACAGTGGGAATTAGAAAAATACTTGGTGATGAAAGGCATTGAAAACATGACATGAGAATGTATGGGTTCATAATAATGAATGTGTTATTAACATAATATTAATTACATATTAATATTTATTATTCATAAACCATTAATTGGGGCTGGAGCGATAGCACAGCGGGTAAGGCGCTTGCCTTGCACGCAGTGAACCTGGGTTTAATTCCTCTGCCCCTCTCGGAGAGCCTGGCAAGCTATCGAGAGTATCTCGCCCGCAAGGCAGAGCCTGGCAAGCTACGCGTGATGTATTTGATATGCCAAAAACAGTAACAACAAGTCTCACAATTTGTTGTGAGACGTTACTGTGCCCGCTCGAGCAAATCGATGAACAATGGGAGGACAGTGCTACAGTGCTAAACCATTAACTGAAGAAAATACTGGCTGTTACATACATGCATAAGAAAAGATGGAATGTCTAGTCAAGCACTGGAACATTACATTGTTCAATTACCATTATCTGTTACATTATGTGTTACATTATCTTCGGAAATTCAGAAAGCAAATTAGAGTAGAAGATGGTAAAGAATGGACATTAATTAAAGCAGGAAATATAAAACATAGAACAAAAATAGTAAAAAAAAAAGCCAAAATTCAAAACCAAAGCTCATTCTTTCTTATAGTACTGAAAAATGTGTGAATCCCTGGGATGAACAAATGCAGGAACTAAGAAAAGGAAAGTGAAGAATCAGTACTGAGAATGAGAACGAAGCTGGAGGAACAGTGCTGCCTGCGGTTAGAACAGAGAGGCGAGGAGCACTCTTGGCTCATCTACGTGAATATTTCGACGGAAAGGAAAGATCTCTAAGGAATCCCCAAAATTAAAAGGAAAATGCTCATTGTGCCCTGATTTTAAAAGAACAAAACCAACAGCGGAAGCTATAACAGAGACAGTGTAAAAGTAACGAAACAACAGAATCTGTTGCAGAGAGTCTTGTCCCAGAGCACTGCGGGTCCTGGTCCCTGTGCCAGGGAGTGGTGCCCGACTTTGCACAGTCATGGCAGATGCAGGCAGGTTTAATTTCTCACTTTGCGTGGTGAAGTATTTCTGCATCCCTTGTGTTGCGGCTGAAGAGTGACCCCCAAATTCATATCTACCCAGCACCCGACAAGCATCTGCCGATGGAAGCCGGCATGGGCCCACAAGGGCACAGGAGGCCATGCACCTGTAACATTTGTCTTCTGGAGAAGGAGCAAAGGGCCAGAGCTAATTGATCAACGTACAGGAATAAGTTCTTAATTATCCATATCAATTACTAACTAACAATTTTGTCATTAATTATCAACCAACAATTTATTAACTAACAACCAACAATTGAATTATATTTATTATGTTGGATTATCTTTATAATAATTAATTGGCTTTATTAATTATTATAAAATAAATACATCACTATTGTCCAGTGGTTAGGGTGTAGCATGTGCCCTGAACTGCCAGGTTCAATCCTTGGCCCCACATGGTCCCCTGGACATAGCAGGGCCATCTTGGTGGTGTTCAGCACCGCAGGGCCTGAGCAGTGTCACATTCTTGGTGGCGGGAGGGCAGGCAGGGGGTGTAGGGACCATTAAACCACTGACCCACTGGGTGAAAACCAAACCAGATGAAGAGCTGTCCTTCATCCCCAACCATGGGCAGAGGTGCGTGGCCAATGGAAGAGTTGAGGGAAGTCCCAGATGCTAGCACCCTCAGTCGCTTTCTCCAGGTTGGTGTGAGTGGATCCGGCGGGGGGGGGGGGGGACACTCAGAGGAGCCTTCGTCTGTTCTGGCTCAGGAAATCCCCACTGTGGGTAGAAATACAGGCCAGGTTCCGCTCAAAAGGCTTCACCCTCTGCACAGCGAAGAGACCATTTGCAATAGGAGAGGCAAAGACTGTTGATCCATAAAGACACTTATTTCTGGCTCTGAGTTCCAAAATAAATAGCTTTCACTTGAGAAAAGACACTTGCCAGCTTTTTCCACATCAGGGCTCATTAAATGCAGCTCTGGGTTTTCATAGCATGCCAGTTGAGGTTGATTTCACAACACTGAATACCTGTGTCTTGTAAATGACTTGAGGTTTCGACATCAAAACAAATGCTCCCCTTTGAGAATACAATTGCCAAGAAGCCCGAGCTATGAGATCAGATTTCCCCCGCTAGGGGCGCTGACACGTCTTGCACAATATTTTCATTTGACTCCATTGTTTTCACTTTCCATATTATTTTTTAAAAAAGTAAAACCTGATATTTCTTTCAAAGTGGTTCATGAAATATCTGTATGAAACTTTTGTGCAGTCAAGGGCAAGGGTAGAGGTAGGGAAAACTTGGCTGTTGAGTCTTAGAGACTTTTGCACATTTGGGGGCTTGGGAACCACACCCACTGGTGCTCAGGGGCTATTTCCTGGATCTAACTCATGTCTCCTGGTGCCAAGGTAGAACCTATTCCTTGTATTGTCTCCACGACACTTTCCCTCCTAAGGCTGTAGATTGTGGAATCAGTTCACATGACAAACTGTATTCTACAGTTTGCCAGTAGTTTTTGTGACCTAAGACAAAATTTTATTTTGGAGGGTTGTGGGATCACACTTGACAGTGCTCAGGGTTCTGCTGTGCTTGGAGGTCTTCCCAGGTAGTATTGGGGGTAGAGGATGGTTTGTACCATATGTAGAGATCAAATCTCGTGTTTGCTGCATGCAAGACAAGTGCCTTAACCACTGTACTACCTACTACCATCTCTCTGCCCCCTCCAGCCCGCCCCCAACTCACCAGGGTAAAATCTTCCATTTCTTTGTGCATTCGCTTTCACCACTGAAATGGGGAAAAGTGGTCATAAGTGAGGTGCAGTGTTGTTAGGGGGAAGGAAGCCTCCAGGTCAGTGAGTGTTCACTGACCATGTTCTGTGACCCGAAGAATGGACATGACCTTTGTAGAGGAGAAAATGGGCTCCAGCGAGTGCCCGCTGACCTCCCACCCGTTCCTCAGAACATTCTGCCCACTTGGCATACAAAGATTCCCAGACACTTTCAAAATAAACTTCTCGGAATACCTGCAGATTCCTCGTGCCCAGAGGAAATGAGTGGAGAGGATTCCAGGGCTTCCGGCCTTGTGCTGTGGTCCTTTGTTCTGTATTTTTAAGAAGGGCGGAAATCACCTCCCCATTCCTGTTGCCTCCCCTCGCTGCCTGCCCCTGTGCAGGCACACTCATTGGCTGGTCTGTAGCTCTTCACCGAGAGCCTGGCCCTTCTTCTCCCTCCAGAACATGGCCCCGGAACCCCTGCCCTGCCTGCATTTCTCACCTTACTCCTCCAAAGCCAGAAACACAACTCCTGGGACTAGCGAGTTAGTCCAGCAGGGAGGGCCCTTTCCTTGCATGCAGCTGACCAGGTTTGAGCCCCGGCACCCCATATGGTACCCCAAGCCCACCAGGAGTGAGCCCGGAGAGCAGAGCTTGGAGTCAGCCCTGAGCACGGACAGGTGTGACCACCAACAAGCAAATAGACAAAGCCACCGCCTCCTGGAGTCCCCAGAGCAGTCCGGCTTTATTCTCAGGGCGAAGACCCGGCCAGTGCTGACATGGAGTGTGCTCTAGCCACACGTGCTCAACAATCATATTCCTTGTTGTGCCACACAGTAAAAATGCCCGTGGAATTGTGTTCGGAGTCAGGGGAAGAAGGAGAGAGCAGAAGTCCTCAGTCATGTGTTTCCTGCAGGGAGAGAAGACAGGGAATGCACAGGAGCGACTGATGAAGACTCTTGGCCTCGAAGCACAGACTCAGATGGCCCAGCAGTGGCAGAGAAGGCAGAGGTGGGTTAAGGGTGATATAGGGACAGTGGTTAAAGGTCTTGGGTATGTTGGTGGGGGCATACAGTAATTTTGGGTGTTTTGGGGGCCATGCCTGGCTTAACTCAGGGCTTACTCCTTCCTCTTGCTTGGTGATCACTCCTGGTGGTGCTCAGGGGACCATCCATGGTGCTGGGGATTGAACCTTGGTCACCATATGCAAGGCAAGTGCCTTAACCACTGTACTCTCTCTCCAACCCTGGGGTACAGTAACTTTAAAGGAGAAAAAAAGATAATTCTACCCCCATTTCTTTTTCTTTCTTTTTTATTGAATCACTGTGAGATACACAGTTACAGAGCTGTTCGTGGTCAGGTTTCAGTCAGTGTTCCAACACCCGTCCTTCCACAAGTGTCCATTTCCCACCACCAATTTCCCCAGTTTTCCTCCCAACACCCCCTCTCAGCCTGTATCTATGGAGGACACTTTCCTTCTCTGTCTGTCTCTCTGCCTCTGTCTCTCTCTGTTTCTGTATCTCTATCTCTGTCTCTGTCTCTCTCCAGCATTATGGTTTGCAATAATGAGAGGTTAGTTCCTTTACTTATTTTCAGCACGCAGTTAGTTCTTATCCAGAGCGATCATTTCCAACTATCTTTGTTATAGTGGTCCCTTCTCTATCCCAACTGCCTTCTCCCCTAGCCCTTGAGGCAGGCTTCCAACCATAGACCAATCCTTGTGGTCCTTGTTTCTACTGCTGTTGGGTATTAGTCTCATTATGTTTTTTATCCCACAAATGAGTACAAAAATTCTATGTCTGTCCCTCTTATTCTAACTCATTTCATTCAGCATACTCTCCAGGTGTTCATCCTTTTATAAGCGAATTCCATTGCTTCATTTTTTCTAACAGTTGTAGTGTCCATTGTGTAGATGTACCATACTTTCTAACTTGTCATCAGCTCTCGGGCACTCGGGTTGTTTCCAGATCTATTGATTGTATATAGAACTGCAATGAACATAGATGTGCAGATGGCATTTCTGCTGTGTGCTTTTGGGTCCCCAAGGTATATTCCCATAAGTGATATTGCTGGGTCATATGGAAGCTCAATTTCTATCTTTTTTTTTAGGAATGCCCAGATTGTTTTCCAAAAAGGCTTAACAAGTTGGCATTCCCACCAACAATAAAGGAGAGTTAGTTTCTCCCTGCATCCACGCCAGCACTGGTTACTCTTCTTCCTCTTCCTCTTCCTCTTCCTCTGTTGAATCACCATGAGATAGACCACCAGAAAGATGTACATGATTGGGTTTCAGTCATGCAGTGTTTCAACACCAGTCCCCCCACCACTGTACATTCCCACCACTAATGTCCCTATATTCTCTCCCCCCAGCCCCCACCTGCCTCTATGGCAGGCACCTTTCCTCTCTCTCTCTCTCTCTCTCTCTCTCTCTCTCTCTCCCCTTTTGTGCATTATGGTTTGCAGTACAGGTACCAAGAGGCCATTGTGTTTATTCAGGGAATTAAGCACTCATCAGGAAGGTACAGCTGGAGTAGCCTTTTAAAAAATATATATATAATTTATTTTTTTAAATTGAGTCACCGTGAGAACAGTTACAGGGTTTTCAGGATCAAGTCTCAGTCATACAATGATCAAACACCCATCCCTTCACCAGTGCACATGTTCCACCACCAAGAACCCCAGCATGCCCCCCCTCCCCCTCTGCCTGTGTGGCAGATGATTTTCACTTTACTCTCTCCTTACTTTGATTACATTCAATTTTCGACAGAAAACTCACTATCATTATTTGGAGTCTTCCCCCCAACAGTCAGACCTGTCAGAATGGCATCATTAGATCATATGTTTTCTATTGTCAATAACAAAGAGCATATGATGTTGCACAGTCGCAAAAGCGGCCGCCCAGTTTTGGGATTCTGGTATTAAGTCCAGAGATATTTCTGCCAGCAGCTGCTGCATTCCGAGATTGATTTGTGTACCTCTGGGATCATGGCTGTTCAGAAGCAGAGGAGCTGTTCGTGGGCGGCCGCTCGGAGTATCATTTGGGCAGGAAGCAGGGCCGGTTCTGCCCCCTCCTCCATTGCAAGATTCCCCATGCGTCCCATCACTGCAAGCTCCTACCTCTCTGTCCAATTGGTTCTGAATGGTGGTGGTTGCCATGCTGCCGCAAAGGGGAAAAGGCCTGGAATGTGATTTGAGGCAGTGTTGGGTGGTTACTTGAGGCTTTAAAGCCATTGACTGAGCAGGAGAGATGGTTAAGGTCAGGCCTCAAATGTAGCCGCCACTTGTCTAATTCCAGCTGGAGCCCTCACAGCACTTGGTTTCCTGGAAACGAAGGCTGGGTGTGGCCCCCAAGCACTACCACGGGGTCTGAGTGTGAAAGCATCTCCCAGCCATGTCTGTTGAGCCACTGGTGAGCCTCCAGGCCTCTGAGCACCACTTGGGAGCACTGCCTCCCCTACCAAGGGATGGATTCACCCAAACAAAGAAGAAACAATAGCAGCCAGCCAGCCGTTCCAATAAAGCAGGAATTCTTGGCTTCACTGGCTCAGTCACTGTGACAGTGTCAGAGAACGGAGCGAGGGGCAACATGTGCCCTGGGTAGTGCAACAGGAGGTTTGTAAGCAGAGTGGAGTCACCTGCCCCTGAAGCTGAGGCCGCCGCCAGCGTGGAGGTGGAATCACAGCTTTGCCTGGCTGGGTACTGGCCTTAGCTGGTGATTCCCACTCCATTTGGCAACACTGAGTTTTGGCTCGAGGCAGAAAGCCTTAGGAGCTCTGTGGGCAGAGGCAGGCGTGGCTGAGCCAGCAAAGGAGCATTTATGGCTCCGCGTCCACCTCTAAGGTCTAAGCACTCCCAGCCCCGTGTCCTCCTCTAAGGTCTGAGCACTCCCAGGCCCCATGTTCACCTCTAAGGTCTGAGCACCACTAGGCTCTGCGTCCCTGCTGTCCAGATTAGCATTGAGTAGTCTCAGAGTGCGGTCCATGTGGGGACCACAAGCATTTCTTTCTCCTCATGAGGGAGCAGGGGGTCATGCTGAAGATGCCCCTGACTGTAAAAAATTACAAATGTCCGTGCTCGCGGGAGGCGGAGATGAGATGTGTGTCGTGTTGTTATTGTCCGCAGACTTTCAGGGCAGTTCTCTCTCACGCGTGCCGCTCACATTTGATGCTCTTGAGCCGCTGTGTATAGACTGGATTGGGATGGATCTTCCTTGTGCTCTGTTTCTGTGTGTGCCACTGTGTTCTCTTCTGTCTGTCTATCTCTGTCTCTGTAGTCCCTCCTCTGGTCTCTTCCGATCTCTCTCTGTCTCTGCTTCTGTGTCTTCTCTCTTGCTTCTGTATCTTCTCTCTCCACTTCTCTCTCCTCTCCTTGCTTCTGTCTTGCCTGTGTCCTCTCCTTGTTGTGTCTTCTTCTGTTTGTGTCCTGCTGCCTCTGTCTGTGTCCTGCTGCCTCTTCCGCCTCTGCTGTCTCCTCGCTTCTGTGTCTTCCCCCACTTCTTAGTTTACAGTCTGAGTTTATATAGCAATCATATAGGGAGGTAACACAAATGTGGGTTGAATATTAACAAATCAAAAAGAAGGGTAAGACCATTTCTCGAGGAGATTAACAAAAATCTCATTTTAGGAGATTATTCCAGATTACTAGGAGATCTGCTCAAGGGTGGGGTCCAAACAAGGGTGTGTCAGGATGTGTCCCTTTCTTCCTTCATCAGCTAGTAATACACTTAGTTATAATAAATTTACTTCTAATATTTCTAGCAATATTAGAAGTAAAATTAGAAGTAATTTTCTAGCAATGTCATTCTGTATGAGCACAGTAAGAGATATATCAGACTTAAAATTTGGTTCTTCCTGAGTATATTCACTATATATTCTGTTGGGGATGGGCCTGGGCACCCCCTGCCTCTGTCCCTGTAAACAGGGACTGGGTGAGGAGGGGGCCTAGGCACTCCCTACCTTAGTTCCTGTTAATGGGAATGAGTATGGAGAAACATGGCATGAGGGTGAGCCATCCCCTGACAGCTGACCTTGACAGGCGGCCGAAGGGCCACCATGCTCTGGCGGCCAGCCTGGAAAGGGGGTCGAAGGGCCACCATGTTCTGGTGACCTGCCTCATGAGAAAAGTTGAAGGCCACCATGCTCTGGCAGCTGGACTCGAGAGGAGGCTGAAGGGAGGATTGGCTCGCGCCTGCCATGGCCATGCTCAAGGCCACATCTGCTTTCCCATGTTTCCCAAGGCTGAGAGAAGGAACCGAAAAACAAGTAATATTGGCAAAAATAAAGTTGCCCACACCGCTTGATTAATAATGTTCATGCCACTTATGTAACCTGCTGATCGTTGCTAAAATAAGACTATATAAACCCACTTGGATTTCAATAAACTTGTTGTATGCCATATATTGCATGCAGTCCTCCCTAGCCCACTCAACTCTCATTCCCTCTCTCCGGCCAAGGTTCAACTTGGCCGCGCAGGCTGCGGCAATATTCCAGACCACAGTCCTCAGGCCAGGTTAGTCTTCCTAACCCCAGCAGGGTCATAGTCTCGTCGTTACTTTTGGATCATGACAGCATTTGTCTATGACCATGCTCTCAACTTATAGGTGAATATTGTGGCGCTTTGGCCTGGCCCATTTCAATGCCAGGGTAGCTCACAGCTTGCCCTGGATCCATTCCGTCCCTCGTTGGGACCCTGCCTTTGGGGTTCTAAGAACTAAGGGCAACTGAGTCGAGAAAGCAGATGCCCAGGAATAAATATTATTGGAGTCAAGCGGCTCCCAAGTTACAAAACATAACATTAACTGTCTTCCTGTGTCCTTTCAGAAAGGCCATTGCTCTAAGGTAAACTAAGTTCCCTGCGGCAAGGCTAAAAGGACAAACCCAATGTTATCCTACACTTGACCACTCTCTGTCGACCTACCGCTGCCTCTGTTGCAGCCAGAACCTTCACCCCTGTCCGAGGGAATGAGCGCCAGCCTTCTTTCACCGCACTCTTCTTTGACTCTCCTTTGCCTTCAGGTCACAACTGGCCCTGCTTAGGGCTCAGGGGTCACCCCTGGCAGTGCCCACGATGGACTCCAGTGTGTGAGTCCTCCCTGTGTGAGATGTGTCTATCAGTCCTCTCCAGTGCCCTCCAGGACTGGAGGGTGTGGGTAGCCAGCACAGTCTCTCCTGGCCGGGGGTGCAGCCAGGACAGTCTATCTCTGGCAGGGGTGCAGCCAGCGCAGTCTCTCCCTGGCCTGGCCTTGCAAGCCTTCATGTGGGGACATATGTGTGTTGCTTTCTAGGGGCTGCTGGAGCACATCACCATGAGCTTGGTGACTTCCACCCCCAGAAACAGGCTCTCTCCATGCTGAAAAGCAGAAGTCCCAACACCAAGAGAGCCTCAGGCCTCAGAGACGCTCAGGCAGAGCCAGCCCTGGCTTCCTCCTGCCCCACGTGGATTCAGTGTGTGGCCACAGATTTCTGATCTCCTCCCCCTGCACCCGCTTCCTTCTGTCTGTCTTCTCCTCTCTGTGTGTTATGTGTCTGTCAGTCCTCCCCTCTCTGTGTGACATGTGTCAGTTCTCCCCTCTCTGTGTTAGATGTCTCTGTTAGTCCTTTCCTCCCTGTGTGAGATGTGTCTATAAGTCCTCTCCTCCCTGTGTGAGATGTATCTGTCATTCCTCCTCTCTCTGTGTGAGATGTGTCTGTCTGTCCTCCCCTCCCTGTGTAGGAATGTGTTTGTCAGTCCCCCTTTCCCTCTGCACCTCTGTGTAAGTCCCACACGGGGACTCTACCAGCACCTTACCCCCAGACATGCAGCCTCCAGGGCAAGGACAGCTAAAGGTGCCCTCTGTGCAGTCTTGTGGAATCAGCTCTCAGGACCCCAATTCTAGGAGCTCAATGCCAGGACCACAGGAAGGGCCACCGAGCTTGCCTGAGAACCAGATCACAGCCGGATCATGCAGGGAGATCCCTTCAAGAAGCTCCCCAGAGCATCCCAAATGTGTCTGACAGGATGCGTGGAGGTGAGGCAAAAACTGTCTTCTCACTTAATTTAGCCACAGCAAGAGTATCTGCATCCCCTGACTGAACTGGGGTCCATGGATGGACGGAGAGCTTGTATCAGTGCGTTCAACATCAGCTCCTTATAGTTTGCACCGTTCATGCAGAAGCCTGGCAGGAAGCTGGAGGGCTGGTGCAATGCCTGTAGGACTGCCCTGTGTTCCAAGACATATTCTTGTCATCAGAGGAGGAATACGAAAATGAAAAGAGAACCAAAGAAAGTCTGCCGAGAAAGCCCACCAATGAGAAACCAGCATTCCTGTGGCTTGTCACCATGTTCAACACTTTGCAGAGGGCGGGTGGATGGGTGAGTGGAGCGACACCAAAGCATTTGTTTGAATTTCATTTGGTCGTGGATCATTCACCCACTTTGGGAAGTATTATAATGAGCCCTGCTTGATTTAATGGGAAGAAAGGAAAGCTGACCTAGAACCGAGAGAATATGGGCTGTTTCTTTTGCTGCAAGAGAGAGTAACTCTCAAGGACTGATCTAAAAAGAAGTCGATTATGAATAACATTCAGGAGTCAGGACAAATACTTTGCATTATAGTTTTGATAATGTTCATTGACTTTTTCCTTTGAAATGGGAGGACACGAGTAATTTCAAGCTTCTTTTCACATGCCCAACTGGTTCCTTCATTCTTACGTCTTTCTCACGCTGCGATCATTTAACAGGCACTCCATGCCCCAGAATCATCTTTTCCACAATTGCTTAATCCTCATTCTGTTTAAATCGATTCTCCACTTGGCACCTGTGTTTTGGGCAAGGCTTCCCTTGTTGCGGGTCCCCTTCGATGTCTTCCTCTTTACGCAGATTTCATTTGTTAGCAGATTTATGGAGGACTCGTGAATTCTGCATTCCTTTAGCATGTGTGTGTTGTATGTGTATGTGAATGTGTGTGTATGTTGCTGGGTATTGAATTCAGGGTCTCACTCATGAAAGGCATCCGTGCTCCCATCAGGCCATATTCACATGCTGTTGTTGTTGTTTTGTTTTGGGGCTACACCCAGTGATGCTCAGGATGTGTTCCTAGTTCCACTCTCAGGGCTCACACCTGGTCTGGCTCAGGGGACCATCTGGGGTGCCAGGGATTGAGCCTGGGTCAGCCACATGCAAGGCAAACATCGTACCCTCTCTACTATTGCTCTGCTCCCCTCCCGGATTTGATGTTCATACTAGAGTTACAGGAGGTGCCACAGTTGAGCTGGATGGATGAAATGCACACAAAACTCTAGGGACAATCTTGCAACTTCATGTGACTATCATGTGGCAGAATGAAAATGCAATAGGAGAAAACTCAGTGATGTTGGCTCCTGGCGCAACCAGACCTCTGTGATGAATGAGTCAGAAATCCTGCAGAATGCGACTTCCCAGCGACACGACACTGGGATGGGCTGAAGCCACAGCATTGGCTGCGCGAGGAGCAGATGTCTCGAAGGCATATTTTGCTTATCAAACTATCTCAGTCATCTGTTCGGCAGTCACACTGGGGAGCGAATCTGAAAATCAGACGGTCGAGTGATGAATGGATCACAGCCCTTTCCACTGAGTCTGTGGACTGAGGCGCTTCTGCTGCACTGAGTTGGGGCAAGTCTTTGCAGGGGAGAAAGCTCAAAGGGCCAGTGCACACGGGGAGGTCTGGATTCCATCCTGCTCCACAGATCCCCTGAGCCCTGGTACAGCAATACCAAAGGAAGAAGAAAAGGAAAAAGACCAAACGAAAATGAGAAAAGACTGTAGCTTAGGACCAGAGAGATAGTACAGTCTGAGAGAAAGTGCCTGTACTTGGCGGACCACAGTTTGATCCTTGGCATTATATAGGGTTCCCAGAGCATGACCAGAAGTGACCCATGAGCCCAGAGCCAGGAATAAGCCCTTACCGTGGCCTGCTGTGATCCCTTCAAACAAAAACAGAACAACCACAACAAAGGAATTGTATCCTAGGTCACTACTCTCCAGACAGCTAGCTCCAAGTGCATGCCAGAGGTCAGTTGAGATAAGGGCTTGGTTTCAGAGCCTCTTTGAGAAATGATGTCCAGTTCTTTTTTTAAAAAAATACTTATTTTTTAATTGAATCACAGTGAGATACATAGGTACAAAGTTGTTCATGATTGGGTTTCATTTATACAATATTCCAACACCCATCATCACCAGCATACATTTCCCACCACCAGTGTTCCCAGTTACCCTCCCGCCTCCTGCCAACCTCCCCTCTCTATGGCAGGCATTTTTCTTCTTCTTCTTCCCCCCCCTCTGTGTCTCTCTCCTTTTGGTGTTGGCACAGCGTTGATGCTCCATTGCCGTCTAGGTAGAGACTAAGAACTAAGACTTCAAATGAAAGGAAATGAAGAGCTTAGGTTGGGACTGTATGTTCCAACAGAGAAGGTTGCTGGTGCGTTGACAAGAGGACTACAGGCCTGTATAAGGAAGACTAGTCTTCCCGACACTTATAGTCCTCTGTCACGTAGGGGGCCAGGACCTTGCTGGGACTGAGTTTTTGGTGGGAAGCCACTAAGCAATGATCACAGTGCCTAGGGGCCACTCTCAGTGACAACCAACTGGGCCACAGGGGTTCATGCTTGGGCCTGGAAAGATGGTGTCCCCCAGCCTAGGGGTGCTGTGGTCCCTCAGGGTTGCACCCTAATGCCTGTGGTGGGGCACATAGGGCCCAGGCATTAAACTATGGACCTTGTGTGTGCAAAGCACACAGCCCTGATTACTGAGCTCCCACACAAGTGTGGAAAGTGATTTAAGGGGAGTGGAAAAGATAGATGTAGAGGGGCAGAGAGACATCACAGTGGGTAAGGCGCTTGCCTTACATCCAGTTAACCTGGGTGAGACCCCCAGCACCCTATATGACCCCTAAGCACTTCCAGGAGTGATTCCTGAGCATAGAGCCAGGAATAAGCCCTTAACATAGCCAGGTGTATCCTCCCAAAAAGCAGACAAACAGAAAAAGACTTATTAGCCATCAACTGCTACAACCCAGTGGTTTAAAATAAAACAATCCCTCACTATTTGTCATTTTCTCTGTGGAGATCATTGTCCTGGGGTCATCATTTGAAGGCTTGACTGGGACTGAGAAACCTATTTTCCTCCAATATCTCACCCACCCGTGGTGCAGCCACGGACCCACAGGTAGGTGGCTTCCTGTGTAGGCTCTTCACCTGCGACCTCGAGTGTCCCAGTGGCATGGTGGCAGTCTGCACCCAGAACAGGCTGTTGACGAGATGGCCTGTGACCACTGGCTTGCTCATGTGTGTCTGCAGCAGCCACTGGTCCAGTGCACCTGTATTTCCTGTGGAGCGGCGGTATCAGGGTCCAAGAGCAGGAGGCATTGGCCAGAAGGCGCCACACTGGAGGGCAATTAGCACCGTGCTGGAAGTTGTTCATGAAAAATAAAACAAAAATCTGAAAGCACCGCAGCGTTTGTGTGGGTGAGAGCAGGAATGTAGCACAGGTAGTGGAGCTTTGGGTGCATGGTGGTTAGAACAGTAGGGACGCTGTGCTCAGTCACACAGGCAGTGGCTGGTTTTGAGAAATGCCTCAGCGGTGCTTAGAGCTTAGTCCTAACTGCACGCAGGCATCACTCCTAGTGGTGCTCAGGGGACCCTATGGGGTGATGAGAACTGGAGGATCAAACCCAGGTTGGCCACATGCAAGTCAACTGCCCGCTATACTATCACTGAGGCCTGAGATGCATCCTAGTTTTAAAAGAGTTTCCTTGCGTGTCTCTCCTTTTGCACCCACATTCAGTGCATCCCTGGTTCTCAGTCTCACACCTGCCTTCTGATAGTTGTGCCTCTCCTGTCTGAATCTTTCTGGATTCTTCTCTAAAAGCTAGTCTAATCATTCCCAGCCCCTACTTCACCAGACCGTTGGTGCTTGACCAACTCTTGTGTCTGCTTTCTAGTCTAGAAATCTTAGCGTCTGTTCTCACCTTTCTTTTTATCTTGTTCTCCCCCCTTTCTGTTTATTCTCATTTTACTATGTTTTCGAAGGGGAAAGATAAATGCCTGGGTTCAAGTTGCAGTATTTAGCCAGGGGTCAAGTAATATTTTAAAAATTGGACCGAGTCTAGCGGCTGCAGAAATCTTATCATCATCATCATCATCATCATCATCATCATCATCATCATCATCCCGTTGATCATCGATTTTATCGAGTGGCTTCAGTAACGTCTCCATTTGTCCTATCCCTGAGATTTTAGAAGCTTCTCTTTTTTTTGTTTTGTTTTGTAACCGGCGAGTAACCCCGGCGATGCACAGGGGTTACTCCTGGCTCATGCACTCAGGAATCACTCCTGGCGGTGCTTGGGGGACCATATGGGATGCTGGGATTTGAACCCAGGTTGGCCACATGCAAGTTAAATGCCCTACATGCTGTGCTATCGCTCCAGCCCCTAGAAACTTCTCTTTACTCATCCTTCCCAAATGTGCTGCATTAGAGGCTCTTTCAGGGTCAGGGGAATGAGACCCAGCATTGTTACTGGTTTTGGCATATGAATATGCCAGGGGGAGCTTGCCAGGATCTCCCATGTGGGCAGGAAACTCTTGGTAGCTAGCCAGGTTCTCTGAGAGGAAGAACTTGGCTATAAGATGTTGCTTCCACTTCCGGGAGCTTGGTTTTATAATCTCTGGATGTTGGCCGTTGATGGGATTACATGGTGCTGGGGGCAGTTTCTGGGTGTGACCGCCTAGCTACTGGAAAATGGGGGATCTGGGTGGAAAAGGCGCAGTCCTGATCTGAACAGGCTTGGAGATCTCAGCCCCGGGTCCCGCACACCTGGGTTCTCTGCCAGTTCCTTCATGTGTGAGGCTCGTTCGAACATGTGGAGAGGGGCCTTGAGCATGGCTATGGCTGGGTTCCGAAGGTTCTTCAGCTGCTGGGACTCTGCTTGGGGCAGGGAGGGAAACTCAACCCACACCCTCAGAGGGGCCCTGGTGAAGACAGTCAGGCGCGGGGGCAAGAGACTCTTCTTAAATTTTATATAATCAAGAAATTTTATGTAATCACTGAAAAAAAAGTTGTAACAATGTATTTTTTGTGTGAACTGGATAAAGCAATTTGAAAAGTGATTTTTCACGGTGTTTATATTGTCTGCTAGAGACATACTTAATATTTATTAGTCTTTTCATTCTGTTTGAGAAGCCAATTGAGCAAACACTGCAACCTTTATGGAAATAGTAATAATAAACAGCAGGTGTTTGTCAGAGGGGTCCCCCACCCCACACTACTTACTCCTGGGATCTAAGAGGAGGCACTAAATTAAACTAAAGAGGTATTATGTGTCTGGTGAAATAAAAACTAATAATACTGGAGCTGAGCTCATATCATTATGCTTCCTCTTGGGGGCTATAGAATTTTCTTGAATACTTTAGAGCAATGATTAGTATTTTGTTCGTACACAGAACATTAAGAAATAAAAGCTTGGATGAAGATGAAAATTGATGAGCTGGCCAAGCAGAGAAATGTTTCCATGGTGAGAAAACACTCCTGGATTTCATCTTTCTGGAAAGATCTTGCTGGCGTTTTTTTTTTTTTCATTCCCTTTAAAAAATTTTTTTTTATTTTATTGAATCACCATGACAAAAGTTACAAAGCTTTCAGGTTTAAGTCTCAGTCATATAATGATCAACCCCCCATCGCTTCACCAGTGCACCTGTTCCCCCACCAAGAACCTCAATATACCCCCCTCCCACCCCCCCACCCCCTGCACCTGAGTGGCTAATGATCTTCACTTTATTCTCTGTATACTTTGGATACATTCAATATTCAACAGAGAACTATTATTATTTGGAATTTTCCCCCAACAATTAAACCTGCTGAAAAGGCATATTCGATAGTTTGTTTTCCATTGCTGAGAATGAAAATTATAGGAGCTCGCGTGGCTGCTGTTGCGGCTGCGTGGTTTTGGATTTCTGTTGTTTTAGCTCAGTTTACAGTCTAGATGCATCACTATAAGTCTCTGGGTGCCAAAATGGGTTAGTAGACCTCCCAGATCATAGTCTTTAAGGAGCAGAGGGGCCGTGTTGTGCGCGGCTGTTCTGGATCTCATCTGGGCGGAGAGTGTGCTGGTAACACCCCTATCCCATGATCTCTTGTGCGCCACGTCACTACAAGCTCATACCTCTGGGTTGTGATTTCTAGAGAATGGCGGACGCCATGTGGGCGCTGCTGCCGCTGCCGCTGCCGTCTTTCCCGTAGAAAGAAAGCGTTGGGAGAGAAAATCCTTCCCCCTCCCCAGGCAGCATGGGGTCGTAGCTCAGCTCACAGTCTAGATGCATTTCTAAAAGTCTCTGGGTGCCAAAATGGGTTAGTGGACCTCCTGGATCATAGTCTTTAAGGAGCAGAGGGCTATGTTGTGCGCGGCTGCTCCGGATCTCATCTGGGCGGAGAGCGTTCACCGGTGTTGTTTGCCCTCCTCAGGTAGCTCCTTCTCACCATCGTCAGTGTGGTCTTGGGGTCTAGGCGGCCACCGCCCTCTATCCTGGGCCTGAGTCTTCTGCCTGGGACGTCTCGGCCAGCACAGCTTCTGGGGCCATTGCTTTTGCCAAGCTGTTGTGCAGATGTTTTTTGGGGACCTGACAGGGCGAGTCTGTGTGCCCCAGAAAGCAGAGCTCATGCATGAGTCCAAAATATACGCTGACACCAGAGCGTTCCCCTGCCCCACTGCCCCTTCTACTCCTAGATCTGGTGGCACGTTGGTGATATCATCACCTTAGCCTTCCTTCATAGTGGAGTCTTTTACAAGACAGTTGTGTTCAGCCTCCATGTACAGTGCTCAGTATATCTCTAATGAAGAATGCCTTTTCTCTTAATATTCTGATCAGATACCGTGACTAATGCAGACCTCCCCACTTTGAGCAGCCAGTTCTGTGGTGTTATGTGCTTTCTTCTTGTCCAATGGGTGCCACTGTCAGTCACCAATATTTAATTTTTTTGATTGGGGCCACATGCAGTAGTGCTGGGGGCCACATGCAGCTCTACTCAGGGCAGCCTGCTGTGCTGGGGACAGAACCCCAATTCCAAGCCTGTACAGGAGTGTCCTATACTCATTGGTCCAAGCCCTGTGAACCCCTAGTCCAAGTCCAAACTCTGTCCCCCATTAACGAACTCCTCCCCCAGCCCAGGACCCACCATTATCAGTTTCTGTCTGGATGGATTTGACTGCTTTCAATGACACCGACAAGTGGAATCACAGTGTTGGTCTCCCATGACTGGCTTATTCACATGGCATAAGACCCTCAACATTTGTCCGTGATATCTAGGGTTTGTCACAATATCCTTCTGTTTCGTTTTATTTGGTTTTGTTTTGGGGCCACACCGAGTGATGCTCAGGGGTGTCTACTGGCTCTTCACTCAGGAATCACTCAGGGAGGTGCTTTTGGGACCCTACAGGATACTGGGGATCAAATCCAGATCGGCAACATGTAAGGCAAGGGCCCTCCCTGCTATACTATATCCGGCCCTCCTTTCATTTCAAGGACAAAGACTATCTGACTATGTGCGCATGGACCACCCATGTATTCCGTTTATCCATTTATGGACTCACGGGCTGCTTTCCTTTTTAGCTGCCATGGCCCCAGGTGGCAGATACCTGGCTGAGTGCCTGCTTTCAATTCCCTTGAGTATATGCCCAGGTGTAAATGGTTTGGTTTGTACGGTAGTTCTAGTGGAAGTGTTTGGAGATCTCTGTATGTTTTCCCAGATGGACTGCACTTTTTTGCATTCCCACTGAGTAGCTTATTCTGTTAAGGTGACGTGTGTGTGTGTGTGTGTATGTATGTATGTATGTATGTATGTGTTGGGGCGGTGGGGGCTTGTAACTGGTGATGCTCAGAATGAGGGATTACTCTTGATTCTGTGCTTAGGGGCTATGCCTGGTGGTTGGTCAGTGGGGGATCATGCAGCACTGCAGAGGAAATAGGGGGTGGCCCGTGCAAGACAAGTGCCTGGCCCCTTACTGGCCCTCCTCTCCATTATCTGTGTGCTAGATCTGAGAAGGTCTGTGTTTATTTTCTTGGTTCTTTTTGTTTTTTGCTTTTTTGGGTCACACCTGGTGATGCACAGGGGTTACTCCTGGCTCTGCACTCAGGAATTACTCCTGGCAGTGCTTAGGGAATCATATGGGATGCTGGGAATCGAACCTGGATCGGCCGTGTGCAAGGCAAACGGCCTACCCACTGTACTATCACTCCAGCCCCTGTGTTTATTTTCTTATTTTAAAAAATGAAGATACAATTTATATACCCCTATTTCAAACCACAACACCCAAAAGGAAAGAGAGAGAGAACAAATTGGAATGCCCTGCCACAGAGGCGGGGTGGAGTGGGGGGATGGGACTGGGGGGTGGGAGGGACACTGGGTTCATTGGTGGTGGAGAGTGGACACTGGTGGAGGGATGGGCTCTCAAAGGTTGCATGAGGGAAAAACAAGCACGAAAATGTGTGAATCTGTAACTATACCCTTACTGTGACTCGCTAATTAAAAAATAAATAAATTAAAAATAAATAAATAAACAAATAATAAAAAGAAGAATTGTCCCTATATAAATTATATATTCTACTATAATGTACCGGACTGGAGCGATAGCACAGCGGGTAGGCATTTGCTTTGCACGTGGCCGACCTGGGTTTGATTCTTTCATCCCTCTCGGAGAGCCCGGCAAGCTACCGAGAGTATCCCACCCGCACGGCAGAGCCAGGCAAGCTCCCCATGGCATATTCGATATGCCAAAAACAGTAAAAACAAGTCTCACAATGGAGATATTACTGGTGTCTGCTCGAGCAAACTGATAAACAACGAGACGACAGTGCTACAGTGCTACTATAATATAATATGCACATATTATATATTGTACCTGTATTATATATGAACATATGTATCATGTACATATATTATATGTAAACATGTCCATCTATACATGTATCATGTAAATGCATATAATTTACATATATAATATATAACATGGACTGGAGCACAGGGGGTAGGGTGTTTGCCTTGCACATAGCCGACCCGGGTTCGATTCCTCCATCTCTCTTGGAGAGCCTGGCAAACTACTGAGAGTATCTTGCCCACACAGCAGAGCCTGGCAAGCTACCCATGGTGTATTCGATATGCCAAAAACAGTAACAACAAGTCTCACAATGGAGATGTTACTGGTGCTCGCTCGAACAAATCGATGAACAACGGGATGACAGTGCTTAAAGTGCTTAATATCTAACATATACAGAACATAATATATAAAGTATATAAATATACATGCATTATATATGATATAATGTATATTTTTCATATACATATGATTATAACAATGTCTATAATTCAGTACATTTTGGAGACAGTATGCATTTACAAAAATTTGCACCAGTTACCACTTTTTAAAATTCGAGAATGTTTCCATTATAACAGGCTCTTCTTTCTCTCTTCTCCCAGGCCCTGTAAAGCAAGATCTACTTTCCAGATCTGTGCCTTTGCCTATTCTGAACGTTTCAGGCACTGGAGTCTATAATGTATGGTCTGTGATTGGCTCCCTTTACTTACTGAAGTGTTTTTGAGAGGTTTCCAAGTTGTAGCCGAGGACTTTTGGTAGTTTCTAGGTTCTAGAAGCAAAAGACTGTGTATAGTTTGTGGGGTCTTATGCAAAGGACAGTAGGCATTTTCTAGGGTCTGGAAGCAAAGAACTGTGCGGGGTTCCTGGGGTCTGGAAGTAAAGAGCTGTAGCTGGTTTCTGGCATCTCGATGCAAAGGACTGTTGGTAGTTTCTCATCTGAAAGCAAAGGATTTTTGGTCATTAGGGTCAAGAAGCCAAGGACTTGGATAATTTCTAGAGTCTGGTAGCAAAGCCTATGGGAGGTTTCTGGGGTTTGGAATCAAAGGACTCTGGGAAGTAATGGAGATCTGGAAGCAAAGGACTATGGAAAGTTTATACGGTCTTGAAGCTAGGGACTATGGAAGCAAAGGAATAATGATAGTTTCTAGGGTCTTCAAGCAGAGGCTTGTGGGAGGTTTCTGGGGTCTGGAAGTAAAAATCTGTGTGAAGTTTTTAAGGTGTAGAAACAAATGATTGTGGTTGGTTCTAGGGCCTGGAAGCAAAGAACTGGTGTTAGTTTCTAGGCTCTGGATGCAAATATATGTGGGAAGTTTCTAGAGTCTGGAAGCAAAGAACTGTGGGTTATTTCTTCCCTTGGAAGCAAAGAACATTCAGTAGTTTCTCGGGTCAGGAAGGAAAAGAATTTGGGTGGTTTCTGTTCTAAAAGTAAAGGACAGTGGGTTTTTACTATGGTCCATAGCTAAGGCCTATGGGTATTTTCTCTGTTCTGAAACAAAGGAATCTGGGAATTTTTTAGAATCTGGAACAAGGAAATGTTTCTGGTTTATGAAGCAAAGGACTGCCGATAGTTCTATGGTATGTAAGCAAAGGAGTCTGGGTAATTTCTAGGGCAAAGGAAGCAAAGGACAGTACATATTTTCTAGGGTTTGGAAGTAAAGAACTGTTGGCATTTGTAAGGTCTGGGAGAAAAGGTTTGTGCACAGATATTAGTGATGGAAGCAAAAAACTGCGGATAGTTTCTAGGGTCTGCAATCAAAAACTTGCTGGTGGTTCTGGGGTCCAGTAGTAAAAGGCTGTGGGTGTTTTCCAGTGTTTCAAAGCACTAGGACTTGGGTGGTTTCTAGTTTTGTTAGCAAAGGACTGTGACTATTTTCTAGAGTCTGAAAGCAAAGGACTTTGGGTAGTTTCTAGGGTCTGAAAGCAGAGGGAAAATTTCCCCGTGTGTTGTACCAAAACACAGAAGTGTACCAATACCTGAGGTCTGTACATGTCACATGAGGGGGGGAGGAGACACACAGCTGTACGATCCCACATGGGCCCTATCACCACACTAGGACTGTGCCCTCAACGCTGGCTTTTACCCACAGATGGGATTGTACCATTACCTGTGGCCTGTACCAAAACACAGTACTTTACCATCATTCCTGGGCTGTACCATCACACATGGTACACGTGGGCTGTACCACTTCACATGGGGGGTACCACCAGACATGAGGTGGTATAATCAGGCGAGGGCTCTACCACAACACGAGAACTGTACCATCACCACTGGTCTTTACCCACACATAGGGCTGGACCATTATCCATGGGCTGTACCACTTCATACAGGAGGTACCACCAGAAACAGGGCTCTACCATTGCACAAAGACTGTACCATCAAAACTGGTTTTTACCCACACATGTACTGTACCGTTATCCGTGGGATGTACCAAAACACAGGACTATACTAATACCTGAGGTCTGTACCACTTCATCTGAGGGGGATACCACCAGACACAGGGCTGTACCATCCCATGTGGACCCTATCACTACACTAGGACTGTGCCAAAACCACTGGTCTTTACCCACACATGGGACTGTAACATCACCTGTGGACTGTATCAAAACAGAGGACCATACCATCATCCCTAGGCTGTACCATCACACATGGCACTGTAGCATTACCTGTGGGCTATACCACATCACATGGGGGTACCATCAGACAATGGGCTGTACCATCACGCCTGGGCTCTACCACTACAAAAGAACAGTAGCATCATCACTGGTCTTTACCCACATGTGGGCTGTACCAAAACACAGGATTGTACTAATACCTGAGGTCTGTAACACTTTGCACGGGGATTCCACCAGACATGGAGCTGTACCATCCCGCATGGACCCTATCACCACACTAGGACTGTGCCATCACTACTGGTCTTTACTCACACATGGGACTGTACCATCATCTGTGGGCTCTACCAAAACACAGGACTGTACCATCATCCCTGGGCCATACCATCACACATGGCTCTGTACCATACTCATGGGCTATACCATATCACAGGGGAGTATCATCAGACAATGGGCTCTACCATCATGCCTGTGCTCTGCCACTACACAAGGGCTATAGCATCATCACTGGTATTTACCCACACGTGGGCTGTACCAAAACATAGGGCTGTACCAATACCTGAGGTCTATACCACTTTACACAGGGGGATCCACCAGACACGGGACTGTACAATCCCGCATGAGCCTTATCACCACACCAGGACTAGGACTGCGCATCACTACTAGTGTTTACCTACAAACGGGACTGTACCGCTTTACCTGTGGGCAGTACCAAAACACAGTACTGTACCATCATCCCTATGCTGTACCATCAAACACTGGACTGTACCATTACCCATGGGCTATACCACTTCAAACGAGGGTAACACCAGACTTGAGGCAGTACCATCAGGCAGGGCTCTACCACTACACAAGAACTGTAGCATCACCACTGGTTTTTACCCACAAATCATCATCATCATCATCATCATCATCATCATCATCATCATCATCATCATCATCATCCTCCCGTTGATTATCGAATTACTTGAACGGTCTCAGTAATGTCTCCATTCGTCCAAACCTTGAGATTTTAGAAGCCTCTCTCTACTTGTCCTTCCCAATAATGCTGTATTGGAGGCTCTTTCAGGGTCTGGAGAATGAGACCCAGCTTGTTACTGGTTTTGGCATATTAATACACCATGGGGATCTTGCGACGCTCTCCCATGTGGGCAGGAAACTCCCAGTAGTTTGCCAGGTTCTCCCAGAGGGAGAAGTAGGCTATAAGGTATCCGGGAGCTTGCTTTTAAGTCTCTGGATGCTGGCCGTTGACAGGATTACACAACACCAGGGCCAGTCCCTGGGTATGACCGCCTAGGTACTGGGAAATGGGAAATCTGGGCGGAGGAGGCCCAGTCCCAATCCAAGCAGGCTTGGAGGTCTCAGCCCTGGGTCCCACACACCTGGGTTCCTCTGCCGGTACCTTCATGCATGAGGCTCATCCGAACATGTGGAGAGGGACCTTGAGCATGGCTGTGACTAGGCTCTGGAGGTCTTCGGACACCGGGAGCTCTGCTCGGGGTGGGGAGGGAAGCTGGAGCCCATCCCCTCTGAGGAGGCCCCGGGGAAGACAGCCAGGCACGCGGGCAAGAGACTCTCTGCCTACCCACAGAGGCTGGAGCAATAGTACAGCAGGTAGGGCATTTGCCTTGCATGCGGCCGACCTGGGTTCGATTCCCAGCATCCCATATGGTCCCCCGAGCACTGCCAGGAGTGATTCCTGAGAGCAGAGCCAGGAGTCAGCCCTGAGAATCCCTGAGTGTGACCCAAAAAGCCAAAACAAAACAAAACAAAAAACCCAAAAATACCTATAATGGGACTGGATTATTATCTGTGGGCTGTACCACTTCAGACAAGGGTGTACCACTAGAAACGGGATGTACCATAACGCCTGGTTTTACCGCCACATAAGAACTGTAGCTTTATCACTGGTCTTTACCCACATATTAACTGTACCATTATCCGTGGGCTGTACCGAAACACAGGACAATACCAATACCCGAGATCTGTACCACATCATCTGGGGAGGGCGGTACCATAAGACACGGTGCTGTACCATCCCGTGTGGACCCAAAATCACTGGTCTTTACCCACAAATGGGACTGTACCATTACCTGTGGCCTGTACCATTACCTGTGGCCTCATGATCTGCACCACTTCACCCAGTGGGTACCACCAGACACGGATGCAATACCATCACGCGAGGGCTATACCACCACACAAGAACTGTACCATCACCACTGGTCTTTACCCACACGTGGGGCTGGACCATTATCCATGGGTTGTACCACCACACATGGCACTGAACCATTACCCGTGGACTGTACCTCATCACACGGTGGGGTACCACCAAAAACGGGGCTGTACCATAACTTCTGGGCTCTACCACCACACAAGGACTGTGGCCTCGTCACAGGTCTTTACCCACACATGAATTGTACCATTATCCATGGGCTGTATCGAAACACAGGACTATACCAATACCTGAGGTCTGTACCATTTCATACGGGCGGGGTACCACCAGACACGGGGCTGTACTATCCTGTGTGGACCCTATCACCACACTAGGACTGTGCCATCACCACTGATCTTTACCCAAACCTGGGACTGTACCATAACCTGTGGCCTGTACCAAAACACAGTACTATACCATCATCCCTGGGCTGTATCATCACACATGGCTCTGTAGCATTACCTGTGGTCTTGTACCACATCGCAGGGGGTATACCATAAGACAATGGGCTCTACCATTACGCCTGTGCTCTACCACTACAAAAGAACGGTAGCATCATCACTGGTCTTTACCCACATGTGGGCTATACCAAAGCACAGGATTATACTAATACCCGAGGACTGTAACACTTTGCATGGGGGGGTTCCACCAGACACAGGACTGTACCATCCTGCGTGGGCCCTATCACCACACTATGACTGTGCTGTCACCACTGGTTTTTGCCCACAACTGCGACTGTACCATTACCTACGGGCTGTACCAAAACACAGAACTGTATCATCATCCCTGGGCTGTATCATCACACATGGGACTGTACCATTACCTGTGGGCTGTACCACTTCACACAGACACTTCACCAGACACTGGGCTGTACTATTATGTCTGGGCTCTACCACCTCACAAGGATTAGCATCAATACTAAGCTATACCCACACATGGGACTGTACAATTTTCCATGGGCTGTACCACCACTCATAATATTGTACCAGTAGGACCATGTATAGTTTCTAGTGTCTGTAGACAAAGGATTTGTTGGTAGTTTCTAGGGGCTGAATGTAAAAGACTGGATAGTTTATGGGGTTTGGAATCAAAGGATTGTGGATGTTTCTAAGATGTAAGTTTAGGATTGTGTGTAGTTTTAGTTCTATAAGTAAAAGACTGTGGATGGTTTCTAATATTGGAAACAAAAGACTGGGTATTTTCTTTGGTCTGGAAGCAAAGTAGTTTGGGTAATTTCTAGGTTCTGGAAACAGAGTGTGGGAACTTTATAAGATCAGGAAGTAACATCTGTTGGCAGTTCTAGGGTCTGTGAGCAAAGAATAATGGGTAATTTCTAGAGTATGAAAACAAAGGGTGTGGGAGGTTTGGCAGCATGGAGTAAGTGATGCTGGTAATTTCTGAGGTCTGGAAGCAAAGGATTATGGGTTGTTTATAGGGTCTGGAACCAAAGGAATGGTAAATGTTTCTAGAAACTCTAAGCAATGGATTGTAGGAAGTTTCTAATGTGAGGAAGCAAAGGACTCTGGGAAATTTGTAGAGTCTGGAATCAAAACTCTAGTGTTGTGGTTTCTGGTGTCTGAAATTGAAAGACGATATGTAGTTTCTAGGATATAGAAGTAAAGGACTGTCCTGTTTCTGGGGCCTAGAACTAAAGAGCTGTATGTGGTTTCCGGGGTGTGGAAGCAAAGGACTTTGGGTAGTTTCTAAGGTCTGTAAGAAAGGATTATGGGTAGTTTCTAGACTCTGGAAGCATTGGACTGTATTTTCTAGGATCTGGAAGCAAAGGAGTATGGGTAGTTTCTCGGGTGTGAAAGCAAAGGACTTTGAGTAATTTGTAGGGTCTGGGAGCTAACGTCTGGAGAGTTTCTTTTCTGAAAGCATAGGACTGTGGAAAGTTTTTCGGATCTGGATTTGAAGGACTGTGGGATGTTTCTAAGGTCAGGAAGGAAAGTCTTTGGGTAGTTTCTAGAGTTTGGAAGTAAAGGAACGCGGTTTGTTTCTCTAGTCTCAAAGTAGAGGACTGTAAGAAGATGCTAGAGTCTAGAAGCAAGGGTTTATGGGAAGTTTTAGGGTCTGGAAGCAAAGCGATGTGGATAGTTTTAGGGTCTGAAACCAAAGAACTGTGGTTTCTGGTTCTCAAAATAATGGGCTTTGGGTGGTTTCTAGCACCTGAAAGCAAAGGATTTGGGTTGTTTTGGGGTCTTCAGCAAATAACTGTGGGTATTTTCTACAGTGAAAGCAAAGACTGTGGGTAGTTTCTAGGGTCTGTATGCAAAGGGCTATGGAAAATTTCTAGGGTCTGGAAGCAAAGGACTGTGGGTGGTTTGTGGGGTCTGGAAGCAAAGGTCTGTGGATAGATTCTTGGGTTTGTGCGTATTTTCTAGGGTCTGAACCAAAGGACTGTGGGTAGTTCCTAGAGTCTAGAAGCAAATGACCTGGTGGTTCTGGGGTCTGGAAGTAGAGGGCTGTGTGTGGTTTCTGGGGTCTGGAAGCAAAGAACTGTATATACTGTATTTGTCTTTGAGGGGCCTAGGCTTACAAATAGCAGGAAGTTGTGGTCATGGTCCAGGAAGGCACTGCATTCCAGAGACTCAAGCCAGCACACAGCGCTGGGCCTTCCCCGAGTGTGGCTGTCGGGACACTGAGCTAGCACTCAGGCAGCCTAGCCCAGAGACACCCCACAAATGATTCTTTCATGCTCAGGTGGATGTAGGTGGTATATCTCTCACAGCCACCGTGAGGGGGTCAGTGTGTGACACCCGGTGACTCAAACACCCCAGGCCCCACAAATTTGTCTCACTGTGTAGTTAATAACCCTTGCCCTCCTGCACTCCCACACCAGTCTCTTCCACCTCAAGGGCTGGACTCGCCTTTGGCTAATCCAGAACCTCTTGGTCAGTTTTCTAAAGAAACCATTCTCATTGGGACCCGAGAAATGATACGGTGGTCATGGTGATTACTTTGTATGGTGCTGACCTTGGTTCATTCTGGGCATCCCATATGGTTCCCCGAATCTGAACCCACCTGCAGTGATCTCTGAGCACAGAGCCAGAGTAAGCCCTGAACATGCCCAGTGAGGCCCCCACCAATAAAAAGAAACTGTTATCACTTAGCATGTACTTTAGCACCCACCTATATAGTTCCCCCAAACTTTTCTTTTGCACCAGATTATCTGTTGTTTGTTTTCTTTTGTTTGGAAGCCACACCTGGCAGTGTTCAGGCTTATTCCCAGTTCTGTGCTCAGGAATCACTCCTGGTGGTTCTTGGGGGACCATCTGGGGTGGCAGGGATGGAACTCTTAAGTTGGCTGCATCCAAGGCAAACATCATAGTTGCTGTATCCAGCATATCTCTAGCACCCAGATCAGATTGCTGATTTGATAGCACCCAACTAACATAAATGATAATTCTCATTCTAGGAGGACAAACATATTTGAAGTGGGTGAGAATTTTTAACCCCATATTTGGTCTGTAATGCTCAGCTATTGTGTTAAAGTCATAGATAAAGGTGAGGGGGTCAGGGGAGGTGCCGAGGGGTGGGGGTTGGGGAAGGAAAGTGCTGGGGGCTGGAGCACATGCTTTGCACAGGGGAGTCCTGGCCGGACCCTCAATCCTTGGCATCATGGCATAGAACGTTCCCTCCAGTAGTGCCCAAGTGCCTTACTGGAGTTGAACCTGGGGAGCTCCCAGGAATGGCGTCCAAAGCAGCATAAATTAATAAAGTAGTAGACAAATTAAACTGCGGGTGGCTCTATTCTTGCTTGGGATGCAGTTTCCTTGATGCTGCATAATATGGTGGTGAGGCCCTTGCCTTTGTTCATTTCATCCCTGGTGCCACATATGACCCCCAAGCGCTGTCAAGAGTCATTTTTGAGCACAGTCAGGAGTAGCTCCCGATCACCGCCAGGTGAGACTACCTCCCCAGGTCCCAAGAGTTTTCTTACTTCATGTGCTAACGTATTTGGTATCCCTCCTCCTATCTCTCTCCCTGCCTCAATGGCAGACAATTTCCCCATATTTTCTCTCTACTTTCGTGCATTGTGGTTTGCAATACAGATAATGAGAGACCATCATGTTTGGTCCTTTACCTACTTTCAGCACACATCTCCCATCCTGAACGATCCCTCCAACCATCATTGACTTAGTGATCCCTTCTCTATCCCACCTGCCTCCTCCTCCAGCTCATGAGACAGGCTTCCAACCGTGAAACAATCTTCCTGACCCTTGTACCTATTGTCCTTGGTGTCAGTATCATGTTATTTTATATTCCACAAGTGAGTGCAGTCATTCTATGTCTGTTCCTCTATTTCTGGCTCATTTCACTTAGCATGACATTCTCTATGACCATCCACTTATAAGCAAATTTCATGACTTCATCTTTCCTAACAGCTGCATTGTGTAGATGTACCAAAGTTTCTTTAACCAGTCATCTGTTCTCAGGCACTCGGGTTGTTTCCAGATTCTGGCCATTGTGAACAGCGCAGCAATGAACATACAGGGGCAGTTGTCATTTCTACTGTGATTTTTTGCACCCTTGCCAACCTGGAGTTGATCCCCAGCAACCCATATGGTCCCCGAGTACTGCCAGGAGTATTTCCTGAGTGCAAAGTCGGCAGTTACCCTTGAGCATTGCCAGGTGTTTCCCCAACCCCCATCCCAAATGACTCCACAACACAAGCTAAAAAGCCTATTTGGTATATGATAAATATATATGTGTCTGTGCATGTGCGTGTGTGTAATATTATGTACAATCTCATTGCCCATTAGCCAGTTGTCTCCAAATATCAGATAACTTCTTTATTTTTTTTTAGAAGAGAGCGCGAATGCTGTCCACCACTACCACAAATTCTGCAGTCAAGTTTCTCACATTTGGTGGAAATCAAGTTTGTGAGAAACTGCAGTCAAGTTTCTCACATTTGGGGGTCAGCCTACCCCGAGTATAGTGGAGAAGCCTCGCCCTGGGTTAACCACCTTCCTGATCATGGTATCTCCCCTGCTGGGTAAGTATACAGATAACTTCCCTGTGATAGATTTGCTATCCACCTGTGTGGTTACTATATCCAATATGTCAGCATGTATCAGAATATACCTGTTTATTTTTGTTTCTTTTTTAAATGGATTGAGGTTCTGTAGGTTATTGTGCACATAATTCCAAAACAACCAGAAAGCCTCCATTTCCTTCCCTAGAATATATCTTTGTTAAGTATGGGGAGGAGGAGGATATCATCAAGCTGTATTTATGCAAAGTCTCTCCCGGTTTGTTTTGGAAAGTTCCCCCGCACCAACCTTTTTTGTGCTTTAAGCTGAACAGAGAACTGGAGTTTAAATGTATTTCTGGAAAGAAGTTGATGTAATTTGAATGGAAAAATAAACAGTCTTTCCTGTGGGGTTGGAGATGTAATTTGTAGTGTAAATTTTGAGGGAAATGGTTATTTTTATTTTCTAGGAACCTAAACAGTTCTCAGAGGGGGCCTCTCAGTTCTCTTTGGGAAATTAATAGAGACAACAGGGTCACTGAAAGGAAAGAGAAAGTTGAAAGTCAGCAAGTTCGTCATATAAAACCTCCTCTGGCCCCCAGAGGTGAGGGTGTGGGAGGGATCCCCGCTCTAACGCAGCTGGTGCGTTCGCACACAGGAGCTCACTGGGAACGCTTTGCTTTAGCCTCACACTCACAACTTAACCAGAAAAACAGCATCACTGGAGGAAACCAGAAACTGCTCCTCTTCCCCTCTTGGCAAAAATGTATGTGTAATGTGAAGTGCAAAAGATAAAGTTGTAGTGTTCTTAGGATGGAGAAAACAACCAAGGGCCCCACTAACTTCACAGTAAATGTAAAGCATCAGGAAGGCCACCAGCTCTTTGGAAGTTTCCGTTTCTTTTGCTCTGGTTCTGTGCAAGGTTCTGGGTAAGAAATGACATCCCAGAACCATCCAGGTGAGTGAGTTCCCATCCTTTCCTGTCCAGAGATCAGTATTGTAGCTTCTGGGATGTGGAATCACGTTCAGAGATCATTCAGAAGGGAAGGCACTTGCTTTGCATGCAGTTGAGCTGGGGTCGATTCGTGGCACAGCATTTGTTCCCCTGAGACCCATGATCAGAGTGAGTCAGGAGTAAACTCTGAGCACAGTTGGGTGTGACTACAAAACAAAGCAAAAAAACCCCCCAAAATTCCACCTCTGGAAACCAGAGAGATGGTCCAGGGGTTAAGGCATGTTCCTTGCATGTGACCAACCCAGTTTAGCATCTTCAGGCATATCCCGGGAGGTCCCAGCACTGTAGTCCTGAGAATTGGAGTGATTTAGTTGAATTCCACTGAAGCCCAGAATCAGGAGATTCTCAATCACTCCCCACCCCTGTCTCCCCCTAGCCCCGCCCACAATTACTGTTATTTTTGTTGCTGTTGTGATTTTTTGGCCACCCCTGGTGGTGCTCAGGCATTACTACTGACACTATGCTCAGTAATTACTCCTGGTAGGTTTGGGGGACCATATGGTTAGCTGGGGATCTAATTCAGGTTGGCTGTGTTTAAGGCAAGCACCCTACACGCTCTACCATCTCTTTAGCCTTCACACTCACTGTTTTTTCTGCTTTCTCCTGTAAAAAGTTTGGAGTTTTCATTCCCTTGCTTTTTTTTCCATATCACATGGGTATACACCCACCTAAACAACATTCATTTTAGCTTATTTTCGTAGGCCATGGAATATTCTAGTGGCACTTGGCTTTTCATCCTCTCCCCCCCTGCTCCCCCATGTTCCTGTTTCTGTTTTTCTTGGATGTAGTTCATTTAACCCCAAGTCTGGAACATTTCCCAGAACTCTACTCCAGCAAATTGATCCACACCCCTATCTGGGGGCCTCTGGCCATCTTTCCTGTCTTTTCTTTACAAGACTTGGTGTAAGGAATGTCGGGAACATCTCCTCACGCACTGTGAGGTGAAGGGGGGAGAGGGGAGAGAAGAGGGAGAGAGGGAGAGAGAGACCTCTTTGGTGTGAATTAGGGATGGACCTGCCAGGTAACCAGCGGTGCCAAACCATTTCCTGAATGGGTGATACCAGTTGACATGCTCTTCAGAGAGGGAGATCCCTGCCTTTTCTCTCATGTTTGAGACTTTATGTAAACCCCTGATTTACAAAGCTGTTCATAATGCAGTCCTTTCAGGTGTTCAATATTCTAACACCAATCCCACCACCCTTGTTCCCTTCTCTCACCAGTGTTCCTACTTCCACACACACCACCCAAAACTGCCCCCTAGCAGACACAAATTTCCTGTATCAGGGAAGCAACCCCATTGAAAAAGCCACAGTCAAAGAAATTATGCAGAAAAGTTCCCAGAGCTGGAGAAGGCAGGCATCCAGATTCAAGGAGCCTGAAGGGTGCCAGCTAAAAGAGACCCTAACAGAAAAACTCCAAAACATATCATAGTTAGAATGATGGATATCATGGATAGAGATACAATACTGCAAGCAGCAAGGTCATAGAAGGAAATCACACACAAAGGAGCACTCCTTAGATTCACAGCAGACCTATCAGAGGAAACCCTCCAAGCCTGAAGGCAGTGGTGGGATATAGTGAAAAAACTCAATGAAATGAACGCTTTACCAAAATACTTTATCTGGCTAAACTCTCATTCAAACTCGAAGGAATGATACACTATTTTGTGGATAAACAACAGCTCAGGAACTTCATAGACTCAAAACAAAACCTAGAAGAAGGACTAAAGGGGCTATTGTAAGACAAGAAAACCCCCTCCAAGCACAACAAACCCTTACAGAAAGATGGTGCAAAATTCCATAACAATAATCTCTCTCAATGTCAATGGTCTAAATTCGCCAATTAAGAGACACAGAGTGACAAAATGGATCCACAGGCTGAACCCAACATTCTTCTGCCTGCAAGAAACACATCTGAATAGCCAAAGCAAACACAGACTCAAAGTCAAAGGATGGAAAACAATCCTGCAAGCAAACAACTCCCTCAAAAAAACTGGGGTGGCATTACTAGTATTGGACAACATAGATTTCAGGTTGAAAAAGATTAGAAGGGATAGTGAAGGACATTTTTTATTAATCACGGGATATTTACAGCAGGAAGAAATCACACTCCTAAATGTGTACGCACCCAATGAGGGACCAGCTAAATCCCTACAACAACTGCTAACAGGCCTTAAGAAGGACATTGTGAGCAACACAATAGTAGTTGGAGACTTCAACACTGCCCAATCACCTATGGACAGATCAAGACGATTAAAACTCACCAAGGAAATACTGGCTTTGAAGGAAGAAATAGAAGAGAGAGGGCTAGTAGATCTATACAGGGTGTTATATCCTCCCCCCAAAAAATGCACATTCTTTTCCAGTGCACATGGAACATTTTCCAGACTAGACTATGTGCTGGGCCACACAATATACCTCAACAGAATCAGGAAGATAGACATTGTTTCAGTTATCTTTTCAGACCATGATGCACTGAAGATAGAAATTAATCATGTACAGATGCAGAAAACCAAATCAAACACCTGGAAATTAAACAACTCGATATTGAACAATGAGTGGGTCAGGAAGGAAATCAAGGAAGAAATCAAAAGGTACCTGGAAACAAATGAGAATGAAGACATGAGCTACCAGAACCTGTGGGGCTCAGCTAAAGCCATGTTAAGGGGAAAATTTATAGCTCTGCAAGCATTTCTCAGGAAGGAAGAAAGGGCCCACATAAATAACTTGACTTCACAGCTTAGGATTCTAGAAAAGGACCAGCAAAAGGAGTCCAAACCAGGCAGGAGGAAAGAGATAATAAAAATTAGAGCAGAAATCAACAACATGGAAACCCAAAAGACAATCCAAAAGATCAATGAAACAAAGAGCTGGTTCTTCGAGAAAATAAAAAGATTGATAAACCACTAGCAAGACTCACAAAGAAAGAGAGAGAGAACCCTTATAAACCAAATAAGAAATGAAAAGGGGGACATCACAACAGATACCAATGAAATTCAAAAGATCATCAGAGACTACTTTGAAAATCTGTATGCCATGAAACAAGAGAGCCTAGAAGAAATGGATAAATTCCGGGATTCCTAAAATCTCCCAAGGCTGAATCAAGAAGACTGGAATACCTGAACAGTCCTATTAATATCAAGGAAATTGAAACTGTAATCAAATATCTTCCTCAAAACAAAAGCCCAGGTCCAGATGGATTCACTAGCGAATTCTTCCAAACATTTAAAGAGGACCTATTGCCAGTTCTTCTCAAGTTTTTCCAGGAAATTGAAGAAACAGAAACCCTCCCAAACAGTTTCTATGAGGCTCATATCTCCCTAATACCAAAAGCAAACATAGACACCACAAAAAAGAAAACTACAAGCCAATATCCCTGATGAACATGGAAGCAAAGATTCTCAACAAAATATTAGCAAACAGAATTCAACAACTCATCAAAAAGATCATACACCACGACCAAGTGGGATTCATCCCGGGGACGCAAGGATGGTTTAACATTCGGAACTCAATCAACATAACCCATCATATCAACAAAAGAAAAGAACCATATGATCATATCAATGGATGCAGAGAAAGCATTTGACAAGATCCAGTACCCATTTATGATGAAAACTCTTGCCAAAATGGGTATAGAAGGGACTTTCCTCAATATAGTCAAAGCTATCTACTACAACCTATGGCAAGCATCATCTTCAAAGGGGAAAAACTAAGAGGGTTTATCCCTCTAAGATCAGGGATCAGACAAGGATGCCCACTTTCTCCACTTCTGTTCGATATAGTACTGGAAGTACTTGCAATAGGAGTTAGGCAAGAAAAAGGTATTAAGGGCATTCAAGTAGGAAAGGAAGAAATCAAACTCTCACTATTTGCAGATGATGTACTGTACTTAGAGAACCCTAAAACCTCTACCAAGAAACTCTTAGAAACAATAGACTCGTATAGTAAAGTTGCAGGCTATAAAATCAATACCCAAAAGTCCATGGCTTTCCTATACGCAAATAACAAGAGAGAAAAGAGTGACAAGAAAAAAGCAATCCCGTTCACAATAGTGCCTCAGAAAATCAAGTAACTCGGAATCAGTTTAACTAAGGAGGTAAAGGACTTGTACAAAGAAAACTACAAACCCATAAATAGAAATATCAGAGGACATGAGGAAATGGAAAGATATCCCCTGCTCATGGATTGGGAGAATTAACATTGTCAAAATGGCAATACTCCCCAAAGCATTATGCACATTCAATGTGATCCCTATAAGGATACCCAAAGATATTCTTCAAAGAAATGGAGCAAACACTCCTGAAATTCATATGAAATAATAAGCCCCCACAAATAGCTAAGGCAATTCTTGGGAAAAAGAATATGGGAGGAATCACCCTTCCCAACCTCAATCTCTACTACAAAGCGGTAATAATTAAAACAGCGTGGTACTGGAACAAAGGCAGAGCCACAGACCAACGGAACAGGGTTGAATATCCTGAAACACATCCTCAAATATATGATCATCTAATCTTTGATAAGGGAACAAAAAACGTGAATTGGAGCAAGGAAAGTCTCTTCAACAAATGGTGCTGGCAAAACTGGACAGCTACATGCAAAAAAATGGGCTTAGATCTCTACTTAACGCCATGTACAAAAGTCAGGTCAAAGTGGATTAAAGATCTCAACATCAGACCAGAATTCATAAGGTACGTGGAAGACAAGGTTGGCAAAACCTTCCATGACATTGAAGCTAAAGGTATTTTCAAAGATGAGAAACCACTGGCCAAGCAAGTGAAAACAGAGATAAACAAATGGGACTACTTTAAACTAAGAAGCTTCTGCACCTCAGAAGAAATACTGACCAAAATACAAAGACAGTCTACAGAATGGCAAAGGATATTCACCCAGTACACATCTGATAAGGGGTTGATATTAAGGCTATACAAGGCATTGGTTGAACTCTACAAGAAGAAAACTTCCAACCCCATCAAAAAATGGGGGATGGAAATGAACAGAAATTTTCTCAAAGAAGAACTCCGAGTGGCTAAAAGACACATGAGAAAATGCTCTACATCACTAATCATTAGGGAGATGCAGATCAAAACAACAATGAGATATCATTTCACACCACAGAGACAGGCCCACATCCAAAAGAACAAAAGCAACCGGTGTTGGTACGTATGTGGGGAGAAAGGGACCCTCCTTTACTGCTGGTGGGAATGCTGACTGGTTCAGTCCTTTTGGAAAACAATATGGACGATTCTCAAAAAATTCGAAATTGAGCTCCCATTTGACCCAGCAATACCACTCCTGGGAATATATCCTGAAGAGGCAAAAAGGTATAGTTGAAATGACATCTGCATTTGTATGTTCATTGCAGCACCTTTTACAATAGCCAAAATCTGGAAAAAAACAGACTGCCCAAAAACAGATGACTGGTTAAAGAAACTTTGGTACATCTACATAATGGAATATTATGCAGCTGTTAGAAAAGATGAAGTCATGAAATTTGTGTATAAGTGGATCAATATAAAAAGCATCATGTTAAGTGAAATGAGTCAGAAAGAGAGAGACAGACATAGAAGGATCACACTCATATGTGGAATATAAAATAACAGACTGGGAGACTAACACCCAAGAGTTATAGAGATAAGGACCAGGAGGTCTGCCCCACAGCTTGGAAACTGGCCTCACATGCTGGGGGAAAAGGCAGCTCAGATAGAGGAGGGAACACCAAGTAGAGGATGTTGGGAGGACCCATTCGGGTTGGAAGGTGAGAACTAAAAGTAGACTATAGACCGAACATGAAGGCCACACAATACCCCTTTTGCAAACTACAACACCCCAAAGGAGAGAGAATAAAAGGGAATGCCCTGCCTCACAGGCAGGGTTGGGTGGTGATGGATGGGGTGGGGGTGGTGAGAGGGATACTGGAATCATTGGTGGAGGTGAATGGGCACTGGTGGAGGGATGGGTAAACGATCACTGTATGAGTGAAATGCAAACACAAAAGTTCATAAGTTTGTAACTGTACATCACAGTGATTCTCCAATAAAAAAAGTAGTTTCCTGTATCTTCCTTGTTATGGCACGTATTTGGAATGGTGTCATTGCTGAAACCACTGTCCAAGTATTTACTGAGGGGTTAGACTCTAGTTGAGCTGTGTCACTGTTTTTACTTATAGAGCTTCATGGGCTTCTACACAACTTTCCTGTCAAATGATCTGTATTCCTAGTGGTTGTCAGTTTCATGAAATTGGGAGGTATATCACGGCTGCATGTGTGGCCGCATGCTCCAGAAGCAGTGGAACAGTAATGCTTCAGCACCTGGCGTCGCAGGCAGACTTTTATCAGCAACAGAAGCAGCTATCGGTGGGGTGCTGGGCCTTCCAATAGGGTGGGGACTTGGGCTGCCCACATCCAGAGAAGTTCCAGGGTCCAGGCCAGAAACTGGGCCTTCCTGCTTTGTCTCAGGAGAGGGTCTCTCCAAGAGCATCTGTCCAAGAGAGGGGGCTGGGCTGTTTGTATGTAGAAAATGGGTGTGGGTGAACCGCGGGGCCTTCCAATAGGGCAGGGGCCGTCTCTGCCTGTTGGTGCTTTAGTTCAGGATGCATTCCTCTGCCAAGTCTGAGAAACCCTACCCAGTGATGCTGGGGTCCTCATCTGGCCCCTCACCCCCCATCACTGTGATCCAGAATGCCAGAGCAGATGACTCACCTGGGTACCATCATCTGAAGTTTGGATTTGGGGCCATACCCAGCAATCCTCAGGGCTTATTCCTTGCTCTGCACCCAAGGATCACTCCTGGCGAGGCTCCAGGGACCACAGGGGATGCCAGGAATCAAACCTGGGTCAGCCACATGCAAGGCAAATGCCCTCCATGCTATACTATCACTCTGACCCCCTGGATCTCTCCTTAAACAGTTGGGTAGGCTGAAAGGGTATATATAGCCTACTAAGAGAACAACAACAGCCTGTCTGCTAGCAACAGTGCCAGGAGGCACTCAGCTCTGCTTGAAGCTTGGAGAGTATCAAACGGTCAGAAAAAAAACATGCAGAGTGCTGTAAAGCTTTTCCAGCTGGCCCAGCACGGCAGAACCCACCCCTGTGTTCATGTTTGGCCCCTGCCAAGCCGAGGGGCACCTTGGCTGTGAAGAGCAGAAGCCAGTCACCAGGGGGGAGCAACATTATTTCTGTATTTAGCACCCAAAGAAGGTGGATTGCTACCATTTTGGTGCATCTTTTTTTCAGATATAGAAAAGACAAATCCTATGTAGAATTTTGTATTCTGCATTTTTTCAGGGTGAGGGGCCTTGTTTGGGGGTTACACTCAGCAGTGCCCAGGGACCACTTGTGGCGGGTAATGTTGGGGATTGAATTGGCTCCATTCCAGATGAGCCACCTCACCACTATACCATTGCTCTGCCCCCTGGCTTCCACATTTTAAGATGAAGATTATCACCATGTTTCTCCTTATTTCTCCATATTCAAATATCTTATTAGATTGCATATCATTTACTAAAATAATGTTTTCCTACCTTTCCCTGTAATATCTCTTTCTTTTAGTTTCTGTTCCAAAGAGCCTGTCCAATATAGCCTGTTGGAGTTCATGCATATTAAAAATGCCCTTGGCTAATGTGGTCTGTCTTTCTGTAGTCTGGGTGCATAGACACAATAGTACAAATGAAATCTCAGGGGTCTGGAACCAGGAATGAGACTGGTGAGAACATGGCCGAGGCATGTATGTAGGGCCAACTCCCCTCCACCCCCCCCCACACCCAACAGCACCTGTCATATTGTGTGCGCATCAGCGCATCAGCCTCAGCTGAGAACTTGCTAGAATCCACATGATCCAGATGCCTGCCTCTCCACCCCACTGCACAGACTCTCAGGGGCCTGGGAATGTGCAGTTTTAACAAGCTCCTAGTTGCTGCTGGCCCAAGACCCCAATTTTTAAAAAAAAATTTTAAATTTTATTGAATCACCGTGAGATAGTTACAAGCTTTCATGTTTGGGTTACAATCTCACAATGATCAAACACCCATCCCTCCCAAGACCCAAACTGACTTGCTCTGACATGGCAAACAGGCCAGTGCAAGGGCCGAGAGGGCTGGACAGAGCAGCAGTGGGGCCTGGGTAGAGCACATGCTTTGCACAGGGCAAGCTCTGGTCTGATCCCCACCCTGGGCACTGTTAGGGGTGATGTCTGAACACTGAGCCACGAGTCGCTCTCAAGTACCCCTTGTGGTGGGCTGGAGAAAAGAGAGAAACCAGAACCCTTCCTGATTCACCCTCTCTCTCTCAGTCTTGAGATTCTCACGAAGAGAGAGGCAGAACTCTTAAGAGAGACGAGTAGAGCTGGACACAGTATGCAGGGCTGAGTAGCCCTTGGCTCAGGGTCAAAGGACACCCCTGAACCCCGCAGAGCACCAGGACTGAGTAAGAGCAGAGTCTACCCCAGCTCATCCTGGTCTGGAATGTGATCTGAGGCGGTGACATGTGGTTGTTGGGGCTTTAACGCCACTGACTGAGCAGGAGAGATGGTCGAGGGCTTAAGCTCAGGTCTCAAATGTGGCTGCCCCTTGTCCAATCCGTTTTAGCCCTCACATCACTTGGTTTTCTGGAAACTTGGTCAGGTGTGGCCCCCAAGCACTGTCATGGGGTCTGAGTGCCAGAGTGTCATCCAGCCACGTCTGTTGAACCACTAGTGGCCCATGTCTGTTGGACCACTATAAATGCTTCCAGGAATTTGTGGAGACCAAGGTGGAACATTTGGACCAACAATCTTGCTTTCCTATGAAAAGATGGGGCAGAGCGTGGGGGTGGGTCAAGGTTTTCTCTGGAGCACTTGAAATGCCAGATTCAGTGATTGCTGCCTGCGAATGCGCACGTGGTTTGGATTGCTTTCTCGGGTAGGACCCTGGGGACAGCTGAGCCCAAGGCAGCCATGTTTCATGGTCTGTCTCTGCTGGGCAGGGAGGAAAGAGTTTGAAGCTCCGTGCAGACCAGTGGGGTTCCCCACATAGTAGCTCTGTGCTCAGCTGCATGAGGCGGTGCATTTCAGGGCCCGGAAGCAGCATGCCAGCCTGGTCCTGGTTGCGGCCATTGTCTCTCTGCACATAATGGCCCGCTGAGGACAAAACTTGCAGTGGGCAGCCCTGGCATGAGCCAGCCACAGATGCTGCCCCCAAGTCCTGCTCTAACCGTGCTTTTCAAAGCTTTCTCTCCCCCTTGAATGCTCAGGCTGGTCTCTCTCCAGAAACCATGTTTTACACGACCCACGAGGATAGAAAACTGTGGGCAGTTCCCTGTTCCGCGAGGCCTCGTTCAGGCTTTCAGGCAGAGAGCCCCGGGGGACTGGACACAGTGGTGCTTTATCTTTGTCCTCATCAACAGAGGCCCTTTTACGAAAACCACTTCCAGTTGGATGGGGAAGAATGGACAGTTTCCCTTCCCTGGAGTCTCATGGGCCAGGACTGTATGTGGGAGACCTGTCCCCCTTGCAAAAAACCCAACCCCAAGGTTGGGGTAGTCCCCGGGGAAAAACAGCTTGTTGGGTCTTAGAATATACACGGGGAGCAAAAATGTGCCCAGGAAAGAATAGAACAGATTCCAGGGCAGCCAAACATGCACCCAGGGAGGGAGAGAATGAAACAGGTGAGGGCAACTGGCAAGCGTAAACTAGGGTGCTGTCGGGACTAGGCCCTCTTAGGGCACCCACGGACTGTCTGTGTGAAACCCCCGGCCTCTGATCCCCATGTGCCACTGAATGCTGACGTGCTCACTCGCCATCCTCAATGTGTCTGTCGTCTTGAGTTGGTCACGTGTTGGGAGCCAGGGCGGGGGGAGCCCTATGGCATCAAACAAATATTTGGCCAGTCTGTGAGCTCACTCACAGCTGCCTAGGCACCCCCAAATCTGGGGCAGTCCTTGCACGTTTGTCTCCTGTGTACTTGTCTGTCTCTTTCTCTGCAACTGACCCCTGCAGGACAGAGGTCAAAGGGGCCCCTCTGATTGGCTTTAGACATGACGACATTCCCCCACATTCTCCTTATGAAAGAAATCCAGCCAAGGCGCGCTCTCTCTCTCTCTCTCTCTCACACACACACACACACACACATTGGTTTTTTGAGACAAATTTTATGTACCTACTCCACTGTTTATCCAGCACCAGCTGAACGATCAATTCTACCTTGTTCACCTGTGGCCAGCTTGAAAGCTGACAGTGTCGGCTGGGGCCCAGGTGCCAGCGTGATGCACTTAGGAGAAGCTCTTCAGAAAAGACTCTGGAGAAGAGAGTGAGAGGTCACACCCTGGCTCTCTCAGGATGCCAGGATTATCTCTCCACACCCAGCCCCAAATAGTGGCTTCCCTGGCAATGAGCGATCAGAGGAAATGATCGTCAATCTCCCCCACCAACTCAGTGAGGAAAAACATGCAGGGAAGCAGATGGTTTGGATCAGGCAGGTATCCCGGAATGTGATTCACTCCGAGTCGAGAGATGGGCATAAATATTGAAGTGTCTCTGCTCTGTGGTTTGCAAAACTGCAGTCTAACAACTCTGCCAGAGAGGAGATGCTTTCCAGATTCCCAGCCTCTCATCCGGGATACAAACAGGACACGGTAGGGAAAGCATCCAGGGGGCTGGATCTGGTGCATGCAAAGGAGCTAGGGAAGGCAGACAGTTCAGAGGGTTGTTGGAAGAAGACTTTTAGGAGAAGCAGGAAGAACAGAGGACAATAGCCCAGTATGTAGGGAACTTGCCTTGCCTGCAGCCTAGCTGTGTTTGATCCGTGGCACCTCATTATATTCCATGAGTCCTACCAGAAGTGATCCCTGAGTGCAGAGCCAGGAGGAAGCCCTGAGCACAGCTGGGTATGGCTCCCTCCTCCCCAAACAACAACTAGATCACAGGCCCAGCCTTCCAAGCCTTCTAAGCTCTTTGGCACCAGTAAGAGATGGTTGCAATCTTCTTCAGTGTGGTTCTTCCTAGAGATGCTGGGCCATGCTCAGTCCTTCCTTCGTTCCTTCGTTCGTTCCTTCCTTCCTTGCTTGCTTCCTTCGTTCGTTCCTTCCTTCCTTGCTTGCTTCCTTCCTTCCTTCCCCTCCCTCCCTCTCTCCCTCCTTTCCGTCCTTCTTTCCTTCCTTCCTTCTTTCTTTTCTTCCTTTCTCCCAGCAGTGCTCAGAGTGGGATTTCTCCTGTCTCTGTGCTCAGAGATCACTCCTGTCGACTCTCAGAGGACCATATGCAGTGCCAGGATTGACCACAGCCAATCGCCAATTACAGTGGTCTTCTTCACTGCACTATCTGGTGGCCCCCCCAGCCCATGAGTTATCTACCCACTTCTGTTGTCCCTAGGTCAATCTGAGTTGCTTCTTGGGTACGACGAACCAGGTCTTAAATGCTCATCAGCTGCCTTGCATTGGTATCTGTGTTGCTTAACATCATTTTCCTGGGTTAGGCTTTTTCTTTCTTGAGTGTTTTCATGATACTAGTCCATTGTTATCTCTATAAAGCCCTGTTGTCAAACTCTGATGCTTGAATATTATGTCCCATTATAGGTCACTTTCTATTTTTGCCTACATCCCCAAAGGATTCTTTTCCTTTTCTGTGAAATAAGGAACATTTACCAGAAAATATCTTTCTCTGGGTTATTATGGGTCGAAATTCTCCAGAAATGTTGGTCACTCTTTTGATATTTTTAAATTTAATTCTGCATTTTGAAACTTTGTTTTGAATGACCATTCTAAACTGGCATTTTCTCTTGCTTCCGTGGTCAGTTTGTTGGCTATTTTTGCTCCCATCAATACGTATCACTGCCCCTCAAGTCCTTTTATCTCATCAGAATGCCCTAAAGTTTCTCTAGGTTTCCATCTTTTTTGTTGTACTTAGTCATTAGTTAGATTTTAGTTAGATTTTTGGGATTTTTTTTGCCTTTGAAATTTTTATCTTATTCCTTATGGGCCACGTGATACCCAAGAATTTCTGTTTCTGATTTATGTGTGCTTCCATTGAATGTGACATATTTATTCATGCCTCTTTGCTCTTTTGAAAGTGCTGATAACAGGTTAATCCAATACTCCTCAGATTCACTTGGGGGCCCTTTGTGTAATGTCTCAATTCACATGAAATGAGTTTTGCTCAACTTCTAGAAATAGCCGTGCTCAGAATAGCTTTGTAGGCACACAGAGCTCTTTATTCTGTTGTTCCCATGTTTCTTTCTTTTTACTTTTCATTTAAAATGTTTTGCTTCATTTCGTTTGAGGCCACATGACAAAGAAGAAGGCGCTGCCCTTTGATCTAGCTCTTCAGCCCCCTTTGTCTCACCGTGGCTGGCTCCATTTAGGTCCGTTCCCCAGGTGGGTTCTGGGGCTGTAGGGACACATGGTGGGTCAGACCTGGGACAGGTGGGCCCAGCTGTCCACTTCCTTCAGATGCACAGGAATGTCCTGAATGCTGCTGCCCCTACAGCATTTAACAAAATCCTTGGTTCCAGCTGCTCTTTGTTGGAGTGGCCATCCCTGCCTGCTGGTGCCAATGGGTTTCTTATGGGTTTCTTTCAGTGGGGAGGCATTCTTTTGTCCTTGGTTCTGCCACTCTCCCTATGGCTCCCCTCAGCTTCCTCCCGGGTGGAGTCTGACTCACAGCCTTGTGGATGGAGGCTGCTGGGTCTCCCATGTCACAGATTGGCTGGGAAGAAGGCGCTCATGTTCCTGGCGGCTGCTGAGTTGATGTGCAGAGTGAGAGGTGTTTTCTCTTGGGGGTGTCCTCCCTTTCTCACGAACCCCATGAATCCCTGGAGGACACTCTCAGTTTAGTGTTTGGGGGGCTGTTGGGCACCAGCAGAGGGGGTCTGCGGTACCGGGATTCAGGCTGGGAGCAGCTGCATGCAGGATGAGTGCCCAAGCCTTGTGTCATCTCTCCCGCCCAGACCGGGGACATCATCAAGTCATGTCCCCCGTGGAGTTAGGGAAAGGCCTGCGAGATGCAGCCAACAGCCCATGGCGAGAGCAAGGCAACTGTGAATGTGTCCCACGGAGCCCTGGACGGCGCTAGTTGAGTGGCCCAGCTAAGGACAGCTAGTGCTGGCCTGGCCAAGTTTGTGTCCACGAGAGTAGAGGTTGTGGGGGTGATGCATTGTAACCCCACAGTACCCGCACGCCCCTGTGAAGAGAGAAACACTGAATGGCACCCATACTGGGCCTGGTCCTCAAAGCCAGGGCCGAGGCCGTAGAAGCCCGGCATTAGAGCTGCCCGGCTCCATCTCATTCACCCCAGGAGCCCTGGGAGGAACGGGGCGGGTGGAGGAATAGGTAGGGGGTTCACTCTGGAGACAAGGAGGTGGCTCTGGGCACAGCGGGTTTCATGGTTGTGAAGCAGGATGAAAGGGTGTGGAGCCCAGCTGCATTGCTCTCTTGCCAGTCGGTCAGCAGGAAGGTGCCCATGACAGGACGTGCAGAAATGTGGGGGCTGGGGCTTCATCTGAGTGCTACACATCCCGGGTCTAGGCCTCTTTACTTCCTCTGGAAACATAAAATGAGAGAGAAAGAGAGCGAGAGAGAGAGAGAGAGAGAGAGAGAGAGAGAGAGAGAGGGAGAGAGAGAGAGAAGGAGACAGAGAGAGACAAAGAAAGACAGAAAGACAGAGAAAGAGAGAGTGTGTATATGTATGTGTGTGTCCTGGGCATATTTGTATCTGGACAGCTACAGCCTATTAGCCACAGGACCTTCTGGCAGAGCTGGTGCTCTGATATCCCCATAAAAGTGATGCCCTGAGGAGCACAGGCACCGCCTTCGGTGTAGTTTTTGAACACAAGAGGAATGATCTGGAATTGGTTAAGAAGATCTTCAGGGGGCTGGAGAAACATTACGGTGGGGAAGGCACTTGCCTTGCATGTGGCTGCCTCAGGTTCAATCTCAGGCACCGTATAGTGTCCCCTGAGCCCCACCAGGAGTGATCCCTGAGTACAGAGGCAGGAGGACACCCTGAGCACTGCTGGGTTTGGCCCCACAAAAAATATATAAAATTAAAAAAATCTTTGGGTAGATTTGAAAATCTACCTGGCAAGCTCCCAAGGCATATTCATATGCCAAATACAGTAACAATAACAGGTCTCATTCCCCTGACACTGAAAGAGCCTCCTATGCGGCACCGTTGGGAAGGATGAGTAAAGAGAGGCTGCTAAAATCTCAGGGATAGGATGAATGGAGATGTTACTGAGACCGCTCAAGAAAATCAACTATCAGTGGGATGATGATGATGATGATGATGATGATGATGATGATGATGATGATGATGATGATGATGAGATTCGTAAATGGATGGCTCACACAGAACCCAGCCCAACAGCTGGGGTAGAATATAGTATTTCCAGAAGATCTGTGCCCTGACTCTTTGTGACAGAAAGTTCACTTGGAAAAGTTTTTTCCACTGCCCCTTCTAGTGCTTGGCTGAGTATGCCAGCCTTACTGGAGTTAATCTTGCTCTTAAATTCAATTTATCTGTGCACTGAGAGAGAAAAAACAGGAGTAAATGGCCAGAGGCCAGAGGGGGTGTAGCAAGAGAAAGAGAGGGACAAGGCCAGATTGATGAGGCTGAGGGGACACCAGTAAGGGCAGTTCCAAACTCAGTATCTTGTTTGTATAGCCAAAGGTCTGCAGATTGTCCCTATCACCTTCCACAAGAGACAAAACACATGTAGGTCATGATTGATTTCAGATTTGGAATACAGGTCCACCAAATTCCAAACACATGCATACATGCATGCACACACACATACACAGAGAGAGAGAGAGAGAAGAAAAGAAGAGAGTATCTATTCTATCTTTTGCTGGCTTTCATAGTTACAGGCAAATTTATCTTCTACTCACATTCATTTGTCACATGAGAGATTTTAACATGACTCCAGAAGAGAGCTATCTTATAATAAAATTGGTATACAAATCAAACATTGACTTATAACACATCATCAATAAATGTTCTTAAAAACAAACTTCCAGTATCTGGCAGACAGTTGCCAGGACATGAAGTCACAGGCTCCCTGGGGCCATGAGATACTCTCGTCTTGCGGACACGTGGACACTGAGTCTGCTTCCTTTACTGGGAAAAGTTCATCTGCAGGTTTTATTTCCTTTTATACTGTCACTGTCGTCCCGTTGTTCATCGATTTGCTTGAGTGGGTACCAGTAATGTCTCCATCGTGAGACTTGTTGTTACTGTTTTTGGCATATCAAATACTCCACAGATAGCTTGCCAGGCTCTGCCTTGCGGGCAAGATACTCTCCGTAGCTTGCTGGGCTCTCCGAGAGGGGTGGATTCAATTCCTTCTATACATATTTAAAAAATTTATCTTACTTATCTCTTTCTCTTGCATGCTGGGAATAGAACCTAGGCCCCCTGTGTGCAACACCGTGCCCTGAGGCGGGCTCCAGGCCCTGCACCTGCTTGTTTTTTTGAAATATTTTCTCAGAGCATGTTGGATCCCTGGTACTGCCTTACATCCTCACTACCCTGCACGCCTGAGTGCCAGCCTGGAAGCTGCGCTTTTTGGGATCCTGATGCCTGGGCAGGAGAGAGGTCTCCACCATGCTAACCCCAAGTGTATGCAAACCCCACAACTCTAGCCTGTAAGCTCCCCACCCCCCAGGCCCAGGCAAGACTGCATCACTCTTGGGGGCAGGGCCCAGACCTCGGGTGGTTTCCAGCCGAGAGCCAGCAGCTGTGTCAGCAGGTGTGTCAGCTGCTGGGAGCTCCACCTTCTGTGGTTATATCCAGCTCAGCTCATGGTCCTATGGTGTTGACTTCCTTACCTGTGCGACTTCCCCAAGCAGGCCACTTCCTCTGGAAAATAGGAGGCTCAACGCAGAAAGGGTTCTCTCACAGCCGCTGAGAAAAAGGCCAATTGTGATGGAAATCAGGGTTAATCTGAGATGGCCCTGGCCATCTATCTCCCCTTGTCATTCTCTCCCAGCTGCTGGGGGAGTTGGGAAAAGTCACTTTTGAAATGTGTCCCTGTGATTCCGTTATGATATCACTTAAAGTGTACCCGGCTGGGGCCAGAGTGATAGTCCAATGGCTAAGGTGCTGGCCTTGCCGATAGCTGACCCAGGATTGATCTCCAATACCACATGCGGTCCCTTTTGCACTGCCGGGAATGATCCCTGACCACAGCCAGGTGCAGCCCTGCTAACCACCCACATGTGTTAGGAGACTAATTAAAGCCCAGTTAGCAGGAGTAGTTTCCATAGAAACCCATGTCTCCCAGGTGTCTGTGCCTGCCCAGCCCCTAATGATCATGCCCTTTAGTAATCAAAGCAAGTGGGGGTTTTTCTCTGCATGGGGAGGGACCAACTCTTTCTCAGCCTCTGCTGGATGCAGCTTTGTGGCAGGAATGGCGGGAAACAGTCTCATGGTTGCACTCCCCCGTCATGCCTGGGATTTGGGCTCTCCAAACTCCTGCTTCCAGATAGAGGGTCTTCCAAGAGGAGGAAGTCTGCAGGGTGAAGAAGCTTCTCTGGGACGTGAGAAGAAGACAAGGTGACTCTCGGAGGGATCCTGTATCCTTCCTCAGCAGGAGGACATAAGGGACAGGAAGTCAGGAAGCAGGGGAAAGGAAGTCAAGGGCTGGGAACAGGAAGTCAGAGATGGGAGACAGGAAGTCAGGGACTAGAGGACAGGAAGTCAGGGACTGGGAACAGTCAGGGCTGTGTGACAGGAAGTCAGGATCTGTGAACAGAAAGACTAGGAGAGAGACAGGATGTCAGGGCTGGGTGACAGGAAGTCAAGACCAGGGAAATGAAGTCAGGAAATGGGACTAGGCAGGGCTTGGTGAGAGGAAGTCAGGGTCAAGGAACTGAAAATAGGGACCGGACTGGAAGTCAGGCACTGGAGAGAGTCAGGACTAGGTGACATGAAGTCAAGAGCAAGGGATAGGAAATCAGGGCTGGGTGAGAAGTAAGGATCAAAGGACAGGAAATTAGGAACAGGACAGAAAGTCAGGGACTGAGAAGAACCAGGGTTGGGTGACAGAAACTAAGGACTAGGGGACTGGAAGTCAGGGACAGGGACAGGAAGTCAGGGATTATAAACAAGAAGTCAGATGGGTGACAGGAAATCAGGACATATAGTCAGGGCTAGGTGACAGGAAGTCAGGGACCAGGGAAAAGGATGTCAGGGACTGAGAAAAATCAAGACTGTGTGACAGGAAGTTGGGGAGAGGTACAGGAAATCAGGGACTGGGCAGAGTCAGGGCTGGGTTACCAGAAATCGGAACTAGGGAATGGAAGTCAGGGACAGGGACAGACAGTCCTGGACGGGTAACAGGAAGTCAGGACCAGGATATCTAAAGTCAGGGAAATCAGGGACCAGAGGATAGGAACTCATGGACAGGAGAACAGGAAGTCAGGTACAGGGACAGGAGGTCAGGACTGGGTGATATGCATTTAGGCACAGGAATAAGAAGAAATGGACTGGGAAGAGTAGAGCTGGGTGACAGGAAGTTAGGACCAGGGGACAGAAAGTCAGGAACAGGGACAGGAAATCAGGGACTGGGAAGAGTCAGGGCTGGGTGTCATGTGTCAGGAAGTCAAAAATATGGGACAGGTGCTGGCCCCGCCTGGTCCAGCGTCTCTCCAGCCCCCCAGCACCCAATTTCCGGCTGCCAGGCTTCCTGACTCACCCCCAATAGGTTGGTGGGGGCGTGTCCCTACGTCAGGGGGTGTGGCCTCAAAAGGGGCGTGGCCTCCTGCCTGCCGGCAGCCCCTAACACAGCCGCAGTTATTTTTCCCCCCCTTCCCTGCGCTGGTCCTTTGCACTGGGAACCGGCTGCTAGAATTGGCCAAGGAGAAAAATAAAAGCATCCATACCATCCCTGCCGACTGGCGGGCTCCTAGTGGAGCTTCGTCCCCACTTCTCACTGGGATCATTGGGCATTTTGTGGAGAAGGGGGTTGGCCAGGAGGTCTGCAGCTCAAATGCCTCAAGTACTGGCAGCCTGGTCAGCTCCCCTCTGAGAAGGCAACACCCCCCCACACCCCAACTGAGAACTGTTGGGAATACTTGTACAAACACGCGCATGCTTCAAGTCTAGTCGGGAAGGATAATCTTTCTCTTTTCATTATTGTTTATGAAAGAGAAGGGGACAGGGAGGTAGCTCAGTAGAAGATTGTGTAGCCCATGCAGAGCCCATCCTGGTACCCCCAGTTCCCTACAGCCACCAGCCCTTTGAGTAGACACCATGGGCCTTAATAGTACTGTTGGGGGTTTGCCCCATCGAGTACTTCCGGGAGCAGACCCTAGAGTTCAAACATTAATAAGAAGAGAACTATAATCACTGAGTCAACAAAAATGCTTTCAGAGCTCTGACTGAACTTAAATTAACCAGACTGATTCTCTATTCAAACATCAACACAGGGCAGGTATTTTGTACAGGCAAACGTAAGTGGCCAGAGTGAAAACAGAGACAGATGGGAAATGGAGCCAGGGGTCATTTCTCAGGATTTAACCATCTGCGCTGACATTGCTTCCCCATCAGCACTGCATGCTAACCATGTCTCGTGTGATCTCTGTCTTCTGATTCCATTCCAACATCTCTGGTGTCCTTGGTGCAAAACGACGAGGCCCAGCACTGCTTTCTTCACCAGCCATTGGGGTCCTTCTTTGCAACTGAGGGAAGTCATTTTGAAATTCATGCTTTGCAAAGCTGCATAAAATCCGATTCAAGTCTAAACACCAGCCAGACAGCACGCTGAGCACCATGCATGGTTCAACTCCAGGATTATTCATCGGAATTTTCAGAATGATCAATTATGGTATTTTAAATGCTTAATGCCTTTTAATAGTTTAAAACAACTTTTATTTCTCCTCCATGCATTTTTTTGGGACACACCCATCGTTGCACAGGGGCTACTCCTGGCTCATGCGCTCAGGAATTACTCCTGGCGGTGCTCGGGGGACCATATGGGATGCTGGGAATCGAACCTGGGTCAGCCACGAGCAAGGCAAATGCCCTATTATTATAATAATATAATAATATATAGCTATTATCATTATAATTAATATATAATAGTATTATATAATTATATATCACTGTATATATAACCCTCTGGGAGAAACTGGCATGCTACTGAGAGTTTCCTGCCCACATGGGAGAGCCTCGCAAACTCCCCATGGCATATTCATATGACAAAACCAGTAACAATGATGGGTCTGATTCCCCTGACCCTGAAAGAGCCTCCAGTGTGGCATCATTGGAAAGGACGAGTAAAGAGAGGCTTCTAAAATCTCAGGGCTAGGACGAATGGAGACGTTACTGAGACTGCTCAAGAAATTTGACGATCACCGGGATGATGATGATGATGATGATGATGATGATGATGATGATATCACCGTGTCACTGTATCACTGCATCACTGTCATCACTGTCATCCCGTTGTTCACAAGACTTGTGAGACTTGTTACTGTTTTTGGTATATCGAATATATGAATATATAATTATATATAGCTACATATAATAATATAATTATAACATAACACTATTACTAGAATATATAATAATTATAATATATTATCGTAATATATCATAATTATACAATATATGTCTATTGTATATATATCCTATACAAAATATATTTATATTTATATAGGATATATATCCTATATAAAATATAGACCATTTGCCGATGCCGCCATGGCCTGGGTCTGAACCTCTTTCTGTTAAGGGGACTTAGGCCTCACCTTCTTCCCCTAAGCTCTGCTCTGACTTTACCCTCATCGTGTCTGTGTCCCTTTTGAAAATGGAAGTGCATTCTTTCCAATTCTGTATGAGGGATATTTGATATTTTTTCTTGGATGACTTTCTCTTTTCCTTTTAAATGATATCTCTGCCGCTGGCACCATTTTATCATGGGGATTGTGTTACTGATTTGGCTGCATTCTGAGCAGGCCGTTAAAATACAGCATCATCAAGCTCGTGCCTGTGTCCATTGTGTATATCTGCCAATCATTTCTATCTATTCATCTGTGGGCCTATTATTCTCTCCACTTCTGCATCTGTCTGCTTTCTTTCATTGTTTCTCTGCACCCCTGCACCTGCCCACCTGCCCCCTGTTCCTGCCACTATAAATGAGGTGCAGTGGTCTCTAGATCTGGGCACAGAGGATGTCGATGTCTCTTTGTGCTGTTATTCTACTTGCATGCCTTTCTTCTGTAGTTTCTGCCCCACCCCCTCCAACCCCCGCAGTGCCTGGAGAGTCCCAGGAATGAAATGCTTCTAATAATTCTTGGCCTGCGGGTGTGGGTCTAACTCTTTGTTCTTCCTGCCCAGCAATATTTGGGCCCGCCAAGGCCACACCAAGCCATGCTCTTAAGGTCCCTCCTGCTCACAACCTCTCCTGTCCCGGGCATCTCCCAGGCCCCACAATTACATTGTTCTTGTTTTGGGACCATACCTGGTTACTCCTGGTTCAGTGCTCAGAAATTACTCCTCGCTGGCTCAGGAGACCCTATGGGGTACTGGGGTGTCATGAGCAAACCAACCTGCTGAGATGCCTCCCCATCAGCTCTAGGATGGTGGCCCAGGAGAGGCGGGAGATCTGTCCTGGGAACGCACCGCTGAGTCAGATGGCCCCGGGTCCCAGTGGGTGATGGAGTGCTGCTGGGTCCCTGATGCTCTCCAGGCTTCAGAGCTGTTCAACTGTTGCTTCACTGCTGTCTCTTCCTGCCCTATGCACCCTCTCTGGTATCACGGGGAAGGAGATGGAAGCACCCGGACATAGTATTTGCACACGCTCACGTGGTGTTCCTTCTTTTCACCGTTTGTTTTCAGGTGGGCCACGCCCAGATACTCAGGGCTGACTCCTTCACTCAGAGATCCTCTCTGGTGGTTTATGGGGGAAACCAGTGGGGTTTCCAGGAATAAAATCCAAGTCAACTGCAGGCAAGGCAAGCTCCTTCTCCTGTGTGATCTCTCAGGCCCGCAGCCTGGGTTTGTCTGTTGGAGTCTGTCTTGTTTCTCTTGGAACCCCCAGCCCTTTCCAGCTTCCATCCTTGCTGTCATAAAGGCAGGGGCTCAGCTTAGGAATCAGGGCCCCACCTGAGCCTTGGTGCTTTACAGGATGCACTTGCTTAGGGACGCTTGGGACACCATGGGGTGGGAGGTCGAGCTCCAGCCCCAAGAGGAAAGTCAACTTCCTGAGTGACCAGCGCTCGTGTCCGGGAAAGAGCAATTTGTTCTGATTCACTGGTTTAGAGGCCAGGGTAGACATGCCCCCAATGGTTCCTTGCTCCTGTGTGCTGAGAGATTTTCTGTGTGCGTGTGTTTGTTGTTGCAGAGGTCAGCATGCAAAGGCTGTGCTGAGAGGTTTCTGGGAATCTTATGGTTGTTATTTAGGAAATCAGAATGCACACGGAGTTGTGATGCGTGGCATTGTTGGTGATGCCGGCTGGGTCCCCTGGCAGCTGATGTGAAGTGGGGAGGAGAGAAATGGCAGCCTCAGGAAGGCAACCTGACTCTCTCCGTCCACCCCTGCCATCCCAGACACAGCCAGGGAAATCTAGAACTGACAAGAGTCTGCTGAGCCTTGCTCTTGGCAGGAAAGAAAAGTCAGTCCTTGACCTCTCAGCCTTATCCAGGCCTTTCAGGCGCTCCTCTTTCCCTCCCAGAAAGGTGTTTCAGGAGAACATGAGCAGATGAGCAGTGGAGCAAAACAGGTCTTATTTGGAAGTTTTGAGGGGAGAGGGAGAGACAGAAACAAAGACAGAGGGGGGAGAGAGAGAGGCAGAGAGAAGAGAAGAGAGAGAGAAAGAGAGCAAGGAGAGGAGGGAAAGGGAGGAGAGAGAAAGAGAGAGGAGAGAGAAGGGGAGGGGAAAGAAAAGGAAAGGGAGGAGAAAGAGAGAGGAGAAGAGTGGAGAGAGGAGAGAGAGAGGGGAGAGAGAGGAGAGAGAAAGAGAAGAGAGGAGAGAGGAGAGAACGGGAAAGAGGAGAGAGGGAGAGAGCAGAGAAAAGAAAGAGGGTGAGATAGAAAGAGAGAGAGGGAGAAAGACACACACACACATACAGAGCAGAGAGAGCACACACATGTCCCAGCATGTATACATCTCAAGAGAGGAGATACAAGTGGGAGCCTGAACAACGCATGCATGGGGTAACACATGTGCTCGGTCAGTGTGTACACATGGCAATAACACATGAGCGCAGGCAGTACATGCGCATAGTTTCTTTTTCCAGTTGGCTTCGATAGGGTTTCTCCCAAGCTGCGCACGTGGGGCTTCTACCCAGTTGAGAGTTGGTTGCTGGGAGGTGGCAAAGGAGGATAGAGTTGGGATTGGTTGATGGTCCTCTTTGACATCCCTTCCTGGCCTTTGTTCCTGCTGAGCTGCTCTCTGGGGACGTCCAGCCTTTTGTGGTCTGTGCTGGTGCCAGGTAAAGGTCTGATGAGGCTTTAGTCCCAGTGGATCTTGGCAGTGATGCTCTTAGCAGCTTAGGGATGGTGATAGAGGAACTTCTTCCAGTTTCTCCCTTGGTTTTATTCTGTCCCCAAGACTTCCTTGCCATTGGTGGGGCGGGGCCTCTCCCTCTCTGCCTGCCTGCTCCCGAGGGACAACCTGAGGGTCCCTAGAAACCCTGGAAACAGAATTGTCAATCATCCTTCATTACTTCGGGGGGAGCAGGGGTCTTCCAAGCGGTATTCAGGAGGCTGTGGACCCTCCTGGTGATTCCTGGCCAGAGGGCTGGCCGCTCAGCACAAGGGCTGGAGGTTGTGGTGGTACTTGGAGCCCAGGGTGCTCACCAGGCCACCCCATCAGTGCTCAGCGGCCTCCATGGCCACACCCGCTCATGCCCAGGGACCACATGGTGCTGAGGATGGAGTGCACGGTCAGCCACATGCAGGGCACATGCCCTCACAGCACTCTCCAGCGTCTGCTTTCTTCACTTTGATTAATTCCTTTCCAGAAATTTTCTGTCTTGGGAGCACATCAAGCAAGCTCTGTCATGGTTCTTGCAAAGCACTGAGGGGCCTTGGGTGTGCACTGGGGGACTGTGGGTGTGTGAAAGGTGCACATCTGCTGTGTGGCTCAAACCAGCAGCCTGTCCGTGAAACCCCCAAACAGTCACCGGGGCAGCCTTCAGATATACACGTGGAGAAAAGATCTCATTTTCTCTTCGTTATTTACTCCTTGGGGATCCGTTTCATCAGTACCAGTTTCCTGTTCTATCAGCCTTTATTTGCCTAGAAGGACATTTTCACATGAATTTTATTTCCTCCAAGGATAATAAGAGCCTTGGATGACGTGAATAAAGACGAGCCGGTTTTCCATGGCCATTGGATACCTGGGAGCACGTGCTCCTGTTTGCCTTCTCGGGCCATGAAAGGTGCTGAAGCCAATGTGAAGGGTGGCAGGGTCAGCAGAAAGGTCCCCTGGAACACACCAGAGACACAGGATTCAACCACGGTGCTGCTTGAGCCGAGGTAGCACTTAAAGCACCACCGGCACTGATGCTTCCGGAGATTCGCTGATGCTCTGAACCATAACAGGACCATCCCTGTCCCTGGACCATAACAGCGGTGACGTCTCCCTGTGAGTTCAAAATGTGGTGTGTGATGCATGTGTGCCCGGTGGCTGAGAACCACCTTCCCAGGCCGCCCCAGCAGACGAGCAAAGAGATGGGGGCCCACAGGCTGATGGCCCAAATGGCCCGCTGAATGCAGAGCTGTTGGCAACTTATAGTACACCTGAGTGGGTTCGAGGTAGAGAACTGCACATAGGTGCAATTGTTCATTCACAGAGGTCAAGAGGAGGCAATTCTCTTGGGGGAGGGATTAACTCAAGGAGACATCCTGTCTCCCAGGGACATCTATATTGCCTTTCTTGTTCCTTTTAGTTGCACATATTAAACAACTAAGTTTACTTCTTATGAATATTCTCGTTGTTTGGATAAACACAGTAAGAAATATAGATACCAAAACTCAGTGCTCTGGGCTCTGAAGGCAAGCAAGGCTTTTACCATAAATCCCAGACTAACTCCTCAGGCTGGTCCAGCTTGTCCTTCCCCATGGGGGACCTGTCTCTTAAGTCATCATGGCTTGCACCAAGACCATGCTTTTATGCTTTCTAAACTATCCCATTTTGATGCCAGGATAGTTTTGCTGCTTGCCCAGGGTCCCTCCCAGTCCTACGGCAGGATCTCCCTCTGTGCGTGGGTATTAGGAACTACAGCAATGGAAGCTTGAGTCAAATAATTATGATGGATGACCAGGAGTAGATATATGCAGAGTCAAATCAACTCCCAAATATTAGGAGCACAGCATTGACGGTATTTCTTTGTTTATGCAAAGAACGTTGCTCAGAGTAAGGTATGAAAAGGCTATAGCGGAAATAAAAAAGCAAGTAAGTCGCTTCAAATATAAAGTTCAGAATTAGCAGAAAGTTTGACTTATTGGTAATACTGATTGGGGAATGTAACAATGAGGGTAACACACGCAGGGAAGTTAAAAGATAAACTCAGGGAATTAGGGGTGCTCACAAGAGCACTGTAATTTTCTCTGGGGGAGGCAAAGGGGCAATTCATCCATGAAACCTAAAGCACTTAGGGTTAATATCCAGCACCTCCGTGAAGCAAAACAGTACTCTGAACTGTAACAGTGGTGATGGAACACAGTATCATAACTCAGCTGACAATGGGAAGCCTCCGTGAGTACCGGTGAGATCAGGGACCATGGACATCTGTGAAGAGCCACAGAATGTGATACCATAAAACTCTGCCCAGGACAGAAATAGAAACATTTTATTTCTCCAGAACAGCCAACGTAGGAACAAATGCTAACACACAGATACAAACGAGAACATGATACAAATGTGGATCTGTATGAATCTATCCAGATGCCAGAGGCTGGGGCATCAGTCCTCATTTCCCCTTCCTGAAAATCCATTCAAAGGAAATATACCAGGTCCCCTTTGCCAGAACAACAGAAGACACAGATGCCCAGGGCCAGCTCTGAGACGTTCCCTCAGGGGAGAGGTACAAAGTGGATGTGTCAAACGCCAGTCGGATGGACCCCTTCAACCTCTGTGCAGAGAATGAGACAAACAAGCACACAAGGAGACAAACACATGGGGACTATCCGAGCTCCAGGGTCCCCTGGGCAGCAGTGACTGACCTCCCGGCACAGCCATTGATTCAATTCAGTCACGTGTACACTGTGGCGCTTACCACCGGAGTTCCTGTTGAAGTCAGCAGAGACATTAAGGACAGTTAGTAAGAACATCCAAATGCAATCAAGGTGAGATAAGGCACGTTCAGGATAGACAGGGAGAGTGTCATGCTGAGTGAAATGAGTCAGAAGGAGAAGAACAGACATAGAATGATTGCACTCATTTGTGGGATATAAGAAAACATAATATGAGACTAATACCCACGGACAGTAGAGGCAAGGGCCAGGAGGATTGGTCCATGATTGGTGCTGGGGGAGAAGTCATTTGGGATAGAGAAGGGACTGCTGTGACAAAGGCAGTTGGAAATGATCACTCTGGATAAGAACTGCATGCTGAAAGGAGGTAAAGGAACAAACGTGATCACCTCTCAGTGTCTTTGATTCAAATCATAATACTCTAAATGGAGGGGGAAGAGAGAGAGAGAGAAAGAGAGAGAGAGAGGGAGAGGGAGAGATAGAAGGAAACTGCTGCCACAGAGACAGGCGGTGGAGACGGACGGGTGTTGAAACACTACGACTGAAACCTGACCATGAACAGCTTTTTAACTCTGTATCTCATGGTGATTCAATTAAAAAAAATAATTCAGGGGCTGGAGTGATAGTACAGCGGGTAGGGCATTTGCCTTGCACACAGCCAACCCTGGTTCGATTCCCAGCATCCCACATGATCTCCCGAGCACCGCCAGGAATTATTCCTGAGAGCCAGAAGTAACCCCTGTGCATCACCAGGTGTGACCCAAAAATGCAAAAAACAATAACAAAAAATTCAAAACAGAGGCCAGAGTAGCTCACTCAGCCAATCAGCGGGCACCGTTACATGACAAAGTCCTGACAAGTTCCCGTTTTACTTCTGTCTGTTACACTCCATGTACTGAAGAACCCCAGAATTGTTTGATTCTTTTCTTTCCTGGATGCATGTTTGCTTGCCATGGAATCTGTTCTCTCCCAAGTACATTTTTGCTGCTCCTTTCTATCTGAAGACCTGAGCTGTTTGTGTCCAGCTGGTCGGTGCGGTGTTGGAATGGTTCTTGCATGAGACCACCACTAACATGGTCACTCACTGGAGTTCATAAAGGTTCAAACAAAACAAAACACGAGGCTTGGACTGGATACAGCCTTTGCATACACAGGACCTTCCTGCCAGAGCTCTGGGCACAGTCCCGTAGCATGGCTAAGTGGGGCATAGACCACCCAACACATAAGCTGATGTAAATCCATTTTCCTTAGCTCAGTCATTGGTACTTGGTATCTGAGCAAATCTCTAAGGATTTTCTCAGGCTGGGTGAAGACAGAAGGGTCTGATTTATATCGGGTATGTACATTAACACGAGACTTTCTTTCGAATGTGCCACCTCTAAGAGAGTTTTATTCTACATCATTGATATCTAATTAGCGACACCTATTTCTGTCAAGGGACAAATAAAGCTGTCTATGCTCCTAAATTTTGAGACTCCATCTGCATTAGTATTCTACGTTATTCTTTTCTCCAGTGAACAAATGTGTTATATTTGTGTGTGGTGTTATTATCTGCCTCAAGGTTTCCCTGTTTCTCTGACAGAAATCCATGAGCTTAAAAGGGGCCAGAGACATCACAAGAGATATTTTAGAGCCTGCAGTAGTTGAAAGATACAAGTCATTGAGAGTTCAGTGGAAAGAAATAGAAATGATGGAATCAATTTTGCAGACTGACTCTCAATGAAAGATCAGAAAGATACTCCTTTTGGTGGAACTGTATAACTCTGCAGGCTTCAAGTCTGTGATCATGGGAAGGCTGGGTCCAGGAGAGCAGACGGCCAAACATGGCTGTTGATCTGGTCATGAGGAGGTCGAGCAAGTTGTCCTTCCTTCCGTAGGCAGAAAGCGCATCCTCCACAAAGATCTGGCTTTCAACATGGGAGCACACAGAGGAAGTTGTGGACTGAGTCCAGGAGGGAGGGACGGGCTGTATAGACGGGGATGGAGGGTGCATCATCAGGTGATGAAAGATCTCCCAGATCAGGAGAGAGTCGCAGGCATCAATTGAGGGCTATGTGGGGGCCTGAAGAGCTCAGGAGGCGGGTGTGCCTGGGGGATGGCAGGCCACATGGTCAGGCAGGACTCACGAGCATGCCCAGGGTGCACAGCCCCTCGTTCCCTGCGTAGGTGTCTGGGAAGCCGGGCCAGCGGCTACAGGGAGCGAGGAAGGGGGCTGAGTGCTGGGAAAATCACAGGATGGTTCATCCAGGTGCCTTGGACTTGACAGCTGCGCACTGCGGTGGGAGAGCTGGGGGAATCCTTCTCAACGTGGACCTTGGGTATCTCAACTGCAATCCCAGTCCCAGGTGCGAGGTTATCCCAAGCCAGTCTTGGCTGGTGCCAGACGCAGTATCTCTTTTAGGGAATTGCCCCCCAGTTCTGAGTGTGCACCCTGTTATTTAAGGAGAATCAACAGTCGTGTCAGGATTATGGCAGGCACGTGTCTGTTTTCCACCTTCCCGGATATTTAACATTCAGCGGGGACGATTCAAAAGGCAGCCTTCACTGGTCCGCAGGAATTCCTTTGGAGAGGGGCAAATGGATGTTCCTTATTTATGAATCATTCATTACTGCACACTGGTTCAGCTCTCTGCGTGGTTCCCACCCGCACCCCCGCACCCCGCCCAGAGGCCGAGGCATTCGTCATCATTTCCCCTTACTGAAAAGCCATTCAAGGAAACCTACTGGGTCCCTTTCGCTACAGGCTCATTCAACATTTACCAATTCACAATTCAGCAGCAGGCATTGAGGGCCTTAAAGAGAGTTTGCAGCAAAGTTAGAAAACCTTGGAGCCTGGGGCTTCCTCCACGAGGCACATAGCCAGCTGGTGGGGAGATCAGGGGCAGTGCTGACGGAGAGCAAAAGATGTGCATGGCGGACAGCTGGGAGTCACAGCTCAGAACGCACTGGGGTATGTGTGTGTGTGTGTATGTGTCTCTGTGCGTGCATGCATGCACACACTGGTCTTCATGCCTTCTTTTCTCCAGACCTCACCATTTATTTCATTTATCAGAAGCTGGAAAGCTTTGGGTATGGAAATCCTTTGCCAGGCCTGTGCTTCTCACACTGATCCTGGAGGACTTAGCCCAGTCCCAGCACATGTGCCCCCCCCCCACTGGCGGGGTGGGGGTGCCACCCCCTGGCGGGGTGTGGGCGCCCTGCTGAGGACACAGGGTTTGTGTGTGACCTGGTGATTGGGCTGCTCACAGCTTGCTTCCAAATCTGTTGAAAGAATTAGCCAGGAACACCAAGAGAAATGAATGCTTGTTGTCTGCGAAATTAAGATACAAAGAGGGAAGGAAGGGAGGGAAGAGAATGAGGAGGAAAGACAAGGAAATGGGCCTGAGATCTGAACAGGGCGGAGGAAAGCAGAACAGGCTCTGGCTGGACGTGTGGGGCCCAGGTAGCAAGGCCCAGTGAGGCGACATGTGCTCAATCCGTGCGGTTCAGACAGTGGGTTCGAATGTGTGTGCAGGGTACATTGGCACCTCGCCCATGGAACACTATTTTGATGGCATGTTGGGGCTCAGGAAGGGCCTGTCGGAAAGTGAAATCTAAGAACCAAATGACTGTTGGAGGTGGAGTCTTTAATAGCCATGTTCTCAATCAAAACCACGTTGAGATACGCCTCGGCAAATGGAAATTTCTTTCAAATGTAAGAGTCTTTAGATGTTCCACAAAGTTTGTTGCTTCAATTTGTGGTGGCTCCAGGGAAATAATATTTCCTTTTAGGCACCATGGTTTAGACAATTGATGTCATAGTTTCATGCCTAGAATTATCCAATACCATAGGCTCCACCAAAGTGCCCCTGCAGAGTACTCCTGCCCTGCTCTTAGCCCCCTGAGGTGAGAACCTCAGTTCTGTCTCCCAATCCTTAGGATCTGTTGCTTTGGACCACTTTTCACGCCCTTCCTATGTTTCCTGATAACCCACATGTGAGAGAATTGTTCTCTGTCTGTCCATCTCCCTCTGACTCACTTCCATCAGCCTGACACTCTCGATACATGCACAAAGCAGCACATTGCATGAATCTGTCTTGGAGCCGAGTAATAGTCCATTGTGTATGTGCACCACAGTTTCTCTATCCAGTCGTCGGTTCTTGGGCACTTGAGTTGTTTCCACATTGGCCTCTTCTGAACAGCACTGCAATGAACATAGGGGTGCAGATGGCTTTTCTGAGAAGAGTGTTTGGGCCGCTAGGGGGAGATAGCAGGAAGTGGCATTGCTGAGTCATAAGAAAGCTCAATTCTTAGTTTTGATGAGAAGTGTTCATATTGTTTTCCAATAAACTTAAACCAGTTCACATTCCCAGCAGCAGTGGACAAGGGTTCCCTCCCTGCATCCATGCCAGCTCTGGTTGTCTTTGTTGGTTTAGATGCATGCCAGTCTCACTGGGGTGAGTTGATATCTCATCGTTGTTTTGGTTTGTATTTACACAATGATAACGATGCAGGTTATTTTTCATATACCTATTGGTCTCCTCTATGTGTTCCGGCAGGGATTTTCTGTTCATGTCTCTGCCCCATTAAAAACATTTTTTTTAAGTGGCACAGCGGGTAGGGCGTTTGCTTTGCACGTGGCCGACCCGGGTTTGATTCCTCCGTCCCTCTCAGAGAGCCCGGCAAGCTACCGAGAGTATCCCGTCCTCACAGCAGAGCCTGGCAAGCTCCCTGTGGCGTATTCGATATGCCAAAAACAGTAACAACAAGTCTCACAATGGAGACATTATTGGTGCTCGCTTGAGCAAATAGATGAACAATGGGACAACAGTGCTACAGTGGAGGTTCTGTCATTTACAATATCATTAATGTTGGTTTCTTTTTTCTTTTTTTTCTTTTTTGCTTTTTGGGTCACACCCGGCGATGCACAGGGGTTACTCCTGGCTCTGCACTTAGGAAGGAATTACCCTTGGCGGTGCTCAGGGGACCATATGGGATGCTGGGATTCGAACCCGGGTTGGCCACGTGCAAGGCAAATGCCCTACCCACTGTGCTATTGCTCTAGCCCCAATGTTGGTTTCTTATGCACGTCTTTCCAACACACCTCGCTCCTCAACTTCTCCCCATTTATTGATTGTTTCATTTTTCTCATCAAGTTTATACATGCTTTATAAAAATATCTTATTTTATATTTGGATATTAACCCTTTGTCAAGTGAACGGTGGGCAAATCTTTCTGCCCAGCCTGTGGGCTATCTTCATACTCTGGTCTTGTTTCTTGGGCAATGCAGAAGCTTCTTAGTGCCACGTGGTCCCATTTGGTTTTCCTAGTTCCCATTTGCTGGGCCAGTGCGTCTGACTAGCTGACAATGCCTCTAGATTCAGAGTCATGATATGTTCTGCCTATGTTTTCCTCAGTGTAATTTATGGATACATCTTCTATATCCACATTTTTCCTCCTCTTTGAATTGAGTTTTGTGTATGGTGTGGGATAAAGGTCTAAGTTATTTATTTATTTATTTTTTGCTTTTTGGGTCACACCCAGCGAGGCTCAGGGGTTACTCCTGGCTTTGCACTCAGGAACCACTCCTTGCGGTGCTTGGGGGACCATATGGGATGCCAGGGATCGAACCTGGGTCGGCCGCGTGCAAGGCAAACGCCCTACCTGCTGTGCTATCGCTCCGGCCCCAGGTCTAAGTTATTTATATGTTTATTTTTGACATGTAACTGACCAGTTTTCCCAGAGCCATCTTTTGAAGAAGCTTTCCTTTCTTTCTCTCATACACAGTTCCTCTGTTGAATGTTAACTGTCCATCTACCCCAGGATCTGTCTTTGCCCTCTCAATTCTTTTCATTTGGTCTGAGACTCTATCTTCATTCCTGTACTGTTTTGGTTACTATAATTTTATAATATGATTCAAAGTTTAAGTAAGAAGACTCCCACCTTCTTTTTCCCTAGGATGACTTCAGCTGTTTTGTTTTATTTTACTTTTCAGGGGTGGTTCATTACTTCATGTGAGTTCAACAGCACTTCGTCTTTAAAAAATTTCAAACAGAGCCCTCCGTTGCTGAATGCTCATGATCCTGGAGGCCAACTAACTACTTTCGGCACTAGCAGCTTCTTACAGAAATGTCTCTAGACTGTGAACTAAGCCCCATGCCACCCCAGGAGGGGAAAGGTTTTACTCTCTTGGCTTTTCCTTTCCCCGGCTGTAGCGTGGCAACCTCCATTTTATAAGGCCCACTAAACAGAGGTACAAGATTGCAATGATGCGACTTCTGGCAGAAATTTCTCTGGACTTAGTTACTAAAATACCAGAAATCCAAAACTGCGTGGCCACAAGAGTGGCCATGCGACCTTATATGCTCTTCATTCTCAGCAATGGAAAACAAATTATCAAATGCTGCCTTTTCGGCAGGTCTGATTGTTGGGGGGAAATTCCAAATAATAATAGTGGGTTTCCTGTTGAAATATTGAATGTAATCAAAGTAAAGAGAAAGTAAAGTAGGGCTGGAGTGATAGCACAGTGGGTAGGGCGTTTGCCTTGCACGCGGCCGACCTGGGTTCGATTCCCAGCATCCCATATGGTCCCCTGAGCACCTCCAGGGGTGATTCCTGAGTGTAGAGCCAGAGCCAGGAGTAATCCCTGTGCATCACCGGGTGTGACCCAAAGAGCAAAAAAAAAAAAAAGAGAAAGTAAAGTGAAAATCATCAGCCACACAGGCGGGGGTGGGGGTGGGATGGGAGGTATACTGGGGTTCTTGGTGGTGGAACATGTGCACTGGTGAAGGAATGGGTGTTCGATCATGGTATGACTGAGACTTAAGCCTGAAAGCTTTGTAACTTTTCACATGGTGATTCAATAAAATTTTTTTTAAAAAAGACTCAATAATATAACACGAAAAAAAATCTCAAGCAGAAATAATTTTATATTTAATGTAGGGTCAGAATCCCATCATTTACAAATATTCCTAGTGTCCATGAAATCTTTTGACCTCAAACATGACTGTGTTACAAAGAATAGTTAGCAACTACCATGGAGATCTAGAGGAGAGGAAGAGGATAATGACAGCACATTCATTTGACATAAAGTGGAATGCCAACTCAACCTTGTTCTATACACCTATAAAATACTTGTAGTAACTTTACATGTAGTAAACTCACAGAGAGCTAGTGAGTTTACATTTTCCTAGGTATTATTTGAGGATTAATTTTTTTTGCTGGGAATGTGTTCTTCATGCTAATGATCCAGACTAACCACTTAGACTTGTACTGATCTCTCTGATGCATATCCAGAGATGAAAATCAGACAAAAATTGCATTGCTTTTTTTTGAATACTCCTAAAGAGAAGTTGTCCCCTAGTATTAGCCACCGAAGGTCACCAAAACCAGGTAGAGAACTCCAAAGGCACATGTGTCAGAGGCCTGGGTTTGATTCCTAGCTGCATTCAGGAGAATTAGCTTCAGTCTCCAGCATCATGTGATCCATTGAGCACCTTTGGGAGCAGACTCCCCAACCGCCGCCCCATCCCCAATGTGGGGGGAATAACACCCGGCGCTCTGCGGGGTGTCATACAAACTAAATCAACACAAGGTCAAAGAGAATGAGATGCAAACAAAGAGTGAGTGGGAAAGGGAATTGGAATCAATAGCAGACGCTTCTGGATGGCCCCTGAACTCATTGACTGTCTCATTCTCTGAAAGAATAAACTGTTTCAGCTGGTCCTTCCAAATCTTCGGTCAGGTCTGTGTCAGTGACTTTTGCTCTATTGGTGTAAGTCAGTGTTTTTAAAAGCTGGAAATGGACGCTTCGCTTTTTCTTGGTGAATATTGCTGGTGGATTCTTACAGCAATGGACTGGAAATTTAGTTAATATGATTACTTCCATGTATTTCAAGGAAGATATTTTCTACTAGGTATTTAGGGATACTCAGTTTCTCCTTAATTACTCTGAATACATTGGATCTCTACTATGGCTGCATCACTGATACCTTTCAAGTGTTTCTTGCTTCTTGGACTTCCAGTTTTGTCTGAAGCGTGTCATCACCAGGAAGGACATGTGCTAGACACAATATTTTCTCTCTGACTCATGTCCCATTTTCACCAGAAATCACCTGCGTGGGAGTTTGGGTGCACTTCAGCATTCCCGGAAAGACAATAACATTCACCACCTCCCCATCTGCATGGACTAGCTCAAAGTTCAACCCTGCAGTCAGCAGGCCCTGCAACTTTCTTTTTTCTAACTGTATTTAAGCACTTGTCACTTGTCACTTGTCATCCCGTTGATCTTCGATTTGCTCGAGTGGGTGCCAATAATGTCTCCATTTGTCCCTGTCCTGTGCTAGTGCAGCCCAATGATATCTGCTTGCTCCAAGAACAGGAAGAGCCTCAAATCATTCATTCAGGGATTTGATGAAGAAATCTGACCATCTAGTTGGTGGGCGGCCACAAGGTCTTCTGATGTCCTGTGGAATCCAGTCGGTAACAGCTCTAGTCCAGCAGTCATCTCTGAATCACATTACATGACCGGCCCATCTGATTTTTGATGCCTTGGCAAACGAGACAGCATCCCTGATTCTTGACCGTCGATGGAGGTCAGAACTCTGGATTCCTTTTCTCACTTGAGATGTGATACTCCTAGCATAGCTCTTTCGATTCCTCTTTGGGAAACCCGAATAGCATTCTCATCCTGTTTGCGTAAGGCCCAGGTCTATGAGGCATATGTCAGTGCAGGAAGAACGGTGGAATAGAAAAGATGTGCCTGGAGTCGGAGATTCTTCGTTTTCTTAACCACCTCTTTGATGCTCTTGAATGTATTCCACGCTGCTCTCTTCCTCCTGCACAGTTCTGGCACCAAGTCGTTCCTCATGTTGAGTTCTTGACCCAGGTACACATAGCTGCTGCATTTGGAGATGTTCGTTCCATTGAGAGCAAATGGAGCCTCAGGGACTAGTTCGTTTTTCATGAGTATCATCTTGTTGAGGTTCAGCTGTAGTCCAACCTTTACACACTCGTGGTCGAAGTCGGCCAGCATTTGTGTCGCTTGGCCAATGTTTGGTGTTATGAGAACGATGTCATCAGCGAAGCGGAGGTGGTGTAATTGCCGACCGTCTATCTTCACTCCCATTCCTTCCCATTCTAGTCATCGCATGATGTTCTCAAGGGTGGCACTGAAGAGTTTCGGTGAAATGGTATCACCTTGCTGCACCCCTCTCTATACATCAATGATCACTTCCTTGTAGAATAGTGAGATCCTGGTGGTGAATCCACAATACAGCTCGTGGAGGATTTTGATATACTGAGTTTGAACACCCTGTTTGGCCAGGGTTTCGATGACCACCTCAGTCTCAACAGAATTGAAGGCCTTCTTTAAGTCGATGAACGTTAGACAGAGTGGCATCTTGAACTCTCGCAAAACTTCAATGAGCTTGGTCACTGTGTGGATATGGTCTATCGTGCTGAATCCCCTTTGGAACCCGGCTTGGTCGCATGGTTGTCCTTCATCTAGTGTTCTGCCTATTCTATTCAGGATGACACGAATGAACAACTTGTAGACGACAGACAGCAGGCAGATTGGGCGATAGTTGCCGATATCGTGGATGTCTCCCTTCTTGTACAACAGAACGGTCCTACTGGTTTTCCACTGAGATGGAACCTTGCATTCAGACAGGTAGCGTGTGAAGAGTCGAGCCAGTGTATTGATGAGTACTGGCGGCAGATTCTTCAGGTGTTTGGGTCTGACCTTGTCCGGACCAAGTGCTGTACAAGTCTTTACCAATGAAATGGCGTGTCGGATTTCAGAACGAAGAACGTTGGGAACGACATATCCATCCTGCGGAATTTGGACATGGCTGTCAAAGAGATCTGAGTAGAAGTCATGAATAATCCTCTCCTTTGCCTTTCTGGAAGATGTGATAGATCCATCGGGACTTCGGAGGGCAGTCATCTTGGTCTTGTAGTTGGCAAAGGACAGGCGAGTGCTGCAAATACTTTTCCAGGCTTCTGCTGCACTGGCCAACACTGCTGCTCTTCTCTGAGGTCTTCCTTTATCATATCTCTGCACAACTTTGTGAGCTCGGACATTAGCTTGTGGTTGCCTGAGGCTCACGCCAAACCACGTGCATGAGCTTGAGAGTTTCTGAAGACAGGCGTCTGTTTGTGGCTTTCTCTCGGCATTCTTCGCACAGTCATGGAGGTGCTGAGCCAGTTGATCGTATTCCTTGTTGATGTTGTCAAGGACGGCATCTTCCCACATTGCTGCAATAGTGCCAAAGAGCTCCCAGTTGGTGGTAATTTTAAGCACTATGGTTTAAAAAGTTGATTATCATACCGTTGTTACAGTACCAGTCCCACTGCCAGTATGACCTGCCCTCAACCATTGTCCCCGGTTTCCCAGCCATAACCCTGTAAGGGTTGCTAGGGATTGGATAGCAGCCAGCAGACGAAACAGTGACCTTCCCAGAATCAAAGATCACCTGCCTCCAGTGGGGAAGGCAGGACTCAAGGCCCACCTGGACAGGAAGTCCCCAGCTGCATTCCTGCTTCCTCAACTCTGTCCCCGACAGACAACAGGCCAGACCCAGCACACTGGTTCCACTGGGCTGGGTTTCCTGCTCCCCTTTTCCCACCCAACACAACTTAAAAGCCCCCTTAGTCTCTCCCAGGGCGCGAATCTACCCCAGCCTCACCCAAGGTTCGTATACTTTTGTCCAGGACCACACCCCAAAATATCTCCTATTTCCTTCACTTTATTCATCTTTGGTCTCTGTCTGCATCAGGACAGGGTTCTCAAATCTATCACCCCCCAGCCTGGCCCCTTAGCAGGCCCAACTAATATATTTTATATCTTGTTACAGTAAAATGGCTCACAGAATTATTGAAAAAATATTTCTATAAAACAAAATTTGTGACAATTGTTCTCTCTCAGTGTTTGGTCAAGAAAGCCCACGTGTGCAGGTTTACTGAGGCATTGTTGCTAGGAGCCTTCTGTGTTACTGTTGTGGCGTGTGAGCTTGTTTGGCATCTCAGCTACCTTCCCATCTGGTGTCCGGTGCTCCTAAGGGCCAGCCTCTCTAGGCGTGTCAGCTTTACCACTAGATAGACCTTCAGACTAGCAGAAAGTTGAGTTGCAATTTTGGTATGGAAGCAAGCGAGTACTCAGCACTCCACAGGACTGTTTCTCACATGGAGAAAGGGTTTTGTGTGTTTAATTTTGGTTTGCAGTCACACCTGGCCATGCTTGGGTCTTACTCCAGGCTCTGTGCTCAGGGATCACTCCTGGCAACACTTGGGTACCAGGGACTGAACTGGGTCAGCTCCCTGAAAGCAAGCGCCAGAGCTCCTGGACTATCACTCGAACCCTCTGCATGGGGAGGGTTTTGTGTACCCATGACGGACCTACCTTTGAGAAAATGCATCTCTATTACATGGAAATATGGATGGTGAATAAAATGGTCCTTCTTGGGGCGTAGTCCCAGTGTTGAAGGAGCATCTTTAACTCCATCAGCTGCTCCTGAAGCTCTTCCACCCTGGCGCTTTCCTTCAGTCTTGAGAGCTCTCATTTCTGGATGGGCCAATATCCCTGCTGGTGCCTGGGATTGTACCACACTGTGCAGAGCCACAAACCAGGGCCTAAAGGCAGCCTCTCAAACAAGCATGGGGGGCCTTCAGAACACATGCGCCATCTAATGTTTTGCCATTTTGCCATTCTTCATGGGAACGGCTTCCGCCTTCGTGGTACTTCCCATAACAGGCTGACGACCGCATAGAGGCACCAACCTGGGTTTCCAAGAGACGCAGCGCTAGGTGCAAGGTTCCTTCCTCTCTGCAGTGTCCTGAGAGATGCCTCAAGCAGGTGCTTGCAGGACCTGAGTACAGCCTGCGTCTCAGAGACTGTGCAGAGACCCTACAAGTGCAGAGCAGCGGGGGGCCCGGGGAACAGGAAGCTGGCAGCACTCCTCTGTCGGCCAGAAACGACCTTCAGCCGGCAAGTCAGTGACATGGTGTGAGTGTGATGGAGACTAATACCATCTGGTGTGGGGGTGGACAGGGTGACAAACCTACTGGCAGCCCATGTGCATCCGTGACTTCATAGCAGCCATTGTTTTGTCATGGCCACTTAACAGTGAAGCATTATTATGATATGATATTACACACACACGCTCTCTCTCTCTCTCTCACACACACACACACACACTTGCAGTCTAGGCTTGTCATTTTTAAAAAACAATGAAAAATAACATTGTGAGTGTAAGCCCTCCAGCTGGTGCATGGGGGGGCAGACGGCGACTGTCTCCCTGCGTGGCCACTGGTGGTGGCAGGCCGTGGAGTCAGAGGTGCCACGTGGGGTGTGCTCCCCACTGCGAGTTGCAGGGAGACTGAGGACACGCCTTGGGAGAGGCAGGTGGATGTGCCCCTCAGCCCAGCCACCTGTAGTACCATGGCCCCCTGGCCCACCCCTGTGTGGACGGGCCCCTCCTCTCCTCCCCTCCCCTCCTCTCTCTGGGAGACTCACTGTCTCACGGTGATGGTGATGGGGTCCCCTGGTACTTTTGGGGTCGATAGACCTTCTGGCTGAGAGACGAGGAAAGGACTGCAGACCAATCGGCCAGGCAAAAATAAAGAACCTTTATTCCAGCCCCTCAGACTAGATGTAGGGCAGAGGACCCGTGGGAGAGTGGGGACAGTGACAGAGAAGTAAGCAATGCAGGGGAAGCACAGCACAAAGGAGAAGCTTAACCCAGGCCCCAGGAATTGGGAGTCTCCATGGGGAATCGCTGAGCCAGGGAAGCACTGCCCTGGGTAAGGCAAAGTGAGGCAGGGAACTCCACTAACACAACATCCCCACAGCGAGGGGAACAGACCTGAGCCAGTGCCAGTTGCTTGGAATAGGGGAGCAATGATTACAAATTCTGAGGCTCCATCCCAAGTAGACTATGGACCGAACATGATGGCCACTTACTGCCTGTATTGTGAACCATGATAAACAAGAGGACAGAGAGAGTAAAAGGGAATGTGCCTATCATGGAGGCGGTGGATAGGGGCATAGAGGGCTGGCAGGAGGGATACTGGGAACATTGGTGGTGGAGAATGAGCACTGGTGGAGGGATGGGTGCTCAATCATTGTATGATTGAAACATAATCACGAAAGTTTGTAAGTCTAATTATACCTGTATTCAGAAATTATTTCTTTTATTTTAAAAATTTAAATTTTTAAATTTTAAATTGACCCAGGTTCTATTCCTCCGCCCCTCTCGGAGAGCCTGGCAAGCTACCAAGAGTATCCCGCCTGCACGGCAGAGCCTGGCAAGCTCCCCGTGGCGTAATTTATATGCCCAAAACAGTAACAACAAGCCTCATAATGGAGACATTACTGGTGCCCGCTCAAGCAAATCGGTGAGCAACGGGATGACAGTGACAGTGACAGTGTGTTTGTGTGAGGTGGCGGGGGGTGGAGGGATGGAAGGAAAGTGTTAGGATGCATTCTACTTGGTACATCAAACCTGGGACTCCCACATGCGAAGCCTGTACTCTGGCCCTTGGAGCTATCTGCCTGGCCCTTGTGATGCATTTGAAATTCGATTTTGAATATGGTTATATGTTAATACCCAGGAAAATTGTCACTGAAATTTATCTTTATAGTTACTTCAAAAGGATCCAGGAAGTGGCATATCTTCTAGTGGCCTACACCGGTTCCTAAGTTTTTGGTGGGGGTGGAATATATCATGCCTTGATGCTTAGTTGGATGCTAGTTATTTTAATATTTATTTGTTTTGACAGTATGTATAAAGAGTGGACTTGTGCCTTATACTTATTCTAGAAGAGACAAATCCTTTGTTTTATAGACCCAACTTCCACATTTTAGACTTCAAAATGCTAACAATTAAAGCATTGTTCATTAGAACTCTTGGTAATGCAAATCTGAGATATTTGTGACTGTTCCAGACTATTTTATCCACTAGCACACAGGTTCCCAAATTTATCTGGCTTACTGCCTCCTTTTAGAAAACAAATTGATACACCCTTGGAAATCTCCCTTCTTTAAGTAAACAAATAGAAAGCATCTACCAAGCAGTCGCACCTCAGGCTGCTGTCACCCCAATAACCCCCTTGCTGAAAAGGGGAAGGGTGTCAGGAATTGCCTACACTTTAGGAAACTTCCTAGCACTTAAAATGTGACCAGTTTGACAGGATAATAATTTAAAATTTTGATTAATTGAAATAACATTTGGGCTGCAGAGATAGTACAGCAGGTAGGTCACTTGACTTACTCCTGACCCACCCTGGGTTGATCCCTGGCATCTCATGCGGATCCCCTGAACACTGCTAGGAGCTGTTCCTGCACACAGCCAGGAGTTACCCCTTAATAGAGTGTGGCCCAGAAACAAAACACAAACAAAATAATTAGGGGTTTCTAATTTTCTCTCTTTCTTTACACAGGGAACCAGTAAGATAAAAATTAAAGGGCTGGAGCAATACCATAGCGGGTAGGGCATTTGCCCTGCACGCGGTCGACCCAGGTTCAATTCCTCCTTCCCTCTTGGAGAGCCCGGCAAGCTGCCTACAGTATCCCGCCCACATGGCAGGGCCTGGCAAGCTACTCATGGCATATTCAATATGCCAAAAACGTAACAAGTCTCGCAATGGAGATATTACTGGTGCCCGCTCCAGCAAATCGATGAACAACGGGAGGACAGTGCTACAGTGCTAATTTTTAAAAAAGGAAAAAAGAAATTCTGGGGCTCTAGCACCCCCTCTGGTACTGCCCTTTGCCTCTGAAGCATGTGTCCGCAGCTCTCTCTCCTCAAGGGCATCCACATATCTAGTCATCAGGGAGATGCAAATCAAAACAACAATGAGATATCATCTCACACCACAGAGACTGGCACACATTCAAAAGAACAAAAGCAACCAGTGCTGGCGTGGATATGGGGAAAAAGGGACGCTCTTTCACTGTTGGTGGGAATGCCGACTGGTCCAGCCTTTCTGGAAAAAATATGGACAGTCCTTCAAAAACTAGAAATTAAGCTTCCATATGACCCCACAATAACACTTCTGGGAATATATCCCGAGAATGCAAAAGAGCACAGTAGAAATGACATCTGTACCTATATGTTCATTGCAGCACTGCTCACAATAGCCAAAATCTGGAAACAACCCAAATGCCCTAAAACAGATGACCAGTTAAAGAAACTTTGGTACACAATGGACTATTATGCAGCTGTTAGGAGAGATGAAGTAATGAAATTTGCTTATGAATGGATAGACATGGAGAGTATCATGCTAAGTGAAATGAGTCAGAAAGAAAGGGACACCTGAGCACCACCGGGGTGATTCCTGAGTGCAGAGCCAAGAGTAACCCCTGTGCATCACCGGGTGTGACCCAAAAAGCAAAAAAAATAAAAAAGAAAGAAAGGGACAGACATAGAAGGACTGCACTCATTTGTGGAGTGTAGGGTAGCATCACATGAGGCTGACACCCAAGGACCGTAGATACAAGGGCGAGGGGGATTGCCCCATCGCTGGAAGCCTGCTTCATGAGCAGAGGGGAGAAGGCAGATGGAATAGAGAAGGGATCACTAAGAAAATGATGGCTGGAGGAATCAGTAGGGATGGAAGATGTATGCTGAAAGTAGATAATGGACCAAACATGATGACCTCTCAGTGTCTGTGTTGCAAGCCATAATGCCCAAAAGTAGAGAGAGAGTATGGGGAATGTTGTCTGCCATGGAGGAAGGGGGAGGGTGGCAAAGGGGGGTATACCGGGGATATTGGTGGAGGGATGGGTTTTTGATTATTGTGTGATTGTAACCCAAACATGAAAGCTTGTAACTATCTCACAGTGATTCAATAAAAATTTTTAAAAATGAGTAGAACATGTAAAATGTCCAGATGAACTCTAAAATATAATATAGACTGAAAAGTAATAATAACAATGGCAGTTATTCTCAATAAAATGCTAATGAACGGCAAAAAAAGGGACACTCTCTGGATTATAACATCCAGGGCTTTGGCACCCAGGTGGCAGGGAGCAGTGCCTGCTGGGGATCCAACGCCGCCCACCCCCACCCCTACACAGCTGATGGAGCCTGGGCTCAGGTTTACTTCTGGCTCTGGTGGGCTGGGGGATCTTCTGAGTTCCCAGGGGTGGGACTCAGGCGGGCCTTGTCTGGGCTAGTGCTGCTGCCCTGCTCTCGGCCCTGCTCTCTCATCTCTGTGCAGTTGTCCTCATTGGTTTCTGGGAAGGACACTTGGTCTCTGCATTTAGGCTGTCAGCTGCCCCCAGGACGTTCCCGTTTCCACTGGGTCGGGGGTACAGGTGGGGAACCTCTTCTCCACCCCCTGACTTCCTCTCTGTGGGAGAGATATTCTGAGTGTTGGTGAGCTTCAGCATGGGCAAGGAACGGTTTTATTATTTTCCTATTTCATTTTGGGTAGAGGAAGCAGAGGGCCGGCTGACAGATATTGAGGATTTTTTTTTGTTTTGGCTTTTTGGGTCATACCCAGCGATGCTCAGGGGTTACTCTTGGTTCTGCACTCAGGTACCACTCTAGCGGTGCTGGGGGACCCTATGGGATGCTGGGGATCGAACCCGAGTCAGCTGCATGCAAGACAAATGCCCTACCCGCTGTACTATTGCTCCTGCCCCAGATATTGGCGATTTTAATGAAATTTGATATGATATATGTGGGTGAACAAAAAGGTTCACCCATAAACAAAGCCTGTGATTAAACCTTGGGAAGAGCCGCCTTCGGCCTACGTGTGGAATGCCAAGTTGACACATGCAGCATTTGGGTTTATTATGTTTCCTTAGAAGTGATAGCAGAAGGGCATATATATATGGCCATCACCAAGAAGCTCTGCGGAGGTTGGTCACAAATGACAGGCAAGACAAATCAATGTTACAGTTACAGCCCCCGTGGAAGGAAGGAAAACTGTGTCAGGAATCTTGGAGGGCAGGAATGAATTTGAGCTTCTAAACACCCGAGTTTCTGCCCAAATAACATCAATCTGGACCCGAATGGCTCTTACTCTGTGGTCTGGCTTAATCATGTTCTCATAAAATGTAAATCTTGACATCCTCAGCCTGTCAGACTGTGGCTGCTTCTGAAGAGAGAATCTTTCTGCAGGTGGGTCAATGGAAAGGAAATCCTTAGGGTGGATCCTACACCCATACTGTTGGCACCCTGCCAATCAGAAACTGGCACGGAAGGTGGAAATGGAGACAGGAAACAGAAAGGAAATGATGGACAATAGTTGGATCTCTCCTTCCAGCTGCCAGGAGAAACCAACACTGGGTTCTCCACACCTATAGACTATGCCTCTTCCCTCCCCTCCCCTCCCTCCTTTTACTTCCTTCTCTTCCCCTCCCATCTCTTCTTCCCCTTTTCCCATCCTCCCCTCACCTTTTCCCATCATCTCCCCCCTCCCATTTTTTTTTGTTCAGGATTTACTCCTGACTGTTCGCCCAGGAATCACTCCTGACAGGGCTCAGAGGACCCCAAGGGCTGCCAGAGCTCATACTGGGTCAGCCGTGTGCAAGTCAAGTGTCCTCCCTGCTGGACTTTGCACCCCCTGACTGTATGTTTCTATTGCTTAAGCTTCATGGTTTGTGACATCAAGTCAGGTCAGCCCCAACCCCTAAGAAACAGGGAGGCCGGCGGCCAAAGCTCACGCGGCGGCAAGTAGTTTTCTCAACATCTTATCCAAGACTAACATCCTAGCTATTCGCAAGCAGTTGGACAATAAAACACAAGACTTCACATAAGAACATCTCAGTAGGAGACCAGGTTCTACAACTGGCAAGTAAAAAGCCAACCACTATTAACTGAGCCTATCCACAATCCTTTTTCGCAACAAAAGGAAACAGGGACACTCATCATCAAGAGCCCTCTTTCATATCACCACAAACAACATGAAGAAACAGCGAAAATCCCCATTGCAACCAGAGGACGATCAAAGGAGTCCGGAAACCTCAATGGGCGCCTCCTACAAACTTGACCTCTCTGAGAAAGAATTCAGACTTGAAATCCTCAACATGTTCAATCAACTCAATACAAAGATGGACTTCAAGGAAGACCTGGCGGAAACAATACAACAGACAGCCGACAAAATACGGGAAGAAATGAGAGCAGAAATAAAAAACCTTCAAAAAGAAATGAAGGATTCCGTACATGAAATCAAAAACTCTCTGACTGCCCTCAACAATAGGATGACTGCAGCCGAAGACAGAATCAGTATGCTTGAAGATGAGCTGCAAGAGGCCTACAGGCAACATCAAACCATGGCAAGAGACCTCAAAATAGCTCTAGCCAGAATCAGAGTCCTAGGGGATGAATTCAAGAGGAACAACATTAGAATCATTGGACTACCAGAACCACAGGGAACCAACCCCAATGAAAAAGACACAGTCAAACAAATCATTGCGGAAAACTTCCCACAGCTGGACAATGCAGGCATCCAGATTCAAGGCGCCCGGAGATTGCCAGCTAAAAGAGATCCTAACAGAAAAACCCCAAGACATATCATAGTTACAATGATGGACATGTTCCAGAGAGACACAATACTCCAAGCAGCAAGGTCCAAGAAAGAAATCGCATACAAAGGAACACCCCTTAGGCTCACAGCAGATCTATCAGAGGAAACCCTCCAAGCTCGAAGGCAATGGTGGGATATAGTGAAAAAACTCAATGAAATCAACGCTTCACCAAGAATACTTTATCCGGCTAAACTCTCATTCAAACTAGAAGGAATCATACACTACTTTGGGGATAAACAACAGCTCAGGAACTTCATAGACTCAAAACCAAACCTAAAAGAAGCACTAAAGGGGCTATTGTAAGACAAGAACAACCTCTACAAGCACAACAAACCCTTGCACAAAGACGGCACAAAATCCCATAACAATAATCTCCCTTAATGTCAATGGTCTGAATTCACCAATTAAGAGACACAGACTGGCAAAATGGATTCAGAGACTCAACCCAACCTTCTGTTGCCTGCAAGAAACACATCTGAATAGCCAGAACAAACACAGACTCAAAGTCAAAGGATGGAAAACAATCCTGCAAGCAAACAACTCCCTCAAGAAAGCCGGAGTGGCTTTACTAGTATCGGACAACATAGACTTCAGGTTGAAAAATATTAGAAGGGATAGTGAAGGCCACTTTTTATTAATCAAGGGATGTGTACATCAGGAAGAAATCACACTCCTAAATGTCTACGCACCCAATGAGGGACCAGCTAAATCCCTACAACAGCTGCTAAGAGACCTCGAGAAGGACATCTCGAGCAACACAATAGTAGTTGGAGACTTCAACACTGCACTGTCTCCTCTGGACAGATCTAGAAGATTAAAACTCACCAATGAAATACTGGCTTTGAAGGAAGAAATAGAAGAGAGAGGGCTAATAGATCTATACAGGGCTTTATATCCCCCAAAAAAGGAATACACATTCTTTTCCAGTGCACATGGAACATTTTCCAGAATAGACCATGCGCTGGGCCACACAACATACCTCAACAGAATCAACAAGATAGACATTGTACCAGCTATCTTTTCAGACCATGATGCACTGAAGATAAAACTTAACTGTGGACAGATGCAGAAAACCAAATCAAACACCTGGAAATTAAATAGCTCGATATTGAACAATGAGTGGGTCAGGAAGGAAATCAAGGAAGAAATCAAAAGGTACCTAGAAACAAATGAGAATGAAGACACGAGCTACCAGAACCTGTGGGACGCAGCTAAAGCCGTTTTAAGGGGAAAATTTATAGCTCTGCAAGCATATCTCAGGAAGGAAGAAAGGGCCCACATAAATAACTTGACTTCACAGCTCAAGATCTTAGAAAAGGACCAACAAAGGGAGCCAAAACCAGGCAGAAGGAAAGAGATAATAAAACTTAGAGCAGAAATTAATGACATGGAAACCCAAAAGACAATCCGGAAGATCAATGAAACCAAGAGCTGGTTCTTCGAGAAAATAAACAAGATTGATAAACCACTAGCAAGACTCACAAAGAAAGAGAGAGAGAGAACCCTTATAAGCCGAATCAGAAATGAAAAGGGGGACATCATGACAGAAACCAATGAAATTCAAAAGACCATCAGAGACTACTTTGAAAATCTCTATGCCACGAAACAAGAGAATCTAGAAGAAATGGATAAATTCCTCGACTCCTATAATCTCCCAAGGCTGAACCAAGAAGACCTGGAGTACCTGAATAGTCCAATTAACATCAAGGAAATTGAAATGGTAATCAAAAGTCTCCCCAAAAACAAAAGCCCAGGTCCAGACGGATTCACTAGTGAGTTCTTCCAAACATTTAAAGAGGACCTTTTGCCAGTCCTTCTCAAACTCTTCCAGGAAATTGAAGAAACAGAAACCCTCCCTAACAGTTTCTATGAGGCTCATATCTCCCTAATACCAAAAGCAAACAAAGACACCACAAAAAAAGAAAACTACAGGCCAATATCCCTGATGAACACAGATGCAAAAATTCTCAACAAAATATTAGCAAATAGAATTCAACAACTCATCAAAAAGATCATACACCACGACCAAGTGGGATTCATCCCGGGGATGCAAGGATGGCTTAACATCCGGAAATCAATCAACATAATCCACCATATCAACAAAAGAAAAGATAAAAATCATATAATCATATCAATAGATGCAGAGAAAGCATTTGACAAGATCCAGCATCCGTTTATGATGAAAACACTAGCCAAAATAGGTATAGAAGGGACCTTCCTCAATATAGTCAAAGCCATCTATCACAAGCCTATGGCAAGCATTGTCCTCAATGGGGAAAAACTAAGAGCCTTCCCTCTGAGAACAGGGACGAGACAAGGATGCCCACTCTCTCCACTTCTGTTCAATATAGTACTGGAAGTACTTGCAATAGCGATTAGGCAAGAAAAAGACATTAAGGGCATTCCGGTAGGAAAGGAAGAAATCAAGCTCTCACTATTCGCAGATGATATGATACTATACTTAGAGAACCCTAAAACCTCTACCAAGAAACTCCTAGAAACAATAGACTCGTACAGTAAAGTTGCAGGCTATAGAATCAATACCCAAAAGTCCATGGCTTTCCTATATGCAAATAATGAGAGAGAAGAAAGTGACCTGAGAAAAGCAATCCCATTCACAATTGCGCCTCAAAAAATCAAATACCTCGGAATCAGCTTAACAAAGGAGGTAAAGGACTTGTATAATGAAAACTATAAAACACTACTTCAGGAAATAAAATAGGACACGAGGAAATGGAAAGACATCCCCTGCTCATGGATTGGAAGAATTAATATTGTCAAAATGGCAATTCTCCCCAAAGCATTGTACAAATTCAATGCGATCCCTATAGGGATACCCTTGACATTCTTCAAAGAAATGGAGCAAGCGCTCCTGAAATTCATATGGAACAATAAGCCCCCACGAATAGCTAAAGCAATCCTTGGGAAAAAGAAAATGGGAGGAATCAACCTCCCCAACTTCCAACTCTACTACAAAGCGGTAGTCATTAAAACAGCATGGTACTGGAACAAAGGCAGAGCGGCAGACCAATGGAACAGGGTTGAATACTCTGACATACACCCCCAAATATATGATCATCTAATCTTTGATAAGGGAGCAATAAATGTGAAGTGGAGCAAGGAAAGCATGTTTAACAAATTGTGCTGGCAAAACTGGACGGCTACATGCAAAAAAATGGGCTTAGACCTCCATCTATCACCATGTAAAAAAATCAGATCAAACTTGTTTAAAGACCTCAACATCAGACCAGAATCCCTAAGGTACATTGAAGATAAGGTCGGCAAAACCCTCCACGACATTGAAGCCAAAGGTATTTTCAAAGCTGACACGCCACTGGCTAAGCTAGTGAAAACAAAGATAAATAAATGGGACTATCTCAAACTAAGAAGCTTCTGCAACTCAAAAGAAACAGTGACCAAAATACAAAGACAGTCTACAGAATGGGAAAGGATATTTATGCAGTACCCATCCGATAAAGGGTTGATAACAAGGATATACAATGCACTGGTTGAACTCCACAAGAAGAAAACTGCCAACCCGATCAAAAAATGGGCTGATGAAATGAACAGAAACTTTTCCAAAGAAGAAATCCGAATGGCTAAGAGGCACATGAGAAAATGTTCAACATCACTAATCATCAGGGAAATGCAGATCAAAACAACAATGAGATATCATCTCACACCACAGAGCCTGGCCCACATCCCCCAAAACAAAAGCAACCGGTGTTGGCGTGGATGTGGGGAGAAAGGGACTCTCCTTCACTGCTGGTGGGAATGCCGACTGGTTCAGCCCTTTTGGAAAACAATATGGACGATTCTCAAAAAGTTAGAAATTGAGCTCCCATTTGACCCAGCAATACCACTCCTGGGAATATATCCCGGAGAGGCAAAAAGGTATAGTAGAGATGACATCTGCATTTCCATGTTCATTGCCGCTCTGTTCACAATAGCCACAATATGGAAAAAACCAGAGTGCCCGAAAACAGATGATTGGCTAAAGAAACTCTGGTATATTTACACAATGGAATACTATGTAGCTGTCAGGAAACATGAAGTCATGAAATTTGCATACAAGTGGATCAACATGGAAAGTATCATGTTGAGTGAAATGAGTCAGAAAGAAAGAGACAGACATAGAAAGATTGCACTCATATGTGGAATATAATGTAACTGAGACGTACAAGTTGGCAACGATGCAACTTCTGGCAGATATCTCTCTGGACTTAGTTACTAAAATACTAAATTACAGAAACCCAAAACTGAGAGGCCGCTAAGTGTGGTCACTCGACCTCACACTTCTTCATCCTCAGCAATGGAAAACAAATTACCTAATGCTTCCTTTTCAGCAGGTCTGACTTTAGGGGAGAGACTCTCCAAACAATAATAGTGAGTTTTGTTGAAATATTGTATGCAATCAAAGTGAAAGTAAAGTGAAATTTATTAGTTACACAGGCGGGGGGGGCTTAGGGTGGGGGGGCTAGGGGCGTCGGGGTGTTTGGGGTGTGAGGGGGCGGGGTGGAGCTATACTGGGATTCTTGGTGGTGGAATATGAGCACTGGTGAAGGGATGGGTATTCGAGCATTGTATAACTGAGATTTAAACCTGAAAACTTTGTAACTTTGTAACTTTCCACAATAAAAAATTAAAAAAAAAAAGAAACAGGGAAATTCTCCCTTCTCCACTGGCAATTGGTCAGGGCATGTAGGTTGTGGATTCTCCCAGCCGTTTGCTCTCTGGCCTCTGTTCTTCCTTTGACAGGGTTTTATGGAATCTACTTGCCATAGAGCCATGTACCGTCAGGGTATTTACAGGTTGAGGGCGTGCCTGTCTCTGATCAGAACTGTAGCACTGTCATCCCATTGTGCATCGATTTGCTCGAGCGCTCACCAGTAACGTCTCCATTGTGAGACTTGTTTTGGGCATATCGAATATGCCACGGGTAGCTTGCCAGGCTCTGCCGTGTGGGCGGGATACTCTCGGTAGCTTGCCGGGCTCTCTGAGAGGGACGGAGGAATCGAACCCAGGTCGGCCGTGTGCAAGACAAATGCCCTACCCACTGTGCTATCACTCCAGTCTAGAACATGACTGCAGTAATAGTCTCCTTGATCACATTGCATAGATGCCTTGCAGGTTCATTATGTCTCATAAATTTGATGATGATAATGTTCTGGTCTGTGTTCACTGTTGTTACAGCAGGTTCCTGGATGCAGTTATTACTCATGATGAGCTGGGGCCCTTCCACAAATCTGTTCTGTTCCAACCCCACATGTGGCCCCTGGTAGTCACCATTTCACTCTAGTTCCATGAGTTTGGCTGTTTTGCATTCCACAGTTGTTCAGTGTCTTTCTTGGTCTAAATGATCTTTCTGGCATTGTGTTCTCAGAGTCTGCAAATATTGTTCTGAATGGAACACCTCCTTCTTTCCCCTCATCAAGTAATAACTCCATCGCGTGCATATGGGTGTCACAACTTTTGTATCCATCTACACGTGGGCTCTCAGCATCAGAGAAATGCAAATCAAAACCACAGTTACTGTGGCATCAGGTCTGTGGGGACGTCTCTTTGAGAAGGTTGGGGATAGCAAGTCTTGGTGAGGTTGTAATGGGCTGAGTGGTGTAGCCACCATGGCAGGGAGCATGGTGATGTACCTCCAAAGCTGAATAAGAGATGTACCACATGATCCACTTCAGACCATGTACCCAAAGCAAAAGAAACTGCATTGAATACATAGAGGCATTGCCACATGAATCCATGAATTGCTGCACTGTCCACAATGCCCTGTGTGCCCACCAAGGTGTGATTGCATAGAGGAGATGTGAACTCTCTCTTCGCCCTCTCCACTGCTCAATAACTGTCTTTGTTTAATGGCAGGAGAAAGGTCATCCCAACTCTCAGCTCAAACCCACACACATCTTTTATCCCTTATCATCCCATTCTTAGGTATTGTGACCTTTGTGACCTTACTCACCATTTCTAGGAACCAGGAATCAGGGTGCATCGAAGGCACTGGCTGAGAAAGTCTCTCTCACAAGAGCCGATTCTTGAACTTAAAATTCTCCAGGCTTCCCGGGGAGGACGTGCCTCTGAGTGTACGTGGCTGAAGGTCAGGCTCAGACCCTTTTTTCTGGGTTCTCTTCTTGTATTACAAACCAGTGGCTTTCTGACATCCTTCTAGAGCACCGGGATTACTTTATTCTCTGGTGAGGAACTTCTCTGGTGAATGCTATATTACATTGAGAGTGTGTACTTCCATTTATGAGTTTTCTGGGGATCCCACTGAACTCCTAAATTTGTAGATGGGTATATTTGACCTACTGTTCTCACTTCCCCCAAAGCCCCCACACTTGTCTTATTTAGGATGAAACAATATTTTGTACTCTTTTCCCCTTCTGGAGCTCTGGGAAAACATTTAATTAAAATTTTACTTACTGATGTGACATCCCATTACTTCACATGATACATGTTTTAAGGGTTCATCGTTATAAACCACCTTGTGTATGTGGAATGTTAAGTTATTTTTATGGTACATTTAATTCCATTCTTCACCGTACATTGACTGTTTTACCTTTCCCCTTCCCTCCTAGGAGTCACTAATTAAGCTTTATTTAAGCAAAATTAATTTTTTGGTTCATATAAATATACCTAGGATATATAATATATTGAATATATGCATAATATGTTATATTACACGTACATAAATATACAGGCATCATTGGGTATATGCATTATATATACCCAATATAAAGTCACTTGATGGCGACCACTGATTTGGTAATCTGGTCTACACTTTGGCTGCGTTTCATTCATGTGCTTGACTTCTCTACATGCTACTTAAAAGTCAAGTTACACAATATTTGCCTTTGAGAACATTTTCTGAACTTTTCTCCCTTGCACAACTTTGTTTACTGCATTTTTTGGGGAATATCCCATTCAGTGTTATTCCTTTAAATATATGAATCAATTTGTTTCAGAGCTAGTGTCTGTTCATTTCACTATCAGAAGCCTTAAGAAGTTTAGGTTTTCTGCTCCTTAATCCCCACTCTTGCTGCCTAGTTTGCCTATGTGGTTCTTGGTTTTCTTCTGCTTTGTAAATTGCTTGGGAGATTTCCTTGTGTTGAAGAGGAAGGTAAATGTCGCACCCAAAGGACTTTGACTTGTTCTGCAAACTCCTGGAAGTGAGGTGCCATGCACAAGAGCAGGGTGCTGATGAGCATAGGACCTGGGGGTGACATGTGGAAAGTTCACAGTTGCCCAATAGTACTATAGCTTCAGTGTGCCGTGCTTGTCTTTTTCCCTAGCAATGTGTGTGTCATTTATTTTGATTGTATGTTGAGTAGCTGTCAGCTGGAAATGAAACATATGAGTGCTCAGCCTTTGCCCACAGTCCATTTCAGAATGTTTTTAAGCCGAACAGTTTTAAGCCGAACAGTGTGTATCTCCCCAGCTATGGGGACTGGGGTTGCCGCGCGTGAGTGATGGAAACTGTACAACACTTACTTCATCTCTCTCTTGGGACCTGCCCCTTTATGGGGAAAGTTTGGTGTGAGTTGATTTCTCCTGGCAGTGACGTTTGGCAACTTTGACAATTCCAGACTCGAAGGGAAAGAGTCCTTTGTTAGACCTGCCGCTCTGGAGTTTATCTGGCTTTCATCTCCTATTTTCCATATCTGGTAAAGATTTTTTTTAAATGCAAATTGCATGACTTTATTTTTTCCTGCACTTCAGTTGCATTCCATTGTGTCTATGTTTTGTCATAGTTTTGATTTTTAATAATGAGTAATTTTGTAACTCAGTGATTATAAATCTGAAAATTATTTTATTTATTTTATTTCATTTTCGCTTTGGGGTCACCTGGCGTTGCCAAGGTGTTATTCCTGGTTCTGCACTCAGGAATTACTCCTGGCGGTCCTTGGAGAACCATATCAGATCCTAGGGATTGAACCTGGGTTGGCCACATGCAAGGCAAATGCCCTACCCGCTGTACTATTGATCCAGCCTGGCTTTTTTTGTGCTATGAAGTTCTCTCTCTTCCCTCTCTCCCTCTCACTCTCCTGCTGTTGTCCCTTCCTCCGTCCTCCCTTTTAACTTCCTGACTTTCTTGGTATTGACATGCAATGTTGCCGCCACCACCAGAGCACCCAGGCCCGCCACCACTGTCCTTCCATCTTTTTTAGTCAGCTGCTTCTTTCCTCCATGCCCCTGACTGCTCAGTCCGTGATCCCAGCCTTGCAATGCGAGGGCGATGGTCTGCTGTACACCTGCTGTTGATGTACAACATCCCATAATCTCAGGCCTCGCTAGGCTTGGATATAAACGTCCTTTTTCTGTTACTGTCACTTTAACTGACTATACTTCTGGGTGTGTAACTGACTTTGGTACAGTTTCCACTCTGCCTATGTGGCTGAATATCATTGGTTAGAACATCAACCTAGTTAATAAAAGGGGCTGAACAGGCTGCTCTCTGGCAGGCCACAACACAAAAACCTCCGGAGACAGTTATGTGATCCTCCCAAAAAATGTATATTTCTTTCGCGAGTATGCCTTAAATGCCTTGGACTGTCAAGTTAAACCTTACTGCAACATTGTTGCAACATATGGTGCCCAACGCGTGGCTAGAAGATAAAGGCTTGGTATGGAAGAAATAGAGAAAGGGGAGAGATAATGAAAGGGAATAAAGAAAGATAGAAAAAAAGGAAAGAAGAAGAAAATGAAAGGGAATAAAGAAATATAGATAGAAAGAAAGAAGGAAGAAAAAGAAAGAGAATAAAGAAATAGAAAGAAAGGAAAGAAGAAAAAGAGAAAGAAAGGGAGAAAGAAGAAATATAGATAAGGAAGAAGAAAAAAGAGAAAGAAAGGGAGAAAAAAGAAATACAGATAAGGAAGGAAGAAGAAAAAGAGAAAGAAAGGGAGAAATAGGAAATATAGATAAGGAAGGAAGAAGAAAAAGAAAGAAATGGAGAAAGAAGATAGAGAAGAAAGGGAACAAAGAAAGATAGGCAGGAAGAAAGAAAGAAAGGGAAAAGAAGAAAAGGAGAAAGAAATAAAGAATAAATAAAGGAAGAACAAGAAAAAAAAGGCAATGGGTAATTCTGTAACGTCTCAGCAGGATGCCTGTGTTGACACTTTGAACTCTAACAAAAGCAGCTGGTCTGCCTTTAAAGGAACAGATAAAGCTATGTCTCTTTGTCTCTTTGAGAGGGTAAGAAACCATTGTAATTGGGAAAAAAAGTAGGGGAAAAGTTGCATCATGCACAAGTTTTCAAAGCAACTTACAGAGAAACTCCTGTGTTAGAGGAGAAAAGTGGGAAAGAATCTTTGATATTGCCAAAATTTTGTGCTAAGCCAACAGCATCTGTATTGTCTGGTGATTCATATCAAATTGTTGATTCACCTGCCCAATCTGAGTCTGACAGCATCAAGTCAGACACAGAGAATTCAGCTTCAAAAGACGTTGTAAGCACCCAAGAACTGAGAAAAGTTAATAAAAATTAGATAAATTAATTAGATAAATGAAGTACCTTGAGATGCACCACCATTCTGAAAGAAGGATAATGCCTGCTGTACAGGCTATCACTGATCCTGACCCTTGGGCAGTTTCTTCCCCTCGCTTATATAAGAATAGGGAAGAGGAATCTCTGTGTTGCCGTTTTAAGCTTACTACTGAGTTGCATTCTCTGATGCAAAAATATGAAGCTCCTTTATATAAAGCAAAGTTGAGTCAACAGTCTGCTCAGTTTATGGCTTTTCCAGTTGTTTGTAATCCTGATATACAAAGAAAAAGACAGGCAGGGGAATATGAGCCTTTTCATTTTAAGTTTCTTTTCTCGCTTAAGCAAGCTGTGACCACCTATGGTGTTACTTCAACTATGTGCTAGCCCTTCTAGAAAATTTTGCAGAAGCCAATACTGTAATTCCACTTGATTGGCAAACTCTTGCAAGGGCAGTGTTATAAAATTCTCAATATGTACAATTTAAATCCTGGTGGAGAGAAGAAACTGAGAAATTTGCTAGAATTAAAACACCAAAACAAGTTGATAACACTGTGAACCAGATTTTAGGCACTGGCAAGTGGGCTTTAGTAGAAGAACAAGTCCGTTTAGAGGCAAACATTTTAGAAACTGTTGATAAGACCTGTCTAAAGGCGTGGCATTACCGTGAGACCTCTGCAAAATGTACTATGTCATTCACAAAAATCTTTCAGGAAGTAAATGAACTTTACACAGATTTTATTGCCAGACTCCAAGACTCTCTTGAAAAGGCTATACCTGATGAAGGCTTCGTGAAATGCTTATGCTAACTTTAGTGGTGGAAAATGCTACAGCATATTGCCAAAAGACAATTCAAACTGCTAAGCTAATGGGAAAAAACTCCCTGGATAATTTTATTAAAGTATGTAGGGGAGTGGGAACACCAACCCATCAGGCGCAAATAATAGCCGCTGATGTTCCAGTTTTACAGGATTTGTTTCTGACTCCTAATAACATTTATAAAATTCCAACTAATATTTATGGCCCCCTTCCAAAAGGAACAGCAGGATTGATCTTAGGGAGATGTAGTATGACTCTGCGAGGTGTTAACATAAAAGTGGGACTCATTGACAGTGATTTTGTGAATGAAATCTCAATTATAGTCACTGGTCAAGCGAATATTAGAATATTAAAAGGGGAATGTATTGCTCAACTGCCTTTGCTTCCGTGTATACTAGGAAAAAATACAGGCATGAAAAGAAAGGGTGATTTTGGAAGCACTAATGCAGAAATATTTTGGGCAAAAAAGATTACTGATGATAAGCCTACTTTGGTTATGACCTTTAAGGATGGGACAAAACTGGAGGGTATGTTAGATTCAGGTATTGATGTTACTGTTGTCGCCTCTCATCATTGGGCTATGGGTTGGCAAAAGCGGTGTGTGGACGTTACTTTTTCTGGTATGGGAGTGGTCACTGATGTTCAACAGAGTGTGCAACCTCTTCATTGTAGTGATCCTGATGGAGACACGGCGGTCCTCCAGCCATATATTGCTCCAATAGCTATCACCCTATGGGGACGAGATTTGTTGCAAAAACTTGGTGTGAAATATGTGAAAGAAAAAGAGGTGTCTCGGCAATCACCTTGTTAATTTGGACCGCAACTCGAAGAACAGCTCTCCCAATAGTCTGGGAAAAGGTTCAGCCTGTTTGTGTTGAGCAGTGGCCCTGAACAAAAGAAAAACTTAAGACTTTAAATGAATTAGTTACAGAACAGTTTGAATTGGGACATATTGTTTTTCAGCTCTAGTCCCTGGAATTCACCAGTATTTGTTATCAAGAAAAAGACTGGTAAATGGTGAATGTTAAGTGATCTAAGAAAAGTTAATGACTGCATGGAACCAATGGGCCCTTTGCAAATGGGCCTACCTAATTTAGCCATTATTCTAAAACAATGGAATATTATTATAATTGATATAAAGGATTGTTTCTGTACCATCATTTTGAGAGAAGAGGATAGAGAAAAATTTGCCTCTACTGTGCCTTCCTTAAATAGTGAAACTCCTGCTAAAAGATATCACTGGACTGTTTTTGCCTCAAGGGATGATGAATAGTCATATGATGTGTCAATATTTTGTTAATCAACCATTGGATATAATTAGGGCACAGTACCCTGAAGTCAAAATTATTCACTACATGGATGACATTTTTTTTTTGGATGATATTCTTATCACTGCTCCACCTCATATAAATTTGTAAAAGGTTTATCAAGCTGTAACTTATGAACTAGAGTCATGGGTTTTAAAAATTGCACAGGACAAAATTCAACGTCAGGTTCCTTGGAAATATTTGGGACAAATAATATGGGAGAGTAGAATTACACCTCAAAAAGTCCAAATTCGGAGAGATAAATTAAGAACTTTAAAAGACTTTCAAAAACTATTAGGAAATATAAATTGGCTACAGCCTTCTTTGAGTATTCCAACCTATGCCCTACAAAATTTGTTTCAAACATTGGAAAGTGATCCCTCTTTAAATAGTCCAAGGCAACTTAGCCCGGCAGCTGAAAAAGATTTAGAAATAATTGAGGAAATTGTTAATAAGGCTCAGCTGGATAGAATTGACTCTTCAGAAAGTTTGAATCTGATAGTGTTGTGTACTTCACATTCTCCTACTGGGATTTTGGTACAAGGAACTAATATTGTGGAATGGAGTTTTTTATGTAAGAAGTCTAGTAAAACATTGGTTACTTATGTAAATAAAATCACTTGTATCACTTGTAGTCTCGTTGATTTTCGATTTGCTCGAGTGGGCGCCAGTAACATCTCCATTTGTCCCTGTCACGTGCTAGTGCAGCCCAATGATATCTGCTTGCTCCAGGAACAGGAAGAGCCTCAAATCATTCATTTAGGAATTTGATGAAGAAATATGACCATCTAGTTGGTGGGCGGCCACGAGGTCTTCTGACGTCCCGTGGAATCCAGTCGGTAACAGCTCTAGTCCAGCTCTAGTCTAGTCTCTGAATCGCATTACATGTCTGGCCAATCTGATTTTTGATGCCTTGGCAAACAAGACAGCATCCCTGATTCTTGACCGTCGACGGAGGTCAGAACTCTGGATTCCTTCTCTTACTTGAGTGAGACGTGATACTCCTAGCATAGCTCTTTCAATTCCTCTTTGGGATACCCTAATAGCGTTCTCATCCTGTTTGCGTAAGGCCCAGGTCTCTGAGGCATATGTTAGTGCAGGAAGAACGGTGGAATCGAAAAGATGTGCCTGGAATCGGAGGTTCTTCGTTCTCTTAACCACCTCTTTGATGCTCTTGAATGCATTCCACGCTGCTCTCTTCATCCTGTGCAGTTCTGGCACCAAGTCATTCCTCATGTTGATTTCTTGACCCAGATACACATAGCTGCTGCATTCGGAGATGTTCGTTCCATTGAGAGCAAATGGAGCTTCAGGGAACAGTTCGTTTTTCATGAACATCCTCTTGTTGAGATTCAGCTGCAATCTGACCTTTCCACACTCGTAGTCGAAGTTGACCAGCATTTGTGCCGCTTGGCCAATGTTTGGTGTTATGAGAACGATGTCATCAGCGAAGCAGAGGTGGTGTAATTGCTGACCATCTATCTTCACTCCCATTCCTTCCCATTCCAGTCGTCGCATGATGTTCTCAAGGGTGGCACTGAAGAGTTTTGGTGAAATGGTGTCGCCCTGCCAAACCCCTCTCTTTACATCAATGATCACTTCCTTGTAGAATGATGAGATCCTGGTAGTGAATCCACAATACAGCTCGTGGAGGATTTTGATATACTGAGTTTGAACACCCTGTTTGGCCAGGGTTTCGATGACCACCTCAGTCTCAACAGAATTGAAGGCCTTCTTTAAATCGATTAACATTAGACAGAGCGGCATCTTGAACTCTTGCGAAACTTCAATGAGCTTGGTCACTGTGTGGATATGGTCTATCGTGCTGAATCCCCTTTGGAACCCGGCTTGGTCGCATGGTTGCCCTTCATCTAGTGTTCTGCCTATTCTATTCAGGATGACACGAATGAACAACTTGTAGACGACAGACAGCAGGCAGATTGGGCGATAGTTGCCGATATCGTGGATGTCTCCCTTCTTGTACAACAGAACGGTCCTACTGGTTTTCCAGTGAGACGGAACCTTGCATTCAGACAGGTATCGTGTGAAGAGTTGGGCCAGTGTATTGATGAGTACTGGCGGCAGATTCTTCAGGTGTTCGGGTCTGACCTTGTCTAATGGTTTTGCTGTTGTCCCAAAATTCCAAACAGGATCAGACCACCATCTCCTTCGTGCAAAATTCTACTTCACAGAGCGGGAAGAAAAGTCTGCAAAATTTATGTCTAAGAAGGCAACTCCCAGAATGACCACCAGCTGGGAGCTCTTTGGCACTATTGCAGCAACATGGGAAGATGCCGTCCGTGACAACATCGACGAGGAATACAATCGACTGGTTCAGCACCTCCATGACTGTGCGAAGAATGCCAAGAGTGAGAAAGCCACAAACAGACGCCTGTCTTCGGAAACTCTCGAGCTCATTCATCAACATGGTTTGGCGCGAGCCTCAGGCAACCACTAGCTAACGTCCGAGCTCACAAAGCTGTGCAGAGATGCAATAAAGGAAGACCTCAAAGAGAGAAGAGCAGCAGTGTTGGCTATTGCAGCAGAAGCTGGGAAAAGTATTCGCAGCACTAGCCTGTCATTTGCCAACTACAAGACCAAGATGACTGCCCTCCAACGTCCCAATGGATCTATCACATCCTCCAGAAAGGCAATGGAGAAAATTATTCACGACTTCTACTCGGATCTCTTTGACAGCCATGTCCACCTGCCCACATACCAAATTCCACAGGATGGACATGTCGTTCCCAACGTTTTCCCTTCTGAAATCCGACACGCCATTTCATTGGTAAAGACTTGTACAGCACCTGGTCCGGACATGTAAATAAAATATCTCAAATAATTTTCAAAAAAGAAGTATTAGATAATTAATAGGGAGCGATCCTACTGAAATTATTGTACAATTGATTAATGAGCAAATTCAAGAGCTATGGGAAATTGATGAAGATTAGCAAATTGCTTACACTAATTATCCGGGCAAAATTCATAACAACTTTCCAAAGCAAAAGATATTTCAATTTCTTAAATTTACTAATTGGATTTGGCCTAACATTATAAAGGCTGAACCTTTTGAGTCCGCTGTTGCATTCTTCGAGGATACTGGTAAAGAAGGAAAGGCTGCTTATACTGATATGAAAAATGACAAGGTTTTACAAACTCCATATAAATCAGTTCAGAAGAATGAATTGTTTGCAATTATTTCTCTTTTGCAAAATTATTCTGAACCAGTAAATATTGTAATGGATTCTCAGTATTGAGCTTGGACTGTTCACCTTGAATTTTTTGAATTGCTCTGATGAAATGACATTGGCGGAAAAACATTGGGAAATTCAGGATAGTTCAGAAGAAATACGTTCTAATAGAATTAAAAATGATTTAGATAAAATTAATAGGAGACGTAAGGTCCTTTACAGGGACCCAATCTCTGGGAGTTGGATGCTAGGCCAGGTGGAAAGGTGGGGACGAGGTTTTGCTTTTATTTTAGCAAGCAGAAACCACTTTTGGTGTCCTACAAAAACACTAAAGCTTCTCAGTGAATAAGGGATAGCAAATGAAAAACTGCAGTATGGATTCCTTTTTCATGGATTTTTGCCAGCTCTGTTAAAACAGAAGTGCTTCTCTTCTTTTTGGATCCAATTTTAAATAGCAAGAGACAGGCTAGTTGGACTGAGAAACAGGGGATACTACCAATCGGCCGACAGGGAAATTTTTACCCTGAGGACTGCCCTTCTGTTCTCTGTCCATCAGTTTTTCTTCCCTGGTTCTTGGAGGGTCAGATCGATCGATCAGGTATGTATAAATGCACATGCATGTAATTTTGTTGTCTTTCTGTATGTCTGTCTGTGTTAAGTGTTTAAATATTGAAGTCAGATTGAAATCAGAAGTGGCAATCCTACTCCAATTTTTTTTTAAAAGTTTGAGTGTTTTTTGGAGCTTATTAAGAGTTGTAAAATTAGAGCATGAAACCAAGGTGAAAACTGTTAAAGATTGATATAAAAGGTTTATGATTTAAAATATCTAAAGTATGAGAACTATCAAAATTAATTAAAAAGGGGGAGGCAGAGGCCCCTCCTGCCACCGAGATGTGATCCCGGGGGCCGCACGTGTGTGCGGCCTCTCCGCAGCTGCACGAGCTTGAATCCAGACCCAGCTAAACTACTTTCGGCATGGGCAGCTCCTCGCAGAATGTCTCCAGCCTGAGAACTAAGCTGCGGCCCCATGCCCGCCCAGGAGGGAAAAGGTATTTCTCTCTCTCGCCTCTTCCTTTCCGGGGATGAAGGGCGTGGTGACCGCCATATTATGATGACCACACATGGGGTTTACAAGCTTGCAATGATCCGATATCTGGAAGAAATCTTCCTGGACTTAGTTGTTAAAGTACAGAAATCCAAAACCGCGTGGCCAAGGTTTCTCTTCACAACAGGTGAAGACCTGTTGAGGACCTCATTTCTCTTCACAACAGGTCTGACTCTAGTGGGGTACTCCTAACAATAACAGTGAGGTTTGTGTTGAAATATTGAATGTAACCAAAGTAAACAGAAAGTAAAGTGAAACTTATCAGTTACAAAGCGGGGGGGGGGGTGCGGGGGGTGCGGGGGGATGGGAGGTGTACTGTGTGGGGTTTATTTTTTTTGGTAGTGGGATATTGGCACTGGTGAAGGGATGGTTGTTTCAGCATTGTATAACTGAGACTTAAGCCTGAAAGCATTGTAATTTTCCACATGGTGATTCAATAAAATAAAATTCTTATTAAAAAATTAATTAAAAAGATGTTTTCCTCATGCCTTGTAAAACTGATAAAGTTTTTATTATGTTAGTACATTTTTCTCTCTAAATATTTATATTTTAACTTTTGTTTGTATTTGCATTATAGTGAGTTGTTAAAAGAGGATTGAAATAATTGTATATAAAAATAGGTTCAAAAGGTACTGGTTTGGTTCAAGGCATAAGTTTTAAGAGATAACAGGTTTATTATATAAGACTGGATAATATTCTATGCATATTTTATCGGGACACCTATGAAGTTTGAGAAGGAGGAAGTTTCTAATTTTACTTATGAATGCCAGTGATTCTTCTTTGTCCATGAGAGAAGAATGACAACGGCAGTGCTTCGGCAGTTACTGATAGTAAAAAAACCTGGACTGTGAAGTTCATCCAGAAATGGCATGCAAGTGTTGTTTTTGTTTAGAGAGTAATTGGTCTTCGTTGACAAATGTCTCTGAACCAGGACTGGGACTGAAATATTACTTAATGTGTGTAAACTCTGCATATATAAACTCTGTATTGTAAAATGAAAAGCAATTTCTGTAAAATAAGGTTAGATTTTCTTAAGATTTTCTTGAGGTATTACTGGAAAGATTTGTGAAAATGTTTGTATTGTTTATTACTGGTCATTTTAAACAAAAAAGGGGGAAATGTTGGTGTACAACATCCCATAATCTCAGGCCTAGCTAGGCTTGGATATAAACGTCCTTTTTCTGTTACTGTCACTTTAACTGACTATACTTCTGGGTGTGTAACTGACTTTGGTACTGTTTCCGTTGACTAAGTTAATTTGTATATTCTGCCTATGTGGCTGAATATCATTGATTAGTACATCAACCTAGTTAATAAAAGGGGGCTGAACAGGCTGCTCTCTGGCAGGCCACAACACAAAAACCTCCAGAGACAGTCATGTGATCCTCCCCAAAAATGTATATTTCTTTCGCGAGTATGCCTTAAATGCCTTGGACTGCCAAGTTAAACCTTACTGCAACATTGTTGCAACAACCTGCTCTTATCTAGACTCTTGTTTTATTTCTCCATCAACCACAGATGCTTGGACCCGCAGCTCTCAGTTGCCCCGCCCACAGCTCCTTTGGCTTAAAACTACATCCTTCAGTTCTATGTGCACAGCAGCAAATGATGACGTTTCATCTTTCCTGATCGCCGCAGGACAGTCCATTGAGGATCGATGCTGTAAATCCCCGCTCCAGTTGTCTGCTCTTCTTTCCAGTTTGGAGTGTGGACTTCCCCCTAAGCAGAGCTCAGAAGACGTGGGAGCTCTTCTGGCGATTGCAACCCGGCTGTGTGGCTCAATGCAGGGGCTTGAGCATGCCCAGCATGGGCCTTAAAGTGCGGGGGGGACCACCAGGGCACCCCAGCAGTATGTGGAACCTCAGGGCCACAGCCAGTGGTGCTCTGGGCCCTCCTGCATTGCTCCCAGGATGCTCAGAGGCCCCTGGGGTGGCGGGACTGACTGGGCACTCCTGGGTGTGACCTGCACCTTTGCCCAATGCTATCTGAGCAGCCCCACTCTGAGCCTCTCTCTGCTCTTGACTTCCCCTTGATTTGAGCAAATCCCACTTGGTCCTCGGCCCTTTGCTATTGAAAGCCACATGTCTGTCTTGATGTCCTTTGCGTGAAGGTGGGAAGAGGCTCAGGGTGGTCAGAGAGCTCCCCCCCATTTTCCTGCCCACTCACTGTCCTTAGAGAAGAGGGAATCTAACTAAGACGGTGACAACTGCTTGGGGCCAGGGGCCAGCGTGCTGCAGCCACCGAGAAATTTTCTGGAGTGCACGTGCTGCTGCTGCTGCTCTGACCGCTTCTGGCCCCTGGGGTCACTGATACATGCATCATGAGTAAAGTGGGAAACGCATCTGCTCTGTGACCTGACGCGTTCCCACCACTGGGCCTGGCTCCATATCAAGCTGTGTGGGTGAGGACTAGTGTCCTAAGAGATGCACTGGGCATGTCCCAGCTAGCCAAGGGGTGAAAACACACTTAATGGCCTTACAGGGAGGACCCCTGAGGAAATTAAAAGAGATCGGGAGCACTGTGTATCACCAGATCATTTAGTAGTATTAATAGAGTATATCCAGCAATATATATATATATATGTATACATATACATATATATGTTGAGAGAGAGAAAGAGAGAGGGAGAGATAAAGAGAAAGAGTGAGAGACAGAAATTGAGTGAGAAAAATCAGCACAGGAAGGAGATTCCCTTAGTTACAAGTAATGACAAAGTGTGCGTATATGCATGTGCCCTGGTGGGATGGAAGTCTGGGGAGTATGCGTTCTGGATTGCGTGCCCAGGTTTTCAGGGGGCGCTATCGCCTCCAAGAGGGCAGCCTGGAGGAGCAGTGCGGTGAGGGTGGTGGGGTTAGGTCACAGGCTGCTCGGGACTGGCACGCACTGCAAGGCTCTGCAAGCAGTAAGCTGATTGGTTTGTTTTCTGGCTTTTTCAGTGAGGGTGTGGAGGGGATGCACACCCGGCCATACTTAGGGTTTATTCCCGGCTCTGTGCTCGGGGATTAGACCTGGTGGTCTGGGGACCATGGGGGGGGGGGGGCTGGGGATTGAACCCAGGTCAGCAACGTGCAAGGCCAGGGCCCGACCTGCTGCCCTATTGGTCGGGTCCCAAAGCAGCAGTCTGGCTTGTATGAGAGAATCACATCCGGGCCTTGTGCGGACCTGTCTTATGTCTGAAAAGAATCTACCAGGAAAGAGAATGACAAGATCTTTAAGGTAGAGGAGACATGCCCGTGCAATTGGCCGGGGCCTTGGGGAGCAAGGAGATCGGGGGTGCTCTGCCGTCTCACTGCTGTCCGTGTGGGAGGCAGTGCCCTGGGCTGTCCGCTCAGCATTCTGCTATTTATGTGGTCTCCAGAGGAGGGGTTGAAGGCACAGGCCAGCTATGGCAGTTGCCATGTGACCAGCATCCTGGGGAACCCGCAAAGATGCTGACGGGCTGCCGTGGTATGGACCAGAGCCCTGTCCAACCCAGCACCATCACAGACAAGATCGTGGCGCCATTGCTGACAGACTGGTTGCAAACAGCCCCAGGCTGGCACAGTGATGCCAAACAAACACAAGAGTTTGCAGAAGCTCCTGCTGAGCTCCAAAGTGCCTCCTGACGTCTTCCGAGCCTTCATTCACTCACTGCGCCAGCTGCTGCCGCCCTGGGCCCGTCTGCCTGTGTGGTTTCAGGCTTACCCTCCAGCCTTCCTCATGTACCACAATTTTTTGATGTCTTGGGGTGACACCTGGTGGTGTTGAGGGCTTGCTCCTGGCTCTGCACTCAGATCACTCCTGGCAGGGCTTGGAGGAGCATATGGGGTGCCAGGGATTAAGCCCAGGGTGGCTGTGTGCAAGGCCAGCGCCCTCCCGACTGTCCTGTTGTTCCAGCCCCTAATGCACACCTTTTGGCTCCACTGCATGGACTCAAGGGTTACTACTCGCAGTGTGACCCCTGGGAAGGCAGGGGCACTGACCACTCTGCGTGTGTGTGTGCATGTGTGCGTGTGTTTGTGTGTGTTCATGTGTATACTGTGCGACCTGTCCCCCCTCCCTCGACCTGCCTTTGACTCTGAATGTGCATTTTCATGGGTTTCCCAAGCCTTCCAGGTCCATTCAGGGTTGCTCGATGTCGACCTGGTGCACCGGCACTTGCTGTCAGCGTTGCCCTGAGGAAGCGTTTCCTGACCCGTCCATGCATCCTGCCAGGCTGCCGCTGGCGGGTTCATGTGAGCTCCCCCAGGGCCGAGCTGACAGAGATTGAAGAAAACCATTCAGTGCATCGGACCCATGAAAAGCTAAGACAGCCGGGCTTCTGGAGCCAGGGCCAGCCCCAGAGACAGAGACTGAACCCCCTGTGCAGTTCTGTCCAGGAGAAGAAGTTCTGATCATTCACACAGCTGGCTCTCTGGAGAAGTGGAAGGGGAGAGGAACCAAGGGCTGCTACCAGGATCATGCAGCGGTCTGCAGTGCTCTCAGAGGCACTCCAAGATAGAAGGGGGGTCCAGTCAGGCAGGGACCTGGGAGACGAGTTGGCAACAATTAGTCTCCGATGTCTCGTCAGGGCTTGTACGCTGGTTCCCGTGGGGTAAGATTGCTGGTCATGGGATGGAAGGGGGACAGTCCTGGACAAGGTCCCACGAAGGCATGTATGATGCGGTGAATTAAGAAGCCCAGAGATGCAGGTGGCAGAGGGTCACAGACGGCTTCTCCTTTTTGCCTTTTTCCTAACTTTATCTCAGCACCGTGATTCACACAGTTGATCCCAATTTGCCTCCAGGTGTGGCCCAAAGTCCACCCACCACCCCTCCCCCCCAAAAAAGATACCAGAAAGATAAAATATTCAAAGTTTTCCTGGCACATGACAAGACTGCCTGGCACTTGGGAGAAGGGGGATTTTTCCAGGTTTTCAGAAGGAACAGTTCTCTCTTCCTTCTCATTAGCATTCTGTTCTCACCCCTGAGCTGCACATGGAATACTTATTTCGCATTATCTCCCTTTTATCCCAAGAAGATATATGTTATGACTGAGAATGTTTTCCAGAAAAGATTAACTACAGAAATAACCAGCAATTTTAATATATCTACACAAGGGAACAAGGCTGCGTTATCTCCAGCGAACTAAATATGAGCTGCTTTTATGAAGCCATCAAATGAGTAATTTAGAGCTTTCAGCCTATCTGTGGAAGATAAAACGTTGTGTGATGTACCACGTGGGCTCACTCCTCAGAGGCAGATTCAGACAACTGCTCGCTGGGTTTCCTGACAGAGCCTCTGTTTACACTGGGGAGAAGGTGCGTCTGGCCTGGAGTCGGTGGCCTGCTTCCTTCCTCAGCTCCGAGTTAGCTGCAATTACTAGGAAAACAAAGCAGCAGCCGAAGGTAGTTTTCAGGAGATTTCAAACCCTGTGGGAAAATATTGTACCTTTTCTGGCAAATGTAAACATTGCAACACTAACTTTGATCACAATGAGAGAAATACATCTTAGGAAAAGTTACCAAAAAAATCTGGGGCTGGAGCAATAGTCTAGTGATGTTTGCCTTGCCCACTGCCAACCCAGGTTCAATCCCTGACACCTCATGTGGTCCCCCAGGGCCCACGAGGGGAGATCTCTGAGCACAGAGCCAGGAGTAAGCCGTGAGTACCACCAGGTATGACCCAAAATCCGAAACCTAAACTCCAGCAAAATCAGTTTCTGTTCCCTCTTACACACATACACACACACACACAGAGACAGACACACAAACAAAATCACTATTAAAGAAAAAGCCCCGTAACAACTTACTTTTCTGCCTTAAAACCTTTCTGTCTTAAGTGTGATGTGTTGAAATAACAACTTTCTTTTCTGCTTTAAAACCTTTTTGTCTTCTTAAAGCCGATATGGTGAAATAACTTCAAAATCCTTTTAGAAGCTAAAGTCCCTGAAAAAACTAGTGCCTCACGTGTAAAAAAATAAAATAGAAAATCAGCCAAGACTCATCTCTCACACCATGTACAAAAGTCAAATCAAAATAGGTAAAAGACCTCGATATGAGACCTGCATGTACACATTTTGAGAAGAGTACATAATGACATTGCATCTTGGGGTGTCATCAACGATTCAATGCTATTGACCAAGTACCTAGAATCCGATAGACACAAATAAGACCCCATCAAACTAAGAAGTTTCTATGCTGCAAAAGAAACAAAGACCCGGGGAGCCCCTAGCCCCGCCTGGATGCTCTGAGTCATCTCGCCCACCGGCCCTGACCCCTCCCTGTTCTCCAGGTAATTGGGATTTCCCCTTGGAGACAAGACAAGGATGCCCGCTCTCACCACTTCTCTTCAATATAGTACTGGAAGTACTAGCAATAGCCATTAGGCAAGAAAGAGATATTAAGGGCATTCGGATAGGAAAGGAAGAAATCAAACTCTCACTATTTGCAGACGATATGATACTATATCTAGAGAAGCCTAAAAGCTCTACTAAGAAACTCTTAGAAACAATTGACCTGTACAGTAAGGTCACAGGCTACAAAATCAATACCCAAAAAACCATGGCCTTCCTATATGCAAACAATGAGACAGAAGAAAGGGACATGAAAAAAGCAATCCCGTTCACAATCGTGCCCCAGAAAATCAAATACCTTGGAATCAGCTTAACCAAGGAAGTAAAGGACCTCTACAAAGAAAACTATAAAATGCTACTCCATGAAATAAAAGAGGACACGAGGAAATGGAAACATATCCCCTGCTCATGGATAGGGAGAATCAACATTGTCAAAATGGCAATACTCCCCAAAGCATTATACAGACTCAATGCGATCCCTATAAGGATACCCATGACATTCTTCAAAGAAATGGATCAAGCAATCTTGAAATTTATATGGAACAATAAACGCCCACGGATAGCTAAAACAATTCTGGGGAAAAAGATGATGGGAGGCATCACCCTCCCCAACCTTAAACTTTACTACAAAGCGGTAACAATTAAAACAGCATGGTACTGGAACAAAGGCAGAGCTGCAGACCAATGGAACAGAGTGGGATACCCCAACACACAACCCCAAATGTATGATCATCTAATCTTTGATAAGGGGGCAAGAAAAGTGAAGTGGAGTAAGGAAAACCTCTTCAACAAATGGTGCTGGCATAACTGGAAAACCACATGCAAAAGAATGGGCTTAGACCTCGACTTGACACCATGCACAAAAATCAGATCAAAATGTGTTGGGGACTGCTCAGGACCCTGAACAAAAGAGGACCCCAAAACCTTTACCCTGGATAAACCGGAAAATTCCATTACCAGCTTTGCTTGACCTGAGGCACAGGTGCCCTTGTGACAAAGGAAATAGCCAAACTCAAGAGGTAAAAGTAGCCCAGGGCAGTTAACTAAGAGATGCCATTAAGCCCCTAAGTAGAATACCTTCCTCTACCTTGTGCCTTCCTCCTGCCAGATGCTCCTGCCAGATAAACCCTTGCCTTCCTCTCCCCACTATTTCTCAATCTACTCTTGAAGAATGTTGCAAGCCCACCTAATACACCCCGAACCTTTCCTTATTCGGTCTGAGAAGACACTTCCCTGATGATTGACAACTTATGTACCAACCCCCTGCTAAGAAAAGTATAAAACCAGCGTGGCAGTTAATAAAGTTGCCCTTGATCGGCATGTGTCGTCTTGGGCCCCCTATTTATTATCGTCACTAGTTTTATTTCAGGTCGGAACCGCTCACAGAACCCACCCAATTAGGAGCGCTTTCCACTGTTGTCTCTCCGCGGGCCGGAGAGATCTCCGGGGGAACGCGCAAAAATGGATTAAAGACCTCAACATCAGACCACAGTCCATAAGGTACATCGAAGACAAGGTCGGCAAAACCCTCCACGATATTGAAGATAAAGGTATCTTCAAAGATGACACGGAACTAAGCAATCAAATAAAAAGAGATAAGCAAATAGGACTACATTAAACTAAGAAGTTTCTGCACTGCAAAAGACATAGGGACCAGAATACAAAGGCAATCTACAGAGTGGGAAAGGATATTCACCCAATACCCATCCGATAAAGGATTGATATCAAGGGTATACAAAGCACTAGTTGAACTCTACAAGAAGAAAACATCCAACCCCATCAGAAAATGGGCCGAAGAAATGAACAGAAACTTTTCCAAGAAAGAGATACGAATGGCTAAAAGGTACATGAAAAAATGCTCTGCACCACTAATCATCAGGGAGATGCAGATCAAAACAACTATGAGATACCACCTCACACCACAGAGAATGGCATACATCCAAAAGAACAAAAGAAACCGCTGTTGGAGAGGGTGTGGAGAGAAAGGGACCCTTCTACACTGCTGGTGGGAATGCCAACTGGTCCAGCCCCTTTGGAAAACAATATGTACACTTCTCAAAAAATTAGAAATTGAGCTTCCATTTGACCCAGCAATACCACTTCTGGGAATATATCCTGGAGAGGCAAAAAAGTACAGTTGAAATGACATCTGCACTTATATGTTCATCGCGGCACTGTTTACAATAGCCAGAATCTGGAAAAAACCCGAGTGCCCAAGAACAGATGACTGGTTAAAGAAACTTTGGTACATCTATACAATGGAATACTATGTAGCTGTTAGAAAAGATGAAGTAATGAACTTTGCATATAAGTGGATCAACATGGAAAGTATCATGCTAAGTGAAATGAGCCAGAAAGAGAGGGACAGACGTAGAAAGATTGCACTCATCTGTGGAATATAAAATGGCAGAGTAGGAGACTAATACCCAAGAATAGTAGTTTATAATACTAGGAGGTTGGCTCCATGGCTTGGAAGCTAGCCTCACACGCTGTGGGAAAGTCATCCCAGATAGAGAAGGGAACACCAAGTAAAATGTGATTGGAAATCCCGAGCGGGGAGGGAGATACACGCTGAAAGTAGACTAGAGACTGTACATGATGGCCACTCAATACCCCTACTGCAAACCATGAGACCCAAAAGGAGAGAGAGAGAACAAATTGGAATGCTCTGCCACAGAGGCGGAGTGGGGTGGGGGGATGGGATAGGGGGGTGGGAGGGATACTGGGTTCATAAGTGGTGGAGAATGGACACTGGTGGAGAGATGGGCTCTCGAACATTGCATGAGGGTAAACCAAGCACGAAAATGTGTGAATCTGTAACTGTACCCTCACTGTGATTCACTAATTAAAAAATCAATAAATTATAAAAAAAAGAAACAAAGACTCAAAAGACATCGACATACTAGGGAAAAAATATTGGTACACCACTGAGCTGGCAAATAAAGTCTATTCTTATTCATATAAATAAGTTTTCAAGTCTGGTATCTAAGGTACATTGCATTAATTTTAATTTGTAGTCGAACCTCTTCTGGTAATTATCATGTCTTCCCTATCCTTAATAAAACTTTATTTTTAAACTGTGCTAATATAGTTTAGAGTTTACATGAAATATTTAAATCTACAAATGTGTGAACATTATTAAGAATGAAGGGAATTAAGAAAATCTAAATTTGCATTTAAAATTAAGAAAATTTGAACAGGTAATAAGTGTGCTTTTTCCTCAGAAAAAGAATATTGATTTCATAGTAGAAAATATGATAAGCACTGTTTAAGTGTTCGCATTAATAAGAGATTGCAATGAAAATCTCTATGAATGTAACAGGGACTGATCAGAGAATACTCAATATAAACATGATGTTAATTTGTGATTGAAAATGTGTCAGTCCCTAAGCAAGCTAGGAGTACCCTCCCTTTCTTAACCTAGTCGATGTTAAGACTCTAACCAGCAGGCGGGAGCGCCCTGCTCAGTGCCATGTGCTGCTGGCATCATCCCGTCCTTCCCAGAAGCTCCTTTAGTTGATTCTTGCAAAACTGAATTCCCGAAGCTGTTGCCTGTCCGTGAAGCTCTGTCCTGTTCCTGGGGCAGGGAGGAGCAGTAATGGAGCTAGAGAGAGAGTTCTTGGTGATGTCTTCATCCCCTGTAGCTTTCCATTGTATCCCACCACTGTCTGCTGACTTGTCACGTCCCACTGATGGAGCTACTCTAGCTCCCACGGGGTCTCCTCTGCAAGTACTTTTCCCGGTGGTGCAGCCGTCCGTATTCTCCCCGCCTTTGGTTTTGTCATTCTGAGCGCCAGGTGTCCCGGAGTTTTCCTCCATGAGTCTGTTTTTCTTGGAATCCATCTGGCCTCTTGCACTTGGTTTTCTGTATTCCTCAACTCTGGGGAATTCTTAACTAGGATTTATTTTAATTACTGGTTCTTCATCCAATTCACCTTCATGCTCCTCTTGCACTAATCCCAGAGTTCTCTGGTGTACTGTTTCTTTCTACTATTATTATTATTTATCAAATCACCAGGAATCACAAAGTTATTCATGATAGAGTTTCAGGTGTACAAGCATGGAGCACCCAACTCTCCACCAGCGTCCCCTTCCCTCCACCACTGTCCTGTTTCCCTCCCTCCCACATCTAGGGACAGAGTATTGTCCATCCCAACCACCAGCAAAGCCTGGACCAGCGTGAGTCCCAGAAAGAATTCAGTGGCATGGCCACTAGTTAAGCTATATTTTTCACTCTGTGGTGCCCTCAGTCTTGGAGGGACATTTGTTTGCCTTTTATTTTGTCAGTGGAAGGGTGTTAAAAGCCTAGCATGCGACAGCATCTCTCTCTACAGGTTTCTACCTTGCATATCAAAAACACAAACAAATAACACAGACAAACAAAAAACAGGAAAAAAAGCCAAGCTTTTCAGCACAAACTCTGTGATTTTAATGTCTGGGTTCTCAGTGCTAAATACTGAGCTAACTAGAGGGCAATGAAATAAATTGCTTGCTTTGTTTATTTATTTGCAATTTGTTTCCAACATTTCTCTGAGTGCGTGAAAGAAGTCTTGAAGCTTTGTGGACTTCCTGTATACTTCATTCATCCCATAATGTTAAAGAATAATTGCAAAAGGGAAGCTCTGAAGTTTATTAGTCTCTTTCACAGCAGGAAGTGATCACTCATGGGAGATTATCATCAGTCAGAGCCTGAATCTCATAATATTGCCTCTGCAGAAAAGTTTTATAACAATTGGGGGAACAAAATGCTGTCTCCTGCTTTTGACAAACCTGTGCGGAAGACATTGATTGCACATCTATCTCCCAGAATATCTGACCTATTTCCTCTTATCCTGCTGTGATTTTAGCTGATTTTAGCTGATAGCTGCAATTACTCAGAGTGTGCATTCATTTCATAATGCTCTGAATAAAGTCAGGCTAGATGTAATTTCCTAATCATTTGCAGTGTGTTAGGGCTTTGGTGTCTCCAGGAAGCCTGTCATTGTACTGAGAACCTCATTCTCCATCCCACCTTCTGCCTCCCATTTGTTTATAATTTTTCTGCTTTAATAAAGAAACAAAGAGTTCTCTCTGCACTCAGCCTTCTTCTCTCATGCCTTCCCAAGGCTTTGCCTCAAGGCTGCTGAATCCAGGGACTGGACTGATAGCACATCGAGCAGGGTGTTTGCCTCACACACAGCCAACCTGGGTTTGATTCCTGGGATCCCATATGGTCTCCGGAGCCACCAGGAGTAATTTCTGAATTCCCTGTTAGAAGTAACCCCAGAGCATTGTCGATGTGACCCAAAAAGTCAAAGGGGGAATAAAAGGCTGCAGAGTCCAGAGAGCTGCAATGTTAATCCTGTTACCCTCTAAGACCCTGGAATTTCACCCGAAGTCCTTTGCTGTTTCCATAGCAACTGAGAGAGCTACAAGTCATGACCTTTTGTTTTGGATAATGAGGTCTTGGATCTATGAATCACATACTATATACGTTCCTGAAAATATCCTTTCTCAAGTCCTGAAAAGTCAAGAACAGTTTTAGCACATCCGTTTAGAGACAGGATAGTGTGAGTAGCATGTGACTGTATGTTTCCATTCTCCCAGAATTTCTTTTAATCAAAGAACCGTGATTTAAACAGTTATTGACAATTGAGTTTTATGGGTACAATATTCCAGCACCAATCCCACCACTAGTGTCCACTCCCCTCTGCCAGTGTCCCCATGCTCTCTCCTGACCCCACACGCTTCCCCCACTCACTGCCTGCCACCTTCATGGGCACACAACAAACTTCGTTGGTAATAGCTTCAATTTTATGTTTTCAGAGTTGCTGGGTCTGTGCTGTGGATGTACAGCTGAACCAGTGTTCCATGTCATCAGTGTTGGATATCATTGGTTTGTCCTGCTCCCCTTGCCTCTTGGAGCTTAGGTATATCAGTCATGCCCATCAAAGTGCTCCCGAGTCACTCCCATTCCTTTGTTTATCTGTAACCACTTCTACCAGTTTATCTGCTCTTCCTCTAATCAAACTCTGTTAATTTGTAAGGTCAGACCTTGCTAGAACAGTGTACTTGTATTGTAAGTTAATATTGCCTTTCTCCTCTCTTATGTCTTTTGAATAGTTTATTTTAAAACAATATCCTTTTTGTATGGACAAAGAAAGACATTTATTAATATGCTTTGGTAACATGGGATTTAATTGGCTTCAAATATTATTCACTCCCGGGCATCTGCTTTCTGGACTTAAGCCTCAGCTGCCCTTGCTTCCTAGCACCCCCAAAAGCAGGGTCCCGATGAAGGACGGGACGGACCCACGGCAAGCGGTGAGTTATGTGCTACCCTGGCATCGAGATGGCCTCGCCAAGGCACCTAATGCTTAACTATATGTTAAGAGCTTGGTAATGGGCATGTCATGTCATGATCCAAAAGCAACGACGAGACTAGGACCCTGCTAGGGCTAGGAAAGACTAATCTGGCCTGAGCATTGTAGTCTGAGATCGAGATGACCCCAGGAGAGCAATTCTATAAGCTTAATGCATCTCTTGCTATGTCCATACAAAATGATTTATAATATGAATACTTATATGTTAGTTGGACAAAGAGAGGGGAGACACACCCAGGGGATTCCGCTCTTGGGCGGATGTCCTGCTGAAAGAGATTCTGTCCTAGTGAAAGCATCCCCTAAGGGTAGAAGTTTACCCCCTATTGATTGTAACCACACCTATTGTGTAAGCTCCGCCCCAGATGCAGGGGGATTTAACGAGGCTGTGAGAGGGGGCTGGGGAGTTCTAATGGAAGCAGAGAGAGAGAATGAAGTAGGATGGGGGAGGAAGAAGCAGGAGGAGAATCAGAGGAGAATGGAGATGGGAATGGAATAAACTGTGATTGAGACCAAACATCTTGCCTCCGTTCCTTCATTCACCCTGTGCCTGGCTCGGTGCGGTGAGGCGATCCCCGCGCCCCGTTCTTTTTCTTTTTATTTTTGTGTTTCACACAATCAGGATGACTGAAGCCCTGACCCCATCTCCCTGTGACTTCCCTTTCTCAGCCTCTTCCTGCCCCTCTCAATTTCTTCCTTCCCTGTCCCTCCTCATCCCTATACACTGGGATCAAGGGTAATGTGGGCATTCTCCTTCGACTGCATTGCATTTCTACGGCCAGTATCCGATGTGTCACAGCTAAGTGATAGCATCCTGCGTTTGTCTTTCTTCCTCTGCTTGACTTCCCTCAGCGTGAGCTCTTCCAGTTCCAATCAGGTTGCAGCAAACTGCATGACTCTACTCCCGAATCCCAGCAGCTGCCTAGTATCCCACAGTGTCACAGTGTCTAGAAAACATTGGTTTTAGGGTAAGTCTATGAGCAGAGGATACCTATAAAATTTTACCCAGATGTATTAGGACAGCTACTTGCATTTAAAGCTGGATCTGATGATTGGGCAAGATGGTTGGCTTAGCCAAGCGCCATTGTGACCTTCCTGGTTATGAGTTTATGATTTTGACTGAATCGTGCCTGCTTGGATGGAAGTCCTTAGCTGTGGGTTGGAATGCAAGGGTCCACACACTGAGGTTAGCAGCCACCTCCTTCACGCTGTGTCAAGTAGAGACTATTGACCAGCTCTGTCCATGCATGGAACTGGACTCATAGCATGATGCCCTTCGGGTGTGGATTAGGGTGAGGCTCTGCTACAGAGATTGCCTCTTGTCAACTCCCAGACCCACCTCAGAGTGGGCAGGACTGGGGGCCAACTGGAGTGAGAGGTCACTGCCATCTTTTTAGGAATGGGCATTCAGCCCGTGCTGGTAGTTGAGTAGCTTGAATGTCCTACCAGAAAGCATTAGGACTCACCTGCTCTCACGGGACTCAGCAGAGGTATTATAGAACATGGTCTGTGCATGCATGGCTAGATGGTTTAGAGTCTTGGCTTACATTACTTTTATCGTGATATTTCAGTCCTGTGTTTTAGGGAGTGGTACTACACAGAACACATGTAATGTTCCCTTCCTTCCCAGCACTTTAAGACAGAGGTTATTGGGAGGCAACGAGGTGGGAAGGGGCGGGAGGATTTGGGCCACACTCAAATGTGGTGCTTAGGGTTTACTTTTGGCTCTGCACTCAGGAATCACTCCTGGTGGAACTCAGGGGACCAGGTGAGATGCCAGGAATTGAACCGGGATCACCCACATTCAAGGCAAATGCCGTACTCACTGTACTTATCTCTCCAGCTCCCAGGACAGAGGTGCTTTTGTATATTGCCATGTATACTTCACAGACCATCTACTTAGGTGTAATATGTATGTGTGTGTATATATATATACATTGGCATATATATCGGCAACTATCGCCCAATCTGTCTATTGTCCGTCGTCTACAAGTTGTTCACTAGAGTCTGAATAGGATTGGCAGAACACTAGACAAAGAACAGCCATGTGAGCAAGCCGGATTCCGAAAAGGATTCAGCACAATCGACCATATCCACACAGTGACCAAGCTTATTGAAGTTTCACGAGAGTTCAAGATACCGCTCTGTTGGACATTCATCGATTTAAAGAAGACCTTAGATTCTGTTGAGACCGAAGTGGTCATCCAAGCCCTAGTCAAACAGGGCGTTCAAACTCAGTACATCAAGATCCTCTGTGAGCTGTATTATGGATTCACCACCAGGATCTCACCATTCTACAAGGAAGTGATCATCGATGTAAAGAGAGGGGTTTGGCAAGGCGACACCATTTCACCAAAACTCTTCAGTGCCACCCTTGAGAATGTCATGCGATGACTGGAATGGAAAGGAATGGGAGTGAAGGTAGACGGTCAGCAACTACACCACCTCCGCTTCACTGATGACATCGTTCTCATAACATCAAACGTTAGCCAAGCAGCACAAATGCTGGCCGACTTTGACCATGAGTGTGGAAAGGTTGGACTGAAGCTGAATCTCAGCCAAACAATGTCCATGAAAAACGAACTGTTCCCTGAAGCTCCATTTGCTCTCAATGGAACGAACATCTCTGAATGCAGCAGCTATGTGTACCTCGGTCGAGAACTCAACATGAGGAATAACTTGGGGCCAGAACTGCACAGGAGGAAGAGAGCAGCATGGAATGCCTTCAAGAGCATCGAAGAGGTGGTTAAGAGGATGAAGAACCTCTGACTCTGGGCACATCTTTTTGACTCCACCGTTCTTCCTGCACTAACATACGCCTCAGAGACCTGGGCCCTATGCAAACAGGATGAGAACGTTATTCGGGTATCCCAAAGAGGAATTGAAAGAGCCATGCTAGGAATATCACATTTCACTCAGGTGAGAGAAGGAATCTGGAGTTCTGACCTCCATCGATGGTCAAGAATCAGGAACGCTGTCTTGTTTGCTAAGTCATCAAAAATCAGATGGGCCGGACATGTAATGTGATTCAGAGACGACCGCTGGACTAGAGCTGTTACCAACTGGATTTCATGGGATGTCAAAAGACCGTGTGGCCATCCACCAACAAGATGGTCAGACTTATTCGTCAAAACCCTAAATGAACGATTTGAGACTCTCCCTGTTCCTGGAGTGAGCAGATATCATTGGGCTACACTAGCACTCGACAGGGACAAATGGAGACATTACTGGCGCCCACTCGAACAAATCAAAGATCAACGGGATGACAAGTGATACAAGTGATATGTATGTAAAACATACAAGTATATATATATAGTATTGAATATGCATATTGTGTTGAATATGTATTGAATATGTATATTCACCAGTGAGCGGCATTGGTATTATTACTCAGGTGTTCAGATAAGGACCTGTTTTGGGCTGGCTAGAGATACTGGCCACAGCCCTAACGGCTGAAAGCCTGAATGCAAGATGATGAGAGAAGCTGGAGGCTGATAGCACCCGCCCGGCCCAAGGGAAGAATGTGGCCCATGCCTCAGGGACAGCACACACAGTGTGCTCAGTGTTTGGGTTCTCAGGGACAGCACATGCAGTGTGCTCAGTGTATGGGTTCTCGGGGACAGCACACGCAGTGTGCTCAGTGTATGGGTTCTGAGGGAGGGCGTGAAGACTTGGGCTCGTCCACGGAGCGCCTGGGCACGGGGTCCCACAGAATCAGAGCCTCCCCGGGGCGCCCACCCGCTGGGGTGTCGGGGTGTGGGTGAGGCCCTACGGGAACAGGGCGCAGTGGATACTCGGGGTGCATCTGGGAAGCTGGGGGCCAGGCAGGGACTCCAGGCCTGAGATGCTGCTAAGGGAGCACTGCACGGGCTGGGAGTTTAGTTTGCATCCTTGTTGGGGTCCCTCCTGTTGAATAATACGAGTTGACCCTATTTCTTTTTCCTAATAATAAGCTTCACTGCATCTTGCCCTTGTAATTTTTTTCTAGTAGAAAATGATGACGGTGTGGGTGTCTTGCGACAAGCCAAGTGTCTCTGTCACGTCCAGCCATGGTCCAAAGCTGGAATGACCCAATCCCTTGGGTGGGTGACCCCCAGCCCTCTCCAGCTCACACCCTAGCTGAGGCAATGTGATATGTGCAGCGTGGGTGAAGATAGTAGCAGAGTCTAAGCACCGTGGCACTTATTTTTTATGTTATTTTTATTTTGGGCCCTGCTGAAGGCTGACTCTTGGCTCTGTGCTCAGGGATCACTCATGGCAGTGCCAGGGGACCGTTTGTGATGTGGGACTAGAACAAGCGAGCACCCTCAATCCCTGCTATACTCTCTCTAGTGCCTCTTATATTTAATGTGAGTCTGAGGGCAGTTGTTTCTCTGTATAGAGATAAGGCTAAAGCCTTCGAGTAACACATCTATGCATATGTCTATCAGTATGTGCTGAATATATATGTCAACCTACCTGCTGCACGCATACGCACAGGAAATGGGTAGTGGGCTAATTATTCATCGTTATAGGATAATATAATAAACTGTTATTTTGTAAACAGTCATATAAACTTAGATAAACGCTCATTTCTTGCCGTTTACATTCTATGTGATATGAAGTGGAGCAAGGAAAACCTTCTGAAACTAGAGGTACTGGAAAAGCTGCTGGTCACTGTCAAAATATGAACTTTCCGCTTTCAAATGCCGTGCACAAAATAAAATCAATATGAATAAAAGACCTGGATATCAGACCTGAATCCGTAAGGTACGTAGAGGAAAAGATTGGCAGAAATCTCCATGGCATTGAAGTTAGAGGCACCCTCAATGAGGCCACGCCAACACAAATAAAGATGAACAAACGGACTCCATTAAATTCAGAACCTTGGGCCCAGAGCGGTAAGACAGTGGGTAGGACACTTCCCTTGCACATGGCTGATGCGGGTTTGATCCCCAGCATCCTATATATTTCCCCAAGCACCGCTAGGAGTAATCCCTGCATACTGAGCCAGAAGGAAGCCCTGAGCATTGCCAGGTGTGACCCAAAAGCAAAATACATAAATAAATACATACATACACTCAGAAGCTTCTGAACTGCAAAAGAAACAATGACCAGAATACAAAGACAGCCCATTGACAAGAAGAAACCATTCATCTGACTTAGGATCAATATCCAAGTTACATAAGGCACTAGTAGAACTGTACAGGAAAAAAGAAATCCAATCTCATCAAGAACTGGGGAGAAGAGATGAGCAGAAACTTCCTCAAAGATGAAATACAACCAGCCAAAAGGTATGTGAGAAAATGCTCAACATCGCTCATCATCAGGGAGATAAACTCAAAACAAGATGTAATCTGATGCCAAGAGACTGGCACACATCCAGAAGAATGAAAGCAACCGGGCCTGGAGCGACAGCACAGGGGGAAGGTGTTGGCCAACCTGGGTCGAATCCCCTGCACCCCATGTGGTCCTCAGAGCACCACCAGGAGTAATTCCTGAGTGCAGGGCCAGGAGTAACCCGAGCACTACCAGGAGTAATAATTCCTGGTAGTCATGCAGTTTGTTCCTTGCATCTCCAGGTGTAACTTCGAAAGCCAAAACCAAGCAAACCCACCAGAGCAAGCAGTGCTGGCGCTGATGTGGCGAAATGAAGACTCGTGCGCTGCTGGGCAATGTCAACTGGCCCGGCCTGTTTGGGAGACAATAGGGACCAGTAAACTAGGAATTGCACTTCTATATGACCCAGCAATAGCATCATGGGAATATACACTGGGGCTCAAAAGCACAATGCAGAAGACTTCTGCTCTCTTGTGTCCATTGCAGCACTAGTCACAGGAGCCAAAATCTGGAACCAACCCAAGTGCCCAAGAGCCGATGACTGGATCAAGGAACCCCAGTACTCGCTGGAATACTACTCAGCCGTAAGAAAGGATGAGGTCATGTCATGTGCTACCACATCAGCGGCTCTGGGGAGTTTCAGGCGAAGTGAAATGCGTCAGAAGAAGAAGCACAGACATGAACGGTCTCTCTGCCATGCAGGATATGAAGAAACACTGTCGGGGAATAATGCAAGGCAACCGAAACAGAGCATGAGAACCAGTTTCCAGCAGGAAACTTTCCAGTGGTGGGGGCTGAGGGCAGGGCAGAACAGGCTACAATAGGCCATTGGTGAGGGCAGTGGTCACTTGGAGCACAATGGAGTGCTGAAAAGAGGCAGAAAATGCCTCCACGAGAGACAGGCTAGGGACGGAAACTGGGGACACTGGTGGAGGCACGTGAGCACTGGTGGGACTGGGTTGGAACATCATATGCCTGAAATTCGATCATAAGTTACTGTGATAAAAAAAAAAGGACACCGTTGTTTTGGCTTTGAAAGGATAAACCTGCTGTGAATACTAGACAAACTAATTCTCTATTCTACTATTCTGTGTGATTATACAGCACAGCATGTAGGGTAGATGACCATGTCTGAAGCAATTGCCTCCACGACACCAGCCAGGAGCACCCGGTGGAGAGTCTGACGTGACTTCCCAGCGTTACAGCAACCCTCAGGGACATTGTGAGAAGATTTGTGTGCATGCTGGGTGCTCTGTGGAAGGACAGCCATCGATGAGGGTGCAGGACAGAGGGCGCACCCACCCCCCACTCCCTACCCATCCCCTCTCCACCAGCCCTCAGCCTCGGGGTGGGCTCAGCAGGCCTGGTTGGACCAGAATTGTTGGAATTGGTGTCTGGGCTCCCCTGCCTCAGACAGACACACAAACCAAGGGAGAGACCCCCCTAGGATGGATATGGGATAGTATCTAGTGCCTTTACAGCCCTATGCACGGATTTCTCCCACTGAAGACAAGTAATAACCAATAGCTTTCTTGGGAAGACATGGTAAAATTGCTTCTGGTTTCTTGGCGTGTGCGGGTGGGTTTTCCTTCCTTTTTGGTGCTCGCGCTCATTTGACTGTTTCTTGGTTTCACAGGTTTGCCAATGGCTGGGCATTCTTCCTGGCTTTCCTGTTCAGTTTGCTGTGCTTGTGGGCATGGCAGTGTTGTCGGTGCAGGTGGTGGTATTTGTATTGCTGGTGGTTGTGCTGTTGGTGTAAGTGTTGTCGGTGTAATTTTTACACCGCCAGAGGACTCACACAAAGCCATGTAGTGATGCAATAAGCAAAGGGTTTTTATTGTCCAGCATGGCTAACTCAAGCTAGGACCCTCGTCCGGCTCACCGACACAGCGGCAGCCTTCTCAGAACGAGTGGCCCTGAGCCTCAAAAGTGAGGGGCTTTTATCCCAGAGCATTATATAATCTGGACTTTCTGTGGATCACCTTTTCTGCTGCAGTCTGAGGGGCTTTCCACTACTTTTACCTAGCTGATTGGTTATAAGTTGGAGTTACATAAGGATTATATAGCTGAGGCTTCCCTACCTGCATCTGATTGGTAACCCTTAGTTGACTCACCATGGCTATCTCCCTTCGGAGAAATCATGACACAATTCCAGGTATCTGTGCTCAATCCCAGGAATTCTGGAACCTACTTCTGGCTTCTGTATGAGCCTGTCATGGCTCTGCCTTTGCTTCTCTATCTCTCATTCACCCCTTTTCTTTTATGGCTGTGGTTGAGCAGTCAATCTTGACCCCTACAATTGTTCCAAGACAAATACTTTCCTGAGTACCTTAAGCAGAATGATACTAACACATTCTTTCCCAAACTCCATGCCACCGACTCATCCAGGAAACAGGGGCCCATGGTCAGGAGCTAAATCAGGAGTACTAGGGGTCCCATGAGGGATGGGACCAGGGTGACAAGTCGACCTTTCCAGCTCCCCTTCCATAACAATATACCTGCACTGGAGTCAATGAGGTAGGAAGGGGACAAGCAAGGGGTCAGGCCATATGTGCAAACAACCAACTCTTCTTGCTGACCCGTGGTATAATTGTTGGGAGGCCATGCTATAGTTTTGGGTTACAGTAGGTTCGATAGGGGGAACCTTACAAGTTATAGGTCCCTAAACAAACATGTCCCAGCATGAGCCATAACTGGTACAGCTCAAGGTTAAACTGTGCAGCCTCCGTCCCTTCTTGAGTGGCATTGTCTATAATTCTACCTGTCTGTGTGGCAGGAAGTACCCAATGCCAAAACCTGGGCTCATAAGGAGCTCGCTTCGAAGCTGAGCAAGCAAAAGCAGAGAATAATCTGTGCCCATCCCATGGGTCCCTTAAGTCACTTTCTCCAGTTTTATCTTGAAGGGAGAGTCTCCCATTGTCTGGACACACCACTGGTCGGTGTCATCCTGTCTTCAAGGGGGGGGGGGAGGCAGCTTTCACATGTGAAGCTTGGACCCAGGCTTTGATTCCATCCACCTTCAGAGCGATCGGCGTGGTCAGGATCACAGTGTGGGGCTCTCCACTGAGGTTCAAGGATGGCAGTCTAATGTCACCGAACCTAGCCAGGTCTCCCAGTGAGTATAGGTGAGGAGTACCGAGTCCCCCTTTGCTCTGGTAGTGCGCTGAAAGCCCCTTATAAAGCTGGGCCTGGATGACCTGTAGGGCCTGTCATGACTGGAGGAGAAAGTGACCCTACATTTCAGGCTACACTTCCTCTTTAGGCTAAGTTGAATTGGTGGAGGATGACCAAGAAGAATTTCAAAGGGAGTGCAGTTCTTCCAGTGGGGGGCTTTCACACCCACAGTAGGACAAATGGAATCTAACTACCTATATCACATCCTCTAAAGATTTCACCACCTGAAATCTTTAAAAGGAAAACGGTTGAAGATCCAACTTCTGGAGCTTCTTCCTGCTGACAAAGGGACACTGACCCTACCTGCACAATGGGTGAAACATCATCATAACTTAGTTTTTAATGGGCCCCACACAATGAATGGGTTGGGTTCCTGAAATCATCAACATCTGAAAGAGAAGATTAGACAGATTAGGCTGAGGAATACTATTAGACAGAACCCTGGAGGAATAGAAGGTCTTTTCTGACTTACTGAGGGCAAAGTGGTTTGTTGTTTCAGAGAACACAAAAGTTAACACAACACTAACTGAAGCAGCATAATGGCATACCCAGTCTTATCATAAAAATGAAAAGTAATAACTCCTTCACCCATGCACTTGATTGATAGAAAATGACTTCCTGTGTCCAGATCTTTCTAATTTACATAGAAACAACATGCCACCTCTCTGACTTCCTCAGTACAGATAGGAAAAGCTTCTGCCCTTCCACTGAAGTTGTCAATAAGAGCCAATAGATATTTATTCATTAAACATTTGATCCCTTGCATGAAGTCAAACTGCCAGTCGCCCCCTGGATAAGTCCCGATGGTGAACAGGTAGTGTCAGGAGGGGCGACCCAAGATTTTCACTAGGTTTACTAATGAAACAGAAAGCACAGCTCTGAGTGACTGCATTGATTGGTTCAGGGGTTAGCAGTTTTCCTTGTTTGGTAACCCATCCACCAACTTCCCTTTGGAGACCTTGCTCCACTACCCATTCTTCCTCTTCTGCAGAGTTCTAGCTTGGAGCAAATATTCTCTAGATGGAGTATTAATCCCTTAATGGAATAAAAATCAAGAGCTCTAAAAACTCGCTGCTCTTTCCAAATGACTATGTGTGCTTATAGGAGTAAGAATGAATACTTTGGACAAGTTAAATGTCCACTCACAGCACTTTAGCCATTTGACAGGCTGGGGGATAGCAATTAATCATGCTCTTTGAGCTGAGGTTCCCCCTGATAAAACTCTGGCTTTCACTACCCTGGCCAGACTGGTGACAAGAGGTATAACATTGAGTTTCTTAAAAGCATACGCTGCTTATTTACTGACTTACCCAAAGGGGGGGTACCTTTTAAAATCAAGATTAGAATACATTTATTCAATCACCTCTGTAGAATTAGAATCTAAGTCTTATAAAACGAAAGTTACAGAAACATGCTCTTCTCTCTACCTTCATTTCAAATTTGCCAGACTGACTTGTTCCTTTGCATAAACATGCAAGACTGGAGGACTCTCCATTTGGGGTACCCTATTATTTACTGAGAATTCCCGAGGATTGGCCAAAGACAGAGCAGGAGACATAGCAATAACAGCATTTAATGTTTTACCTCATGTCAGGGTTACTCTGGGCTCGACCATTGTGAAAATGTAAGAATCATGTCCCACGATGAGCTGGCCCGGCTCTCACTCTCATCGAGTGTCCTGGCAGAAAGGAGTGGCTGTGTTGGCATGACTGATATTGTTTGTGTTGTTGGTGGTGGTATGTTGTTGGTAGTTATGTTGGTGTTATTTGTGTTGGTATTATTTGTGCTGGTGATGGTGTGGGTGTTGGTGGTGCTGCTAGTGTGGGTGTTAGTTGCAGTGTTGGTGTTCTTGTACGTGGTATTGGTGTTTTTGCTGTTGTGTTGGTCATGGTGGGGCTGGGATTTGTGGTGTGTGCATGTCTGGTTTGCTGCTGTTGTGTTTATGTGGTGGTAGTGTTTGCATTATTGTCTGTGTCGTTGGGGTGCCTGTTATTGTTTGTGTGGGGTTATTGTTGGTGTTGTTGGTGTTTTGAGGCCCAGCCAGCAGGAACAAGGAGACCATGCCATGTCAGGGGTCAGCCCTAGGGCCCGATGCGTCTCCAACTGTCTGATCCATCTCCCCGACTCTGCTTCCTGTTTTTAATCAAAGCAGTCTCTTTAGAATTAGGAAGATACTTACTTATGTTTTTATATCATTTCTGACTTTAAACATTTTAGCCTTCTTTATTTGGAAACATGTAATTTTGGAGAACTACAAATCATCCTTTAACTTCAGGTTGATTTTGTTTTAACTACGTCCTTTACCTTCCATTGAATACAATGTCTGACAAGACCAATAACCTTCCTGTTTGTTCTTAGTGATATTGGCAGTGTTAATATTATTCTTCACTCCTGGATAATGCTACGGGCTCCAATCATGTTAATTAATTATTAAACTAAGACTGTTAATGTGAGCTAGTGCTGAATTAGTGCTATGGCTAACCCTCAAGTCCCTGTATATTGAAATATCCATCACCCTCTGCTCTCTTCATGGACAAACCTAGAGAAAAGTCCTTCAGTGTTTCCAGCATTCTCAGACACTATTTAACCACTTTCTGCTGTGTCTTCTAGTCGTGCCAAGGCTCAGCTGTTTATGATGCTGCCTTGTTGGGGATGGACTGAGCTATCAGGGCGAGCCCACATGGACTGTACTACAGACAGGAACATTTTTCCCCTTCAAGCTGCCTTCAGAAAATAATTTCAGTATATTGAAAAGAGCAGTTTTCCTTCTCTCACAGAAGCCTGGCTGGTCTTTGACATGCAGAACTCCCGTGTTAGCCAGGCCTGACCTTTATTGTAAATTGTAGGCTCTGGCCCAGCCTAGTTTTTGGGATGTAGATTTCGGGGGGGGGGGCGGCAGTTTTGTCTTTGGGATGTAAATCCAAGTGCTTTTAGCTCAAGAAAGGTTTCAGTTTTGGTTTTGTATCTTCTTTCCGAGGCCAAGATTACTGGCCTGCAGATACAAGGAAATAATGCATATTCTACTGCCTCAATGTTCTTCCTGTAACTTCTTTTGATGCCTTTGGTGACATCACTGTATTGCGCCCTTTAGAGGTACCATGATCAATAAAAGGAGATCACAGGGCTCTCTACCTTTGCCAAGAGCCAGAGAGAGCCTTGGACCTCCATGAAACACATTTCTTCCGCGTTCCTTAACTCAGCACCTCCAACCGCATGAACGTTCAAGAAACACTGCCTCCTCTCTGCAGGAATGAGAAAAGACACATCTTATATTACACTGGACCTCTCACCACAGCCAATTCCTGGGTCTTGTCTTGGAAATTTGAAATTTTATCTGATGCTTCCTTTCCTTTAATAATATTGGGGCTGGAGCAATAGCACAGCAGGTAGGGCATTTGCCTTGCACGCGGCCAGCCTGTTCAATTCCCAGCATCCCATATGGTCCCTGAGTACCGCCAGGAATAATTCCTGAGTGCAGAGTGAGGAGTAACCCCTGTACATCTCTGGGTGTGACCCAAAAAGTGAAAAAAAAGAAAAGAATATTGGACCACATTATTGTTGTTGTTGTTGTTTTGCTTCCTTTTGTTTCTTGGGCCACTCCCTGTGGCTCAGGGCTGACTCCTGTGCTCAGGGAGGTCATCTGTGGTGCTGGTGATTGAACCCAGCTTACTCACATGCAAGGCAGGCACCTCTCCCCTGCACCGTCCCTCCGACCCTATTGTACGGCTTGACTATTAATCATTTCATTATAATTCTACGTGATTTAATGTACACCTCTGCTCCTGAGTTTTCCCCTTTCTCCTTATTTCAACTTGTTCTTGCTTTATGCACTTTTTTGAGAATATGCCTGATTTTCTTTTCTTTATAGATGACATATGGTTTGGATTGAGTCCTTGAGTTATCATGGAGTAATTTTCCTTCTTTTTCATCTTTGCCAAAAGAAGTGCCTCCCCAGGTGGAGAAAGGCTTTAAAATTCTTCTGAAACCTTAATAACAAAAATTCTACCAAGATTGACCCATAGAAATTAAATAAATCTTTCCTTAGCATCAAGATTACTTTAATCCCATCAGCCTACTCAGGGAGCACTTAGAATAAAAGTCCAGGAGCAGTATAATACCTGCTGACCAGGTCACACTTTCAGATAGCTAAGAATTCCAGTTCAGCTTTATAATATGTTTTTGAAGAGGGTTCATTAAGTCTTAATTCCAGCAGCGCCTGGTCTGTGTGATACAGCCAAACCTCACATCCTCCTTTCACTGCAAGCTAAGAATGAGGACCTCAGCTTTTGCTTTTGTTTGGATAACAGCATTTAATTTTGGGACTGGCTTACCAACTCAGATAATAAAGGTCTATTATAAATGTTGCTAACAGAGACCCAGCAATAACACGGCAGGTTGGGTATTTTTGCCGTGCACTTGGCTGACCTGGGTTCAATCCCTGGCACGCTGTATAGCCCTCGAGCCCTGCCAGGAGTGATCCCGAACACAGAGCTCGGAGTCAGCCTGAAAGCATTGCCAGGAGCAGGCTCAAGACAAACAAGAAAATGGGGAATGCATGCCAGGGCAGAGGGCTGGTCTTCATTGTCCCTCGTCCAAGTTTCCTGGCAGGGCTAAGGATGGAGCTGGGCTCAGTCAACAGCCCCATGGAAAGCAGCACAAGTCAGCGACTTGGGGCTTCACTGTTTCCCGAGAATCCTGCCCCCAGCCTACCTGCTTCACCTATTCATGTCCACTCCTTTGTGGACACCGTTTCCATTGCGCCTCTCACTAAACCAACCTGTCCCGTAATTAGGCAGCGAGCCGTACTTTGAGACTCCTTTTATCCCGCATGAGTACTGCTGCTGACTGGGGGGAAATAAACCCACAGTGTCCCCAGCGCTATCTGGAAAGAAGCAGAGAGTTGTTTCCCAAGTAGGGGAGAAAAAATTGCTCCCACTTCCATCTCATTGTCGAATGCATCACGGCTTCTGTTGCTATGATTCCGCCGCAAGCCCACAATCCTGCGGGCCGTGGAGAAAGGAGAGTGCGCAGTGTGCAGACTCAAGAGGCCAGTCTGTGCCTCTCCATTTCAATGTGCATTCCCTGCCCCATTTTTGCGGTCAGCTCCTACGACCAAATCACGGAGCTGTTTCCGAATGCTCACGGTGAACCGCATGTGGGCATCTGTGACTCTGATGCACTTGTTGGATATTAACGCTGAGTGCTTTAGTCTTCATCAGTGAGATGCTCATTTCCACCCCCCAGAGACACTTACAGTGCTCTTAGGCGCACCCTTAGTCCCCCAAGTTCATCTTTCACCTTTCCTTTGTGCTTTGCCTCTCACAGTTACATTCCTCAAGCCAGGCTTGCTTACTTATATAAGACAAAACTTGTGGTGCCTCTTCACTTTGTATTTGTGGTGAATTCCCTGCTTTTCTATTTCCCCTACAACTTTTCACATTTTATTATAGAACAATGTTCTTTGCTTAAACACAGAAAGACTGTTAATGCTGTGCTCCTAATATTTGGCAGTTCCTAATATTTGGCCATCTGTCAAAATTAATTGAATCAGGCTTCGGGTGCCGTGATTCCTAACATCTCATAAAGTGGGGTCCTACCATGGGCGCCTTGGATGAACCCAGGGCGAGCGGCAAAGCTACCTTGGCATCGAAATGGGACAGTCTAGAAAGCATAAAAGCACAGTCTTGATGCAAGCCATTATGAGTAGGAGACAGGACTCCCATGGGGAAGGAAAAGCTGAACTTGGCTGAGGATTTAGTTTGGGATTTATGGCAAAAGTTGTGCTTGCCCTCAGAGCCCAGAGAACTAAATTTTGTTCTTACTTCGTTTATCCAAATAACTGTAAGTATTCATAAGAAGTAAATGTAATAGCTTTATATGTGCAACTAAAGGGAAAGAGAAAGGCAATATAAATGTCCCTGGGAGACAGAGCGTCTCCTTGAGTTCATCCTCCCAAAAGAATTGCCTCCACTGAAAAGCTTCATCTCTGTGAATGATAAATCACACCTACATGCTGTCCTGTACCTTAACCCCCTCAGGTGCGCTGTAAGGATGCCAACAGCTCTGCATTTAATGGGACATTTTGCCCTTTAGTTTGTGGTCCCCGTCTCTTTGTCTCTCTCCTGGGAGGCTGGAGAGGTGACTCTCAGGCACCCAAAACGTGCACCGCAAACCCCCATACTTTGAACTGGCAGCAGAAGAGAATTTTATAAGTAGAATCACTGTAATCACTTGTTATCTTGTTGTTCATTGATTTGCTTGAGTGGCACCAGTAACATCTCCATTTGACCCTGTTGTGTGCTAGTGCAGCCCAATGGAGTCTGCTCACTCCAGGAACACAAAAAGCATCAAACCGTTTGTTCAGGGTCTTGATGAAGAAGTCCGACAATCTCATAGGTGGGCGGCCACACAGTTTTTTGACATCCCATGGAATCCAGTTGGTAATGGCTCTAGTCCAGCTGTTGTCTCCAAATCACACTACGTGTCCAGCCCATCTGATTTTTGACACCTTGGAAAACAAGGCAGCGTCCCTGATCTTTGATCATCGACGAAGGTCTGAACTCCAGATTCCTTTTCTCACTTGACTGAAGTGTGATACTTACTTCAAGCATAGCTCTTTTTTTTATTAGTTTATTTTTAATTAGAGAGTCATCGTGAGGGTACAGTTACAGATCCATACATCTTTGTGCTCATGCTTCCCCCATACAAAGTTCAATAACCCATCCCTTCACCAGTGCCCATTCTCCACCACCCGTAAACCCAACATCCCTCCCCCCTCCCCAGACCCGTCTCCCCCCACCCCACCCTGCCACTATGGCAGGGAATTCCCTTTTGTTCTCTCTCTCTGATTAGGTGTTGTGGTTTGCAATAGAGGTGTTGAGTGGCCATTGTGTTCAGTCTCTAGTCTGTATTCCGCCCGCCTCACCCTTCCCCCACATGACCTCCAACCACATTTTACTTGGTGGTCCCTTCCCTGAGTTACCCAGAATGAGAGACCAGCCTCCAAGCCATGGAAACAATCTCCTGGTACTTATTTCTACTATTCTTGGGCGTTAGTCTTATAGTCTGTTATTCTATATTCCACAGATGAGTGCAATCTTTCTATGTCTGTCTCTCTCTTTCTGACTCATTTCACTTAGCATGATACTTTCCATGTTGATCCACTTATATGCAAACGTCATGACCTCATTTTTTCTAACAGCTGCATAGTATTCCATTGTATAAATGTACCAGAGTTTCTTCAACCAGTCATCTGTTCTAGGGCACTCGGGTTTTTTCCAGATTCTGGCTATTGTAAACAGTGCTGCGGTGAACATATAAGTGCATATGTCACTTCGACTATACTTTTTGGCTTTTCTGGGATATATTCCCAGCAGTGGTATTGCTGGGTCAAATGGGAGCTCAACCTCTAGTTTTTTGAGAATCGTCCATACTGTTTTCCATAAGGGCTGAACTAGCCGGCATTCCCACCAGCAGTGTAGAAGGGTCCCTTTCTCCCCACATCCTCTCCAACAGCGGTTGCTTTTGTTCTTTTGGATGTGTGCTAGTCTCTGTGGTGTGAGGTGGTATCTCATGGTTGTTTTGATCTGCATCTCTCTGACGACTAGTGATGTAGAGCACTTTTTCATGTGCTTTTTGGCCATTCGTATCTCTTCCTTGGTAAAGTTTCTGTTCATTTCTTAGCCCCATTTTTTGATGGGGTTGGATGTTTTCTTCTTGTAGAGTTCAACCAGTGCTTTATATACCCTTGATATCAACCCCTTATCTGATGGGTATTGTGTAAATATCCTTTCCCATTCTGTAGATAGTCTTTGTATTCTGGTCACTGTATCTTTTGCGGTGCAGAAGCTTTTTAGTTTAATGTAGTCCCATTTGTTGATCTCTGTTTTTACTAGATTGCTTAGTTCCGTGTCATCTTTGAAGATACCTTTATCTTCAATATCCTGGAGGGTTTTGCCGACCTTGTCTTCAATGTACCTTATGGTATGTGGTCTGATGTTGAGGTATTTAATCCATTTTGATCTGACTTTTGTGCATGGTGTCAGGTCGAGTTCTAAGCCCATTTTTTTGCATATGATTGTCCAGTTGTGCCAGCACCATTTGTTAAAGAGACTTTCCTTGCTCCACTTCACATCTCTTGCTCCTTTATCAAAGATTAGATGATCATACATTTGAGGTTGTGTGTGGGGATATTCCACCCTGTTCCATTGGTCTGCAGCTCTGCCTTTGTTCCAGTACCAAGGCATAGCTCTTTTGATTCCTCTTTGGGTGATCCAAATAGCGTTCTCATCCTGTTTTCATAGGGCCCAGATCTCTGAGGTGTATGTTAGTGCAGAAAGAATGGTGGAGTCAAAAAGATGTGCCCAGAGCCGGAGGTTCTTTGTCCTCTTAACAACTTCTTCGACGCTCTTGAAGGCGTTCCACGCTGCTCTCTTCCTCCTGCACAGTTCTGGTGTCAAGTCACTTTTCATGTTGAGTTCTTGACCCAGGTACACATAACTGCTGCATTCAGAGATGTTCGTTCCCTTGAGAGCAAATGGAATGTCAGGAACTAGTTCGTTTCTCATGAACATTGTCTTGGTGAGATTCAGCTGCAGTCCAACCATTCCACACTCACGGTAGAAGTCAGCCAGCATTTGTGCCGCTTGGCTAATGTTTGGTGTTATTAGAACAATGTCATCAGTAAAGCGGAGGTGGTATAGTTGCTGACTGTATATATTCACTCCCATTTCTTCCCATTCCAGTTATCGCATGATGTTCTCGAGAGTGGCACTGAAGATTTTTGGTGAAATGGTATTGCCCTGACGAACCCCTCTCTTTATGTCGATGATCACTTCCTTGTAGAATGGTGAGATCCTGGTGGTGAATCTGTAATACAACTCATGGAGGATCCTCATGTACTGAGTTTGAATGCCCTGTTTGTCTAGGGCTTCAATGACCACTTCAGCCTCAACAGAATCAAAGGTCTTCTTTAAATCGATGAACATTAGACAGAGTCGCATCTTGAACTCTCACGAACCCTCAAAGAACTTGGTCACCGTATGGATATGGTTGATTGTGCTGAATCCTTTTCAGAACACAGCTTGCTCACATGGTTATCCTTCTTCTAGTGTTCTGCCTATTCTATTCATATTGACTTGGGTGAATAACTTGTAGACGTCAAGAGGCGTCGGTGGTGTCAGTGTCCTCGTCAACATGAACTTGGCCATTACTATCAATTCGTTCGAATGCCTAACAACCTGAATCGGACACTTAAATATTTGTGTAGATGTGGCTCATTGTCGGAAGTTTCTATATTCATCGTCTACGCACCAACATCCAACTATAATGTATAAATTGAGAAGTTCTACATGGAACTGGAGAAGTTCTATAAAGAAGACCACACCTTCTACAAGGTCATTGTCGGTGATTTTAATGCCAAGATAACTCCACATTGGGACTCATGGCCTAGAATGGAACGAACAGGGTAAGAGACTGTCTGAGTTCATCATATCGACCAAGACCATCCATGGTAACTCGTAGTTCCAGAAGGCCAAATATAAACGTTGGACATGGGAGTCTTCCGGTAGACAGTTCCACAACGAAATTGACCACATCATATTCAATCGACAGTTTTGCCTGACTAATGTCACTGTTGTCCGAAAATTCCAAATAGAATCTGACCACCATCTCCTTCATGCAAAATTCTACTTCATGGAGCTGGGAGAAGGGGCTGCAAGTTTAAGAAGAGAACTCCCAGAACAATCACCAACTGGGAGCTCTTTGATACTTTTGCGGCAACATGGGAAGATGCCGTCCTTGACAACATCAACGAGGAATGTGATCAACTGGTTCAGCACCTCCATGACTGTGCGAGGAATGCCGAGAGTAGGAAAGCCACAAAAAGACACCTGTGTTTGAAACTTTCAAGCTCATTCACCAACGTGGTTTGTGAGCCTCAGGCAATCACAAGCTAACATCTGAGCTCGCAAAGCTGTGCAGAGAAGAGATAAAAGATGACCTCAAAGAGATAAGAGGAGCAGTGTTGGCCAATGTGGCAGAAGCCGGGAAAAGTATTCCCAATACTCGCCTGTCCTTCACTTACTACAAGACCAAGATGACTGCCCTCCGATGTTCCGATGGATCTATCACATCTTCCAGAAGGGCAATGGAAAATGTAATCCATGACTTCTACTCGGATCTCTTCAATAGCCACGTCCACCTGCCCAAATACCAAATTGCACAGGATGGATATGTATTCCCAATGTTCTCTTTTCCGAAATCTGACACACGCCATTTTGTTGGTAAAGAAGCATACAGCACCAGTTCCAGACAAGGTCTGACCCGAACACCTAAAGAATCTGCCACCAGTACTCATCAATACACTGGCTTGGCTCTTCACACGCTACCTGTCTGAATGCAAGGTTCTGTCCCAATGGAAAACCAGCAGGACCATCCTTTTGTACAAGAAGGGAGACATCTATGACATTGACAATTATCGCCCGACCTGCCTGTTGTCCGTTGTCTACATGACGAGAATGCCAAGTGATATTTCAGGCCAGTCTGTTGCTGGATTGCAGACCTTCCTGCCAGTGCTGCTGCCTTCAGAGCTATGGGGTGTCTCATGACTGCCTCCTGTGGGCTCTACACTTGCGGGCCACTGCTGTGTCTTCTTGCATTTTCAAGACTGGCTTTATAAGGCTGCTGAGAACAGGACAGAATCAATAGGAAGCCAATCATCACCCAGGAGACCATTTCCCACCTAAGAGACCTGGAGCAATGTTGGCCCTAATCCCATGGACCCCTCCAGGCCCAAGCAGAGAAGGAGATGCTGAGTGTCCCGAGCACGGGAGCACTCAGGAGCAGACAGTTCTGGCAGGGCTGCAGGGACAGACTGGCTCTGAATCACGGCCACTTCCCCTGACCCAAGAGGCCCGAAGACTTCTCCGTGGCCAGAGTTGTCTGCAGCTGCTGTGGGGTGGAGCAGAGCTGGAAAATAACAGTCACTGGGAGAAGTTCATTTTGCTTCCCAGGCGCATCCTAAGTGGCTCTTTATGGCGCTGCCCTTGCGCAGATCCCACTTATCTCTTGCTCTGCTCTGGAACCAGGTGCCTAGAAATATGTGTTTCTGGGTATTTCTGGGTGCCTATGAACGCGTCTTTCTTGATGTTCCTGGGTGCCTATAGATGCGTGTTCCTTGTTCAGATCTTATCTTTACGGGGGGCATAGGAGATGGAGGGGGGAGCATACATTTTCCCCCCAGTCCTCTGCTCTTAACTCATATAAATTTTGCCATGATCAAAACAAAAACCCTACCCAACTCCCCCCCCCACCCCCCAACCACCACCATCAAAAGAGCAGCAAAGCCCTCTGAGAGCCAAGCCCTCATGTTGGGACAGACCTCGTGTGAGCTGGTGTTTCCAGATTTCCCCATGTGGACACAGAATAAGATTCTTTCCATGCATCGATGTTGCTTGTGGCGGGCGCAGAGCCAAGGTCAGGCGTGTCAGCTGGGGGCAGTGGCTTGTTTGAGCGGCCAGGGCCACAGGCTTGGTCCACATGGTTAACTCCTTTCCTTCGATTAGGAGATGCCTGAATCTGGGAGACACTGAAGCGAACTGACTGCTTCCCAATGGGAGGAAAATGGGAGCAAAACTGGAGCCACTCCTGAGCCCCGGCAGTGGGTGTTTGCATTCTGGCGAAGTTGGAGCTGGCACATGCTGCCTTGTGCAGTAAAGGAGAAGGCGACAGATTCTGCAGGGAGGCCCTGCAGGCCATGGGTTCAAGGCTGCATGGGCCCTGTTCTACCCTGACCTGAACCCACGATTCATTTCACCGTCATAGGCGTGGGGGTGCCGGGAGGGAGCATCTGAACATTTTAGTGCACCCCTGCCACCATGGTTGTTCAGGCCCCTTCCATGGCCAAGCTGGTGAGGCTGAACATGACTCAGCATGAGCGCCAATGTGCACGGGTCCCGGCATGGGAGAGCATCTGAGTGCGAGTGTGACAAGCGTAGGCGTTGGAGTGAGCTCCTGGTGGTGGACAGAAGCACGTGTGGGGTGGGTGGGCATCTGCCTGGCCCTGGCTCAGAGAGCATTTCAGCCTCACGGGTGCCCAACCACCGGTTGGTAAGGGCCCTGCCAGGAAATCTCTGGTCTAGGGAGCAGATGCATGAAAGCGGACCTCAAGGTCAGACACTCTGGCTACACTGAGAGGTCCAACGTCATCCTCCTTCCTGTGTGCTAGAGCACGACTCCCAGACTCAACCAGGTCTGCATATCATGGATAGTGTGTAGCACCTTCGGTGATGAAGCTTCAGCCCTCCGTGGTATAACGTACTTTCGTGCATGGATGATGGGTCAATGTTCATGGTGGGTGATACCTCATGTACATAGGTGCATGAGTGCTGCATCATTTCCGTGCGCGTGTGGGTGCTGCGTCATGTACGTGCATGCGTGGGTGCTGCGTCATTTGCATGCGTGTGTGCTGCATCATGTGCGTGTGTGGGTGATGCTTCAATGTGCTTGCATGCGTGGGTGCTGTGTCATGTACGTGCATATGTGGGTGTGTATCAGTGTGTGTGCGCAGATTCTCCATCATTTGCGTGCATGCGTTGTGCTCCGTCATTTGCGTGCATACGTTGTGCTCTGTCATTTGCGTGCATGTGCTGTGCTGCGTCATGTACGTGTGTGCATTGGTACTGCGCCATGTGCGTGCGTGGGTACTGTGTCTTGTGCATGCTGTGTGGTGTGCGTCACGGATGTGTGGTGCGTGGTGCAGCGTGTGAAGCTCCGGGTTCCTTGGCTGGAGGCAGAGGCAGCTGCTTGCGTGGGGGTCATGGAGCAGCATGGTGGTCAGGGCCTTGCAGTGGACACGTGTCCTTCCCCAAGAGGTGGGGCTCCATGCTAGCTAGCATGGAGTTTGCCTGGGTGGAACTGACCCCAGCTGTAGCTCAGTTGGGCGAGGGGGCAGGGGAGGGAGATGGGAACCCTTGGGGGGAGCTCTTGGGCAGGCTGTGCCCTGCTTCAGACACTGGGGGTGGGGGTTCTGCCCAGCCTGTCCCTGTGTCCTCACTATGCTGTGCCCAGCCTCGGTGACCAGGGGGAGTCTGCTCTATCTTCCCTGTCTCCTCGCTGGGCTTTGTCGAGCCTCAGTGACTGTGGGGCGTCCGCCCTGCCTGTCCCTGTGTCCATGTGCAAATGTCCGCTCGTTCCCAGCCACCATGGGCTTGGGCTTGCTTTAATGCTTTCCTCTTCGGCCAGTCCTATGACCGACCTTCTGAGGGATCCCAGGCACTGCAGGGCCACTGAGTGACCTTCCTGGGTTGTGCTTACATGTCCTTCAGTAGGGACTAAGGCAGCTTTGAGGGAAGATGGCACGGATCCACCCACAACAAACTCTTCTCATCTCTGTGCCGCCCTTGGCGTTCTCAGGGGCCACTCTTGGCCAGGGCGGTTCCTGCTGGTGCCTGGGGGACCTGGCAGATGCCAGGGATCTGGAACCTGCACAGAATCTGCCCCTTGCTCTGTGAGCTGTCCCCTACCCCCTCCCACTCCCAGCCAGCATGGACTTTTTGTTGGGAGACTTCACTATTTCAGCTTTGCAACATATTTATATTGCCGGAGCTGAGGTGAAAATCAGAAGCGGTTTGTGGTAAGTTATGGTCTTTATGCTCAGTCAAGCCTCAGCATTCATCTTGGCAAAATTGCAATCCAAGAGAGCTGAGATCCTCATGGTACTTTGCATTTGTGTTTCCAGTGTGGATGTATGTTGGCTTTTTTTTCTTTAGCTTTCTTCCTTCCTTCTTCCTTCCTTCCTTCCTTTCTTTCTTTCTTTCTTTCTTTCTTTCTTTCTTTCTTTCTTTCTTTCTTTCTTTCTTTCTTTCTTTCTTTCTTTCTTTCTTTCTTTCTTTCTCTCTGGCAAGTCAAAAATTGTTTCCAAGTTTCAGGGAAATGTTTTATATTTTAGTGTTAGTCTTTTTCTGGGTTAATTGTTTTTTACCAACTCAGTTTTTGGCCACTTGGAATGGAGAATCACTGTCACTGTCATCCCGTTTTTCAACGATTTGCTCAAGCGGGCACCAGTAATGTCTCCATTGTGAAACTTGTTACTGTTTTTGGCATATCGAATACGCCACGGGTAGCTTGCCAGGCTCTGCCCATGCAGGTGGTATACTTGTGGGGATCCCGTCCTGTCCAGCAGGAAGGACCCTTTGTGGGGCTGAGAAAGGGACACAGCCGAATGAACAGATGCAGAGCCAGAAAGCAGCAAGAAAGAGGAAGCTTTATTCTACTGGCAGTTACAGCATTTATACTTGTCTGCTGGGAGAGAGTGGTATGGTACATGTGCCCGGACCCCCGTACAAACAGTAGTAAATTACAGATCGTGACATGTCCACTTATCACATCAGTCGTGTGCATCGGCTCGTGAAAACAATGGTGAAACAATAAGGTCAGTAAGGTCAGTAGTGGCAACCTTGTTACAGGAAATTCAAGCAAGCCTCTGTTTGACTAGAAGATAAGAGCCAGGCTCTATTTTACTAGCCAGGCTTGTAAAATGGTTCCCTACATCTCCCCCTGTTTTGTTTTAAATTAAATGTGGTCAGGGGAGGCATTTTCTGGTATCCCTTGTGACGCAAAGACTCCATTTTTGCAGGGAGAGGAGGGAAGGGATGATCGGGTCTATTAAGGGGGCTCCTCACAGGCCCCATCAGTCCCTGGTCTTGGAGTAACCTCTATGCTATACCAGAATACCTCACAGGGAGTCAGGCCCAGGTATCAGCCCTCCCTTGCAGTGCTTTGCCTGGCAACCTGATCCACAAGAATAAATCCTTGGGAGCCCGGCATCCTCAAGGTAAAGAACTGGGGGAAGATGAGGTATGAATCTGAACAGAGGCGTCAGTGTCCTGCAAATCAAGCCAATGATAGTGAACCTGTATAGGCTTGGCTTCTAATTGCTGAATTTGTTGTCTAATAAAAGCCAAGATTCGATTAAAAACGCAAGGGCCAACAGTAACTAACAACAATACAGCTGACAGTGGACCCAACAAGGGAAGTAAGTATGGTAAGAACGTTTGCAGACCCCACCCCTCAGGTGCGGAGTCGCACTCTCTCTTGCGAATCTCTAGTCCTTCTCTGAGCTTAGTCATGGAATCTCGGACCACTCCTGTGTGATCTGCATAAAAACAGCATTCCTCCCCTAGGGCAGCACACAATCCTCCCTGCTGTAGCAGGAGTAAGTCCAGTCCCCTCCTGTTTTGGAGGACCACCTCAGACAACGAGGTCAGCGATTTTTCTAAGTGGCTGATGGACGTCTCGATTCTCTCGAGATCTTCATCGATGGCAGCTTGGAGGGATGAGAAACTGCTCTGTTGTTTTGCCAGGGAGGAAATACTGGTTCCTGCTCCCGCCAGGCCAAGTCTGAACAACTTAGCGATGGTCAAGGTGGAAACAATCCCTCATTTTTGTACATGAAGTGGAACGGGTCTATTAAAGAATGAAGCATCATCATAATACAAAATTCGGGATAGGACAGTGACCATAACACAATATTCCTCAAGATTATTGAGGACTGCAATGGAGATGCAGGGTGTTAGGCCTGTCTGTGGACAAGCCCACCAACCAGTGGAAGGCGGCACAGCCCACTTGTTCAGGGCTGCAGCATTGGTCTGGGTTGAACAAAGAGAACTCATTTCAGGGGGAACTTTTCCAAAGCATGTCCCCCGCCCCTTGACCTTTTGTACTGTAATTCTTCCACCTTTGTTTCCCCAGGGACACTGGAGGGAGTAGGTAAGGTGTATCAGCTCAGGTGTGGCAGCTAGCTTCATAGAAGGGAGGGGGCATGCCACTAAACAAAGCCATCAGGAGCAAGTAAGATAGGGGGCTGAAGCATTCAAAAGAGCAAAACTGGCTTGAATTATGCCCATCATGGGTTCTAGTTCGAGGGATGGGGAGGCAGATACAGCAAGAAGGGAGGGGGAGATAGAAGACATTGTGGGAGATGGATCATTATCCTCAGGTAGGGGTGGTGAAGTAGTAGGGGGCGAGTAGTTGGTTTCAGGTTTTTAAGTGGAGGGTACGTCGGGGGCAAAGGAAAAGCCTCGTTGGGACCAACATTAACTGGCATGGTAATGGGTGACACTCGCAATTTAAGCAGGAATATTATTCCTGGATCAGTTCCCGTAGCGTATAAATGGAGCTCCCAGGTGTTTCCTATAAGCTGACTAGTAGTAGCCTTTTTTCCTAAGTTAGTAAAACTGATCTCTACCGGGAGACATTTGCCTTTGCAGGTTTTCCAGCTAACCTTTTCCCATTTCTTTTCCATTTTTATAAGGTCATTCTTATAAGGAGGAGACCACCCCAGATAGCCTATACTCACACAGTCCCAGTTTTTACAAAAAGAGTCAGATACTGTCAGGGTCTTGGTCAGTCAACCCCGGCACACTGGAGTATGAGCCCCAAAGTCACCGGACTTACTCCCTATAGGAGAGGGAGTGGGAAGGGGAGAAGCCTCTGCCCTGGCCGTCTGCTCGCTGCAGGATTCCTACTGCTGAGAAAGAAGATGACCGAGAAGGTCACCGAGCAGAGCGGGGAAGCCTGGTGATCAAGCAGACTCCGTTTATTGATTCTTACACAGGGGATTTTATACACACAATCTAGGGTGGGGGAACATTCCACGCATGTATCACGTTTACCCCGTGGAGCTCAGTACAGATGCCAGTTAATGATTTGTATCCCCCAATCTCAGGACCATGTTAACTAGCTCAGGTAAATGTTAACTGTCACACCCCTCATCCCATTATCTCCTCAACCAGAGTGCCTGTGTGTGGAATGCTGGAGTGTATGGAATGCAGAGCCCCTGGGCCCCTGTAAACAGGGCCGACTCTTGCTTTCAGGGGCAGGGGGTTTAGTCAAAGTCTCAGGCCAGCTACTGAGACCCCAACAAGATACCCCTCCACATTGCTTGAAATTCCGAGTTCCTGGGCAGACATAGAAGTAATGATTTTGGATGCCTGCACAGGGTCCCGGGCCCTGACATCCATAGGCCATGACCGTGGGGTTTTGTTCAGACATAGTTCACTCCTGTTCAACTAGATCACATAAGTCAAAGTGGATGGTGGGGAACCATGTTCTGATAGGATGTTGTTCTGTGAGTGAGACCACTAGTCGGTCACTCCCGACGTGGCTGAGCTCCCATGTCAAATTAAAGGGTTGATGTCCTGTTGCGGATGCAGTGGTGAGGTGGCATCTGCCTAGGAGAGAGCAGAGGGGATACTGTCCTCAGAGGATTCATTTATCCTCTGGGCAGAAGTCAGTTCAGCCGGAGCAGGTGTGTCGACCTGCTTCCTCAGTCCTTCGGGGAGCCAGGGGCAACATCACCAGCAACATCAAATATGCAGGCTGACCCTCGGCCCCATATAAGGACTGGCTCGGGGCCCTTCCATAGACCACTCAGAGGGTCTTTCCACCTTACTTTTGCGTAAGTGGGGCTGGTGGAAGTATGCCAAAAACGGTCCACCGTGCTGAGGCTTTCTTTATCCAGTAGGAGAAAGTTCATGACAAACAGAGCATGAGATAGTAATGTCTTAGGGGAAAGCGAGGCTGTCCGGAGCTTCTGACTATATGATTTAAGCGTGAGATGGGCTCGCTCCACTATCCCCTGCCCTTGAGGGTTATATGGGATTCCTGTACCATGGGAAATATGCAGCTTCTTACAAAAATGCTCAAACTTTTTTCCGGTGTATCCTGGGCCATTGTCTGTTTTTATTAGCTGCTTTTTGCCCAGTACAGAAAGACAGTACAAGACATGAGTAATGACGTTTTTTGAGGCCTCTCCAGTCTGGGCTGAGGCACAAATAAACCCACTGATGGTGTCAATGGTCACACGCACATATTTAAACTGCCCGAAGGAAGGAATATGAGTGACATCCATTTGCCAGATGGCGTTAGGCACCAGTCCTCGGGGATTGACCCCTAAGTGAGGCATGGGCAGAAGGGATACACAAGAAGGGCACTGACGCACAATATGCCGTGCCTGCTCACGCGTGATTTTAAACATAAGGCGGAGAGTTTGAGCATTTAGATGGTGAAGGGCATGTGCAGCCGTGGCCTCCTGTAGTGGATCTGTTTTTAAAGTTAGTGCTGCGAAGGATCGGGTGGCCAGATCTGCCAAGTGATTGCCTGCCGCCAATGGCCCAGGGAGGTTAGTGTGGGCACGAAGATGGCCTATGAAAAATGGAGCTTGCTGGGAACGAATACACTGTTGAATTTGCAAAATCAATATCGTTGTGGAAGAGGAGGGCTTTATGTAACTAATGGTCTCCAGTAATGGTATGGAAAAGGCCACACAAGCACTATCTGTATATAGATTGAAAGGAAGAAAGGAAAAACTTTTAAAAACCATTATAACAGCTGTAAGTTCAACCAGCTGAGCAGAGGATTCCTTTGTGAAAAAAGAAACAGTCTCACTCTCACATACATAGGCGGCCTGGCTGTTAGAGGATCCATCAGTGAAAATCACTTTAGTACCAGGAGTAGGGCTGGACTTGGTGACAACGGGAAAAACCCATTGATGTAATGCCATAAATTGTATCAATTTATCGGGAGGATAATGATTCTAAAATTCCTGAAAAGGAAGCACAGGCAATGGGCCAGTCATCGGTATTTTGGAGAAGCCAATCTAAATGTTCTTTATTATAGGGTTGAATAACAGAAACTGGCTCAAGACCAAAGTGTCTGTAGGAAAAACTCCTTCCTTCAATGATTAAGGATTCCACTAAGAGATAGTAGGGGACAAGAACATTCTTTGGTGTGGCAGGAAGGTGAATCCAAGAAACAGGGTTGTCCTGCCATATAAAACCCATAGGAGAATGAGAAGTAGCAAAGATAAGGAGGTGAAAAGGGCGCTGGTAATCTAGAGAGCAAACAAAGTGACCTTCAATCGCCTTTTCTATGAGAACTAGGGATTCTCGGGCCATTGGTGTCAGACTCCGAGGGGAAGAAGGATCAGCATTACTGCGCAAAAGGTCATAAAGGGGCATAAAGTCTCCTTTGGTGAGTTTCAAATAGGGACTGAGCCATGTAATATGCCCAAGCAGTTGTTGAAAATTATGTAGTGTCTTTAACGAAGTCAGCTTCAATTGCGTTTTCTGCAAAAGTACACGGGACCCCCGAAGGCGGAATCCAAGAAAGGTATAGAGGTCAGCAATCTGAATTTTATCGGGGGCAATTTGAAAGCCAGACTGAGTAAATGCATAGATCACCTGATTGCAACAGAGCATAGTGGCCTGTGGATCAGATCCAGCAAGCAGTATATCATCCATATAATGAACCATATAGATGTCGGGCCATCGTGCCCTGATGGGAGCAAGAATTTGAGCCACAAATTTTTGACACAGTGTGGGACTATTTGCCATTCCCTGGGGTAAAATTTTCCATTGAAACGTTGCATGGAAGTGGAAGCAAACATAAACAAATGGGACTACATCAAACTAAGAAGCTTCTGCTCTTCAAAAGAAACAGTGACCAAAATACAGAAAGAGCCCACAGAATGGGAAAGAATATTTACCCAATACCCATCTGATAGGGGATTAATATCCAGGATATATAAGATACTTGTAGAACTGTAAAAGAAAAAACCTCCAACCCCATCAAAAAATGGAGAGAAGAAATGAACAGGAGTTTCCTCCAAAAAGAAATACAAATAGCCAAAAGGCACATGAAAAAATGCTCCACATCACTAGTCATCAGGGAGATGCAAATCAAAACAACAATGAGATATCATCTCACACCACAGAGACTGGCACACATTCAAAAGAACAAAGGCAACCAATGCTGGCATGGATGTGGGGAAAAAGGGACGCTCCTTCACTGTTGGTGGGAATGCCGACTGGTCCAGCCTTTCTGGAAAACAATGTGGACAGTCCTTCAAAAACTAGAAATTGAGCTTCCATATGACCCCACAACACCACTTCTGGGAATATATCCCGAGGATGCAAAAGAGCACAGTAGAAATGACATCTGTACCTATACATTAATTGCAGCACTGTTCACAATAGCCAAAATCTGGCAACAACTCAAGTGCTCTAAAACAGACGACTGGTTAAAGAAACTTTGGTACATCTACACAATGAAATACTATGCAGCTGTTAGGAGAGATAAAGTCATGAAATTTGCTTATAAGTGGATAAACATGGAGAGTATCACGCTAAGTGAAATGAGTCAGAAAGAGAGGGAGAGACATAGAGGGACTGCACTCATTTGTGGAGTGTAGGGTAGCATCACATGAGGCTGACACCCAAGGACCGTAGATACAAGGGCGAGGGGGATTGCCCCATCGCTGGAAGACTGCTTCATGAGCGGAGGGGAGAAGGCAGATGGAATAGAGAAGGGATCACTAAGAAAATGATGGCTGGAGGAACCAGTTGGGATGGGAGATGCATGCCAAAAGTAGATAATGGACCAAGCATTGATGACTTCTCAGTGTCTGTGTTGCAAGCTATAATGCCCAAAAGTAGAGAGAGAGAGAGTATGGGGAATATTGTCTGCTTTAGAGGCAGGGGGAGGGTGGGAAAGGGGGGTATACCCAGGATATTGGTGGTGGGGAATGTGCACTGGTGAAGGGATGGGTGTTTGATCATTGTGAGATTGTAACCCAAACATGAAAACTTGTAACTATCTCATGATGATTCAATAAAATTAAAAAGAAAAAAAAAGAAAACGTTGCATGGGCTCTTTATAATTAGTAGCTGGCAAACTAAAGGCGAAGCAGGGGCGATCATCAGGATACAAGGGAATTGAGAAAAAGCAGTCTTTTAAATCGAGTACTATTTTATACATTTCTGAAGGAATGGCTGCTGGAGACAGTAGTCCAGGTTGAAGTGCCCCGAAAATGACCATGGTTTTATTTACTGCTCATAGATCCTGTAGCAGTCGCCAACTGCCGTTTTTCTTTTTTATAACGAAAATGGGTGTGTTCCAGGGGGAGGACATTGGTTCTATGTGCCCCGCCACGAGTTGTTCCTGCACTAACAACTTGGTGGCCTGTAACTTTTCAATGGGAAGGGGCACTGGTCCACCCATACAGGTTCACTGGACTTCCACATGATCTTATCCGTATGGGGTGCAGGAGGAGCAGTGGCAGTTACTGAAAAAAACCTAAGCCTGTGCAGTCATTTTTCACTGGGGCAAGGGCTAGCGGCCCAGGCATACCTTGGAGGTTTTTTCCTAGACCCTTTCTGGGAGAATAACCGGCCGCAAGGAGCATGTCTAGGCCCTTGGTGTCAATTAGTAAAAGGTCCATTTATGAAAGAATATCCCGGCCCCAGAGATTGACAGGGAGCCCAGGCAGAACATAGTGGCATACCGTCCCGGATTTGCCCTCCTTGGTGTGCCAATCAAGCGGGGACAAGCTTAAAATAGGGTTTTGGGATTGGCCTATACCCTGAAGGTGAGTCAGCGAGGGGGCGAGGGGCCACTCTTTTGGCCAGTCTTTTTTGGCAATGATCGTTACATCCACGCCAGTGTCAATCAGACCGGAAAACTCCTTCCCATTGATTTTTAAAGTCATCAAGCCCTTGTGACCAAGAATGTGCTGGGCAAAAAATGCAAAAGTGTCTGACACTGGGGGTGGTTCTTGTTCTGCTGTTATAGGAATGAGTAATAGCTGTGCTAGCCGCGCGCCAGCATCCAAGACTGAAAATGGGGAGGTTGATTCAACTACTACTCCAATTTGCCCTTGAAAATCAGTGTCTACAATCCTGGGGAGTACTTGCACGCCCTGAGCGAGCAGACTGCCCTGTCCAATAATTAGGCCAAAAGTTCCAGATGGCAAAGGGCCACAGGCATTGACATACACTATCTGTGGGTCCTGTTTCTTAACTAATATTGTGCGGCAGGTGGCACAGAGGTCCAATCTGGCTGAATAGGGGATGGCTTTGCAAAGGGATTGGATGCCGATAGGTTGAACGGCCCATGATTTTGAGGTGCCCCAGTCACGGGAGAGGGAGCGGATTGGGGGCCCTGGGGCTGGCCCCAAATCAAGTTTCCCAGCTCAGACTTCTGGTGACACTCTGACGGAAGTAGGAAACCCTGTTTGCACACAGGGCAAGGAGTTTTAGGTCTGGGCCGCGGTTTTTTTTTTATTGGGACAGTATTTTAAAAAATGTCCAGGCTGCTGACAGCCAAAGTACAGCTTGTCCTGGCTGTTCGCTGGTTGGATGGCAAGCTGTTTGAAAGCAGCCCCTATAGCAAGCCCTATTTTTTGGGTGGTGGATCGATATCGGGGCATAACTGGATGTATTCTGAAAGAGTCTTCCCACGCTTATGGGGGCAGAGTGCGGCCTGGCAGGTGGAGTTAGCATTCTCATAGGCCAGGTGGCAGATCAGCTCATTATCCGTCTCTTCGCATGAGTTTTTCAGCCGCCTCCGTGAGGCACCCAATGAAATCGCTATAGGGCTCATTAGCTCCCTGACGAACCTTGGCTAGGGATGTTACTACTGACCCTTTAGAGGGAAGTCCCCTCCAGACCCAGAGGGCAGCCGTTTGTATCTGGGCAAGTAGCCCTGGAGGAAATTGAGCCTGCACCTTGTTAGAATCGAATGGTGCATGACCCTAAAATTTAGCAAAGACCCAGGATGAGGGAGGGCCTCCTGCCGCGATGTTGCAGTGTGCCATGTCTTGGCATTGGTCAGAATAATCTGTTTTCCACAAGAGATAATCTCCTCTACTCAGGACAGCCTTAGCGACTGAAAACCAGTCGTTCGGCGTGAGCCATCCCTCACTAAGGGAGTCCAAGAGGCCAAGCGTAAAAGAAGCCGTGGGGCCACAAGAAGAGACAGCAGCCTTCAAGTCCTTCAGGTCCCCGAATTTCAATCTGTGGTACCTTTGGTGGTTGGTGCCTGTGGGACTATGTCTTGAGGGGGATTTTCCTCTTCAGGAGGTACCCCTTCCTCAGGCTGATTGATCTCCTCAGCTTCTCTGTCTGAGGAATCATCATCAGGTGAAGCCGTGGTAGAGGTGGGGTAACTGGGGGCCCGAGAATGGGACCTAGTAACTGGGAAGGCAGCCACGGGGTTTTAAAGCTAGAGTGGCGGGGTGAAGGAGAGACCGACCTTTTCTTACTAGGTCCTTGAGAGATGCTAGGTCCACAAGAGAGGGTAGAAGGCTGCAGGGCACTCACTAGTTCCTTATCCAGCTGTCTTATTTGAGTCAAAAGTTGGACATATTTCTGCTTCTGTAAGGTGGCTGTGTCCCGGGCAATCTGGCAGACTGCCCCACTGGCGTCATATGGGGAATTAAAAAAGGCAGTGGCATGGGACAGATAAGGGTGTGGCTGTTTACCCAACGGGGGCCAAGGGGCCAAGGGCTGATACCTTGCTGCCTCATCTTTCAGGATAGCCCCATCCTCTGGGGGCAGGGATTCAGGTTCCACAGGAGAGGAATTGGAGATACCAGAAATCACGGGATAAAGTCTCAGAGGCGCCTCCACGAGGGAGGGCTCAGGAAGGGGAGCAGGAAGGTCAGAGTCTATAGTAGTAGATTTTGAGGAGTCAGCCCCCTGCATGGGGGGGCTCAGCCCCCTGCATGGGGGGAATCCCCACAGACTGAGGGAGCCTTGGAACTCTTATATTTCTTCCTCAAAAAGGTCTCAAATTTGAAAACAAGGTGCTGAGTCTCCGGTTGTCTTTTGTGCACCCTAAGAATCTCATTTATTAAGTTCCAATAAGAAAAAGCAGAAACAGGGATTTTTTCAGGACCAAACTCTTCATAATAATCTTTCATACAATCACCTACTCTGGCCCATTTCTTTTCAGTAATTGTCCCCTCCTGAGAGAACCAGGGGCAAATATCTTCGATTAAGAGAAAAAATTGGTCTTTTTTCTTTACTGTTGCTCCACGGTGTTTAAGGGAGTCTTTCAGGCCATTGACAAAGAGCTCTCTTTTAGAAAGCGTTTGTCCTATGATTTTAGGGAGTAAGGGAGCAGGTTTATCTTTATCAGCGGGAAAATCACCGTTTGAAAATGCAAATGGCCACAAAGATAAAGATAGTGAGGAAAAGGATGCAAATAACGGGGAGTTCCCAGGGGTGAACACAGATGAAGGGAACAGACGATAAGCAGGCCATAAATCAAGAAGAGAAAGGAAAGGGACACTGGTAGGCTGTTTCTGCCAACTCGACAGAAATGAAAGCACAAAAGGAACAAGGCTTATGGTTTGTCACCAGAAGGAGAAGACGGGGGCACTATAACGGACCACTCAGATGCATGTCTGGCCAGTGAGGAACTTAGCCATAGTGGATCAGCCTGAGAGGTGACTTGCGGCCGGTGTCTAAACCAGCACCACCCTAGACCATATGTTCCTCTTGGAATCACAGACAGCCTAATCGGACTCCGTAACCTTAACGGCATCTTAAGGATGCCAAGTTGTGGAGCCATAGACTCAGTACAAGGACGAGGACGTCCAAGACTGAACAATCACTCACACATACACACAAGACAAGGGAATTCAAGCCTTCCACCAGTGACCGTCTCGTCGTTAACACGAGACTGTATTCGAGCCCAGTCCCCTACCAGGGTGTGCGCCAAGAGAGAGGCGACCCTCAGGGTGTGCGCCAAGAGAGAGGAGACCCTCAGAGATACTCACTTCTTCGTGAATTTGTTGGCCGACGTGAACCGGACCGGGCGTTTGGTGGTCCCTTATTATCCCATGTTGGGCGCCAGGTGTGGCTGTCCCATCCTGTCCAGCAGGAAGGACCCTTTGTGGGGCTGAGAAAGGGATGCAGCTGAATGAACAGATGCAGAGCCAGAAAGCAGCAAGAAAGAAGAAGCTTTATTCTATTGGCAGTTAACAGCATTTATACTTGTCTGCTGGGAGAGAGTGGTATGGTATATGTGCCCGGACCCCCGTACAAACAGTAGTAAATTACAGATTGTCACGTGTCCATTTATCACATCAGGCATGTGCATGGGCTCGTGAAAACAATGGTGAAAGAATAAGGTCAGTAAGGTCAGTAGTGGCAACCTTGTTACAGGAAATTCAAGCAAGCCTCTCTTTGACTAGAAGAGCCAGGCTCTGTTTTACTAGAAGATAAGAGCCAGGCTTGTAAAATGGCTCCCTACAGTATACTAATGGTAGCTTGCTGGGCTCTCCGAGAGAGACAAAGGAGTCGAACCTGGGTCGGACATGTGCAAGGCAAACGCCCTACCCTCTGTGCTATCGCTCCAGCCTAGACCATATTAGTCTTTCCTAATCCCTGCAGGGTCCTTGTCCAGTCATTTCTCTTTGGATCATGACAGAATTTGTCCATGATCATGCTCTTAACTTATTTTAAGTTTTATGGAACTTTGCCTGTCCCTTTTCAATACCAGGGTAGCTCACAGCTTGCCCTGGGTCCATCTAAGTCCCTCTGTTGGGATCCTCCTTTTGAGGTGCTAACGAGAACTGAAGTTTAAGTCAAGTAAAAATGACAGATGCCCAGAGTAAATATTATTCGGAGTCAATTAACTCCCAATTTACAAAAGCATAGCATTAACTGTCTTCCTGTGTCCATACAAAAAGGACATTGCTCTAAAGTACACTATGCAAAGGACATAAGTCCAGAGTCCTTGGAAGGACCTGACCTTACAAGTCATAGGGTTTGATTTGGGGATATAGGTGATTGACAGATAGGGAAGCAGAGCACAGAGGAGAAGATAAAGATAAACACAGAGAAATGGGAGTGCCTTGGGAGCACTGAAATGGGTGCTGTAATGGTAACCCAAAAAACCTAAACTCCTTATGGCAAGGGAGAAAAGGTGGAGGAGAAAGGACAAATCAATGCTATCCTACAATGCATGACCTAATGATAGCTTATTCACTTAAAAGTAATTAGGGTCCAGGCAAGTTGTTCTGAAGCAATGACCTGGCCTTGCACACAGGTGGCCTGAGTTCTACTCTTTGCATTAGCAAAGAATCGGGGGAAAAAATGAAAAATCCTGAGAGGTAGATGGCATTTTAAAGCAATACATTTTTTTTTCTTTTTGGGTCACACCCGGCGATGCTCAGGGGTTACTCCTGGCTCTGCACTCAGGAATTACTCCTGGTCATGCTGGGGGACCATATGGGATGCCAGGGATCGAACCTAGGTTGGCCATGTGCAAGGCAAACGCCCTACCCGCTGTGCTATAGCTCCGGCCCCAAAGCAATGCATTTTTAAACTCTTAGAATATCTCAGTATGTGAAAATGTAAATACAGACCAGAAAAACACAAAGTAAAGCCACAGCAAACATTAAACTGGAGCCATTCATCACCCACCCAAAGTGTCTCAAAGAGATTAAATTTCCTTAATAATGCAAATGGTACATTTCATGAATATCAGACCTTTTACACGTTGTTCACAATGTACATGAAACCACCAAAAAAATTCTCAAAATTAATTATGGTGACTCTCCATTTGAATAATGGTACATTTGAATGCATTTGAATAATGGTGACTCTGTACTTAAATACACTAATAAATCGATGAACAATGAGATGACAGTGCTACAGTGCTACATCTTCACATATGTACTTTATACTTATATATACTAGTCTACACTATCACTTGTATCACTTGTCTTCCCGTTGATCTTCGATTTGCTCGAGTGGGCGCCAGTAACGTCTCCATTTGTCCCTGTTGCATGCTAGTGTAGCCCAATGATATCTGCTCACTCCAGGAACAGGAAGAGCCTTGAACTAGTCATTCAGGGTTTTGACGAAGTCTGACCATCTCATTGGTTGGCGGTCACATGGTCTTTTGACATCCCGTGGAATCCAGTTGGTAACAGCTCTAGTCCAGCGGTCATCTCTGAATTGCATTACATGTCCGGCCCATCTGATTTTTGATGCCTTGGCAAACGAGACAGCGTCCCTGATTCTTGACCGTCGACAGAGGTCGGAACTCCGGATTCCTTCTCTCACTTGGGTAAGATGTGATACTCCTAGCATAGCTCTTTCGATTCCTCTTTGGGAAACCCGAATAGCATTCTTATCCTGTTTGTGTAGGGCCAAGGTCTCTGAGGCATACATTAGTGCAGGAAGAATGGTGGAATCGAAAAGATGTGCCCGGAGTCGGAGGTCCTTTGTCCTCTTAACCACTTATTTGACGCTCTTGAAGGCGGTCCATGCTGCTCTCTTCCTCCTGCACAGTTCTGGGGCCAAGTCGTTCCTCATGTTGAGTTCTCGACCCAGGTACACATAGCTGCTGCATTCGGAGATGTTCGTTCCATTGAGAGCAAATGGAGCCTCAGGGACTAGTTCGTTTTTCATGAGCATCGTCTTGTTGAGGTTCAGCTGCAGTCCAACCTTTCCAAACTCGCGGTCAAAGCCAGCCAGCATTTGTGCCTCTTGGCTAATGTTTGGCGTTATGAGAATGATGTCATCAGCGAAATGGAGGTAGTGTAGTTGCCGATAGTCTTTCTTCACTCCCATTCCTTTCCATTCCAGTCATCACATGATGTTCTCGAGTGTGGCACTGAAGAGTTTCGGTGAAATGGTATCGCCCTGCCAAACCCCTCTCTTTACATCAATGATCACTTCCTTGTAGAATGGTGAGATCCTGGTGGTGAATCCATAATATAGCTCGAGGAAGATCTTGATGTACCTTTGGCTAGGGCTTCGATGACCACTTCAGTCTCAACAGAATCAAAGGCCTTCTTTAAGTCGATGAACGTTAGACAGAGTGGCATATTGAACTCTCGCGAAACTTCAATGAGTTTGGTCACTGTGTGGATATAGTCATCATGCTGAATCCTTTTCAGAACTCGGCTTGCTCACGTGGTTGTCTTTCATCTAATGTTCCGCCTATTCTATTGAGGACGATATGAGTGAGCAACTTGTAGATGACAGACAGCAGGCAGATTGGGCAATAGTTGCTGATGTCGTGAATATCTCTCTTCTTGTACAACATAATGGTCCTGCTGGTTTTCACTGGGACGGAACCTTGCATTCAGACAGGTAGTGTGTGAAGAGTCGAGACAGTGCACTGATGAGTACTGGCGGCAGATTCTTCAGGTGTTCAGGTCTGACCTTGTCTGGACTGGGTGCTGTACGCGTCTTTACAGACGAAATGGCATGTCGGATTTCAGAAGGGAAGACATTGGGAACGACATATCCATCTTGTGGAATTTGGTATGTGGGCAGGTGGACGTGACTGTCAAAGAGATACAAGTAGAAGTTGTGAATAATCCTCTCCATTGCCTTTCTGGAAGATGTGATAGATCCATCAGGACGTCAGAGGGTAGTCATCTTGGTCTTATAGTTGGCGAAGGACAGGCAGGCATTGTGAATACTTTTCTCAGCTTCTGCCTCATCGGCCAACTCTGCTGCTCTTCTCTCTTTGAGGTGTTCCTTTATCGCTTCTCTGCACAGCTTTGTGAGCTCGGACGGTAGCTTGTGGTTGCCTGAGTCTCGCGCCAAACCACGTTGACGAATGAGCTCGAGAGTTTCCAAAGACAGGCATCTGTTTGTGGCTTTCTCACTCTCAACATTCTTTGTGCAGTCATATAGGTGCTGAATCAGTCAATCGTATTGCTTATCAATGTTGTCAAGAATGGCATCTTCCCACGTTGCCGCAATAGTGCCAAAGAGCTCCTAGTTGGTGGTCATTTTGGGAGTTTTCTTAAATTTAAACTTTGTAGACCTTTCTCCCTGCTCTGTGAAGTAGAATTTTGCACAAAGGAGATGGTGGTTCGATCCCATTTGGAATTTTGTGGCAACAGCGACATTGTTCAGGCAAAACCTCCGATTGAATATGATGTGGTCAATTTCATTGTGGAACTGTCCACCGGAAGACTCCCATGTCCAGTGTTTAGATTCGGCCTTCTGGAACTGTGAGTTACCATGGATGGTCTCAGTCGACATGATGAACTCAGACAGTCTCTCACCCTGATTGTTCCATTCTAGTCCATGGGTCTCAATGTGGAGTTCTTCAGGCGACCTTCTCGGTCCTATCTTGGCATTAAAATCATCATCTTGTAGAAGGTGTGGTCTTCTTTATAGAACCTCTCCAGTTCCATGTAGAACTTCTCCATTTCTTCTTCATTGTAGTTGGATGTTAGTGATTAGACGACGAAGATAGAAACTGCAGGCAGTGAGCCACATATATTCAAGCATAATCGTCTGATTCGGGTTGTTAGGCATTTGAATGAATCAACGCTTATGGCCAAGTTCGTGTTGACAAGGACACCAATGCCACCGACACCTCTGTTGTCGCATGTTCCGAGGAACAATTATTCTCCAGTGTGGAAAATGGCGTGAAGTGATCGATGTCTTCTCGTTTCGGTCAGACCAATGATGTCATACTTGATCTTCTGCGCTTGCTACATCAAGTCCTCAATGGATGCTTCCTATGCCAGTGCCCGTGCGTTGAAAGTACAGACAGTCATTTTAGTCTTTCTTCATTTTGGCAGTCTAATTCATCCCTGAGATTTTTTCAGCCTCTCCTTGCTCATCTTTCTTAATGCTGCCGTACTGGGGGCTCTTTCGGTGTCAGGTGAATGAGGCCCATTGTTGTTACTGTTTTAGGTATATCGAATATGCCACGGGTAGCTTGCCAGGCTCTGCCATTTGGGCGGGGTACACTCGGAGAGCTCGCCAGGCTCTCCGAGAGGGATGGAGGGTTTTAGGGTGGCCTCCAATCGCCCTTAGAGGTGTTCCCATGGTTAACACCATATTTGAACCCTATCAAATATGGTGTGGGAATTATGGAAAATGGATATTAAGTGTCTTATGTTGTGTCCGAAGAGCGGCCTGGAGTGTGGCGGTGGTTGGGTAGTGGACGTCAACACACATACACTTAATATATGTCACTGAACATAGATTTCATTACACACCTCTGAACAGAAAATGAAAATTTGGGGGCTGGACAGTCCAGTGGCAGAGTGCTTGTCTTGCGTGCTGCTGACCCGGGATCAATCCCCAGCACCCAATATGATAACTTGAGCCCCGCCATATTAAGAAAAGAACGTGTATATGTCAAATAAGAAACATGTCTTATGTGTGTACAAAAGAAGAGGACATAACTAGACACAGCACCTCAGTTTTAGGCAGTCTGTGAGCTCACAGAGATCAGTTTTGTGGCAGAAATGGGAGGTATATAGATTACTGAAATTATGAGATGTGCAGCAAGCTGGTAGGATGCAAAAAAGGCATTAGTGCTTGGATTCTAGAGCACAATAGGAAAATCTTTTTTAAATTTTTTTTAAATTTTTAATTTTTTTTATTTTTTATTTTTATTTTTATTTTTATAATTTATTTATTTTTAATTAGAGAATCACCGTGAGGGTACAGTTACAGATTTATACACTTTTGTGCTTATACTTCCCTCATACAAAGTTCGGAAACCCATCCCTTCACCAGTGCCCATTCTCCACCACCCGTAAACCCAGCGTCCCTCCCACCCTCCCCAATCCCATCTCCCCCCCACCCCACCCTGCCACTGTGGCAGGGCATTCCCTTCTGTTCTCTCTCTCTAATTAGCTGTTGTGGTTTGCAATAAAGGTGTTGAGTGGCCGCTGTGCTCAGTCTCTAGCCCTCATTCAGCCCGCAACTCCCTTCCCCCACATGGCCTTCGACTACAATGTAGTTGGTGATCGCTTCTCTGAGTTGACCTTTCCCCGGAACGTGAGGCCAGCCTCGAAGCCATGGGGTTAACCTCCTGGTACTTATTTCTACAGTTCTTGGGTGTTAGTCTCCCACTCTGTTATTCTATATACCATAGATGAGTGCAATCTTTCTATGTCTGTCTCTCTCTTTCTGACTCATTTCACTCAGCATGAAACTTTTCATGCCCATCCACTTAACTACAAAATTCTTGACTTCCTTTTTTCTAACAGCTGCATAGTATTCCGTTGTATAGATGTACCAAAGTTTCCTCAACCAGTCATCCGTTTTGGGGCATTCGGGTTTTTTCCAGATTCTGGCTATTGTAAACAGTGCTGCGATGAACATACATGTGCAGATGTTGTTTCGACTTGATCAAGGACTGATCAAAACACTGATCAAGGACTGGAAGAAACTTACATGGGTAAACCCTCTGTCCCACCCATGACTGTATCCCCTGTGTCCTTTGCCTCTTAAAAGTTTTTTGACTTTGAACAAGTGTAGGTTCACAGCGATGGCTCTGTGGCCTGGAAGGCGTGTTTTGTAGAAGAGGTCAAGCATTCATCCATAACAAGCAGTGCCTGGTCTTGAACACACACCTGTGTGTTGTCTCAGCACCACGAATGGATGTATTCACCCCCCCAAATAAACAGTAATATGATTTGTTTGCTGTCTAATTGTTCTTAAAAATCACCTGATAGTTATTTGTAGGATAACATAGCCTCATGTAGTTTAAGTTTATTGGGTTGTTCCAATCACAGTGCTCCCATTCCTCTGTGTTTATTTGTAACTTCTTTCTTTGTGTTCTGTTGACTTGTAAATATTGTTTTTCTCTTCTCCTTGAGTTCTTTGCATAGTTTATTCAGAGCCATGTTCTTTCGTATGGGCACAGGAAGATAGTAGCAAATGCTATGCTTTTGTAACCTGGGTGTCATTTGACTCTACATGATATTTTCCTCCTGGGCATCTGTTCTTTTGACCTAAGCCTCAGCTGCCCTTACTTCCTAGCACCCCCAAAAGCAGGGTCCCGATGAGGGATGGGACAGACCCAGGGCAAGAGCTGAGTTATGTGCTACCCTGGCCGTGCCCCCTGGCAGAGAGTTTTTTACTGTTATTGACACATTGTACCTTGCAAGTGTATCTCATTTGGGCCTGGCCAAAGTGTCTAATGCTTAACTATAAGTTAAGAGCTTGGTCATGGACAAATGCTGTCATGATCCAAAAAGTAATAACTAGATTCAGACCCTGATAGGGTTAGGAATGATTAATCTGGCCTGAGTGCTGCAGTCTGAGTCTGTGGCAAGATGTTGCCAGGAGAGCTGCCTACAAGCCTCAATGTATTTCTTACTGTGTCCATACAAAACTAACTAGTATTAAGATGTTAATGAGTTCTTGGACTAAGGAAAGGAGAAAAACTTTAAGAGGTATTTTGCCTGCTGGCTGTCAGGAAGGGCTTTGGAATGCCCAGCCCTCAGGAAGGGCCTTCTTATGTTGATTTTGCTACTTGACTCTGTGTAGCCTAGAGGGCAAGGTAGAGAGAGACAAGGAGGGGGAGAGACTAGGGAAGAGGGGGAATCAAGAGTGAGAGAGAATCGAGAGGAGGAGAAGGAAGGAGCTAGGAAGGAAGAGGTGCATGGAGAGAATGGAATAAACAGCAACTGATCAATCAACGGGCTTGGCCCTCGTTTTCTCCTCCATCTGCCCCATGGCCCCGGCGGCTCCAGCTGGGTGAGCAGCCAGGGACTGTCCCCATAGAATCCAGGGGCGGCTGACAGGGAGAGCTGCCAGGGCTCTCCCTGGCCGTGCCCCCTGGCAGAGAGTTTTTTACTGTTATTGACACATTGTACCTTGCAAGTGTATCTCATTGTGATGCTTCCTGGATTGATACTAGTCTGGAGAGATAGCACAGCAGATAGGGCATTTGCCTTGCACTCGGCCGACCCAGGTTAGATTCTTCTGTCCCTCTCAGAGAGCCCGGCAAGCTACTGAGAGTATCCAGCCCGCACAGCAGATCCTGGAAAGCTCCCCGTGACATATTGGATATACCAAAAACAGTAACAACAAGTCTCACAATGGAGACATTACTGGTGCCTGCTCGAGCAAATCGATGAACAACGGGATGACAGTGCTACAGTGATACATCTTCACATATGTACATTATACATACATATACTAGTCAACACACATACACTTAATATATGTCAGTGAACAGATTTCATGATGACCTGTCTGTTGCAGATGGCTTGGACATAGCGGTCTGTGGTAGAGGACTGCTGACTCTGCATGTGTGAATTCCAGTGTTGGTCACACAAGGTCTCAAACCCCAAAAGTGATACCTCCATAATGTATGTGGCAATCATGTGATGCCATATCATTCCTGCTCTCTCTGGTTCTAGGTCTTTCCTCTTGTATTCCGAATTTGGGCACAGCTTGAGTGCTCCACCCAGTTCGTGGCTTACATAAATGAGAGGCTTAGAGGTTGCTTTTTCCCTAAACAGTACACTGACCATTGCTCAATGGAACATCGAGGTTTAAGCATCGTGACTGACACACTGCTCTCCCCCTAAGAGTGACTTGTTTATTTCTGGGATTATGGGACATTTACCTGTTTGGGGATATGCTCACCTTGTAGTCTAGGGTATGTGTGCTGGGATCATAGCAGGATCCTTTATGCATAGAACACTCTGGAGCTCTTTATCATGGCCCTGGCCCTATCTAGTTATTTTTACTTATTTACGACTCTTTAAAATTATTTTTTCCTGTCGAGTAAAACAAGCTTTAAGGAAGCATTATTTGTGACATAGATTTTATATATGTTGTTTAGATTTCCCTATTGTGCTCGAGGAATGGAGAACAGATGGTTAAAAATATGAAGGGGTAGGGGGAATCCTGAAGACCTGGCAGGGTCACACCCCTAAATCAGATCACACTTGCTTGTCAAAATGATCTGAAGTGCTATGTGCATATTTGACACTGGGGCTGTCTCTGAATATCACCAGTGAGTGATACCCTAATTGTCACTCCAACTTTCTTCTCCAGCCGTTCTCCCCAGTTGCTTGCAGGTTTTTATGGCCCAGGGAGGGTGTGGGTGAGGAGTCTAGATTAGGAATATTGATATCTTTTTTCAATGAACTGATATATAAATGAGTTACTATCACACACCTTGTACTGGCAGAAATTTCAGATAAGTCATTGACCAATTAATGGGATGAACATGGTCTGAGGCAGATTGTCTGTGGCAGCTCGTGTTTGAATACACGAGTTCATGAAGGCCCGAATATACACTGATTTTGGTGGTTCAGATAGTGGCAAAGGTGTTCATGGTTCTACTCCTGGCTCTGAGCTCACGGGGCTAAATGTTGCTGGGGGGCAGAGGTGCAGGGAAGGCACCTTACCCTCTGCTCCCCCACGCCCCCATTTATGGCCCCTAGAATATGTGTGCCTTTTTATGGAAGTTCTCCATAAATTGAAATTCTCCATAAATTGAAGTAGATCCAAGTGTTTCTATGGGAACCAAGGAATGAGGAAGTTCGGGTGAAAATGTATTTCCAGTTCTTCACCCCGCTAGGGCAGAGAGCTCAGTGGACCAGACTGAGTCATGCTTTGCACGATTGATCCCTGACACTGCCAGGAACTCACCCTCCACCCCCCTCCAGATCTGTGCCAGGAGCACATTGGGTGGGACCCCCAAACCAAACAAATAACCATTGATGATCTGACGAATAACTCTTGGATTTTGTATGTTGTTCAGGTATGTTGTCATAGCTATGATGTTGGGGTTTTTGCCCCTACTGGCCAAGCTCAGGGCTGACTCCTGGCTCTGAGGTGAGGACTCACTCCGGGCAGGGCTCGGGGATGCTAGGCAGTGCCAGGATCAACCCTGGGCCAGCTGTGGGCAGGGCAAGTGCCTCCACCCGCTGCCCAGATCCTCGGGTCCCTGCGGTCAGACTTGGAGATGAGTGAGTCTTCTCCAGGGCCGAGTATATACCAAGAGACCTGTAAGGTGGTCCTGGCTCTGGGGGCCTGTCCACTGGCACTCTCTGCTGCTGACCCGGCCTGCCCCGAGTCACAGGAAACCGGTGGCATAGTTGCTTCAAAATTCAAAAGTCCAAGAGAGGAATAGTTTCAGGGCATTGGGACAGAAGTAGCGGGGTCTCTCTGGGGCCTTTCTGTGCCTCACTGGGAGGGCTCTGGGTCTCTCTGAGGCCTTCCCGTTCCTCAGTGGGAGGGTGTGTGTGAATAGACGGTATGGGGGAGGATCCACTCTCTTGCTGAGGAGCCACAGGGGGTCCAGAATCTCTCCAGGATGGGCCATGTGTCAGGCAAGGTCCTCAATGCCTGCTCTGGCTGGGTGGCCCCTAAATGTCAGCTGGTCTTCGATATCTTTGAACTCGGTCCAGTCTTGTGACTGGGTACCCACCCACCACCCTGCAGGCCTGTGTAGAGTGGAAGTAGATGTGTGCTTCATTGCCGGAAGTGATGACCCGGGATTTCAAACTCCGGAAGAGTATTGTTTTGTTTGGGTTTGCTTTGGGGTCACACCCAGTGATGCTCAGGGCTGACTCCTGGCTCTGTGCTCAGGGAGCACTCCTGCAGTGCTTGGGGTGCCAAGGATCGAACTCAGGTTGGCTGTGTGCAAGGCCAACTCCCAGCCCCACCAAGGACTTTTCACAGCTTGGGAAGGGGCTTCTCTTCCCGCTGGAATTCTGGCCGCATATGAGGCCATTGTGAGTCTGAGAGGGACAGTGACTGGTGTTGGTTTGTTCCTGTTTTTCTCCTCCATTGCCTGTGCCTGGCCTGCCATGGCTCCATCTCTGCCGCATCTGGGAAGCTCGTCTGATGGCCACCAGCACTGTTGCCCTTTGTGCTGTGACAGATATGTCCCTTTCCCTGGACAGGGCCTGCTGATCCTTGAGTCCTGATCTCTTACTACTGGCTCAGTGCTCCGGAATCCAGTCTGCAGTCTCAGAGCCTGAATCTGGGGCTCCCATGTGCAAAGTCCTGAGCACAGAGCCAGGAATCATCCCTGAGCACGTAGACAAGAAACAGCCCTGAGCACAGAACCAGGAGTTAGCCCCGAGTACAGAGCTAGGAGTCAGTCCTGAGCACAGCTGGGAGTCAGAACTGAGCATAGAGCCAGGAGTCAGCCCTGAGCACAGAACCAGGAGTCAGCCCTAAGTGGAGAGTTAGAAGACAGCCCTGAGCACAAAGCCAGGAATGCAGCCCTTGGAAGCACCTCTCCCACTCAGCAGTGGAAGCAGAGGCAAACGACTGGGGAGGAGAGCAGAGGCCTTGGCATTGCCCTTGTCCCCCATGTCCCCAGTCCCGTGGCTGCAGGCAGAGTTCATGGCTCACCTGGAACGTGCCCAGAGTTCCTGCCTGGGTCCTGTGCCCGGAATCGGGTCCAGCTGAGAGAGAATTGCAGAAAGGTGTGTCTAAGGGCACTGCGGCTCCCGGCCGCCAGGCCTATCCCAGAGGGAGGTCAGGGGACTGGGCACGCTCCAGGGCCAGTTTCCTCATGGTCAGAGTCTGGGCCCCGCTGGGCAGCAGGGCAGAGGGCATTGTGGGCACCGCTGAGCTCTCTGCTCGCCCGCCCCAGCCCCAGTGTCCACTGTGTCACGACCTCCCTGGAGCCACACCCTTTCTCCAGACACTCCAGATCTCTCCTGAGTCTCAGAAAGTGGCGTCTGAGAGCGTCCTTGCCTGCCACCGCCATGATTTTTTTCTTTTTAATATCAGTGAGATGTGAGCTAATTGCACTGCGGGCCCCTCTGCGGCTTTCCCCATCACAGCTGCCCCCTGGTAGCCTTAATTACCCAGGAGTGAGCAAAGGCTATTTCGTTTCAATCACGCTTATTAATTAACCCCCAATTTCTCCTCGTTAACACTTTCCAGCCCTGTTTTCAGGGCTCCTAGGCCATGCTGCCCTTGCTGGCTGGCTCAGTGCTATTGGGACAGTCCTGTCAGCTCTGGCTGGGGGAAGGGCCCCAGCACACTCCCCACCCTCCCGAACCCAGGAGCGTCCTCTGTGTTCCCTTGTTTCCCTGTACTTGGCATCAGTGCAGGAGGCCAGAGCAAGTGGGGGCCAATGAGCCCAGAGCAAAGTTAGCGCGTGCAACTTCATCTCGTTCCCTTTTCCACTTTGATACTTTGATTTGGGGCCCACACCAGGGTGCTCCTAACTGGGCTGGGGGGACCCTGTGGGGTGCCAGGGATGGAAGCTGGGTCAGCCCCGTGTCAGGCAAGCACCTCCCCGCTGTGCCCTCACTCCTGGCCTGGTTCTGCGTGCTGCCTCCCACTGCCCTTCGTGGTGGTCCCGACCCAGAGGCAGGCTGGGAGCTCTTGTCCCGGGAGGTTCTCATAGGTGTAGTTGTGCAGTATCTGCATGGGGAAATTGAAGACTCACACGGATTTGAAATCTGCTCAGAACCCTCTCCTGTGCCATCCCCAGTCCCAGGGGAACCGGAGACAAATCAGAGGGGCATGGCCAGCTCCGGGGCGCTGCTGACAGACCTCCTGGTGCGTCCATGCCAGCTGCTGCCAGGGGCATGTCTGAAGGTTGGGGAAGCGTGCAGTGCTTCATGGGGGGTGCTGGCGGGATAAAGGTGTGCCCTGGGCAGGAGGTGCTGTGTCTGTACGCCCGCTGCCTGCTTGACTTTGCTGCATGTTTTGGTGTTTGCTTCCTTTGGGGGCCATTGCCGGCAGTGCTCAGAGGAAGCTTGCTCAAACTCAGAGTAGGAAAAACAGACCCACTTCTGGGCTCTCTTATAGGATCAGCTGGATAATCCAGTGTCACTGATTTTAAATGCCTCAGAAAGCCTCCAGGAAATATTTAGAAAAATAATCCATACATCGGTCTCCTGTCTAAGTTTTCCCAGTGCCTGCAGACGAAGCCATAGATTTTGCTTCAGGAAAGGACCTCGATCCACGGACATTTGCTGTTTGAGATGTTTTGACTTCAGCTAACCTGATACCCAAAGCTGTTTTCACAGTAACTTCTTAGAGTTGTCATTATTATTGAATCGCCCACTTCTTTATATCTGTATACATTCCAGTCAAATGGACGGACCATAACGTCCTTAGCGACAGTGAAAGAGTCTGAGCAGAGATAACTATGAAGCCGGGTCCTGGGGAAGTAAGAGCTTGTCGCGCGCCACTTCGTCCAGTGAAGAAACACGCAACTCGGAGATCCTTTTGGCTGCGATTTATTTAGGAACTTTCTCATGCGTTAGAGAAGAAATCAGGAACGGGGACGTGGAGTAAGGCGGAAAAAGGGACGCATGAGGGAGAACCCACTAGCTAGGTGACCTCCCCCCTTATATACCTCTCGCTGCCTGCTTATGCCCACGTGTCCGCATCTGATAGGTTAGTCACAGCTTATGGGCGTGGCAAGACATCCTGTTTCCTTATTAGGAGTTGTTTTCGAAGCACACAGGTGTTGATTACAAAGAGCGCTACAAAGCATGGTCCCATGGTGGCTCTCCACAGTTCCCCCTTTTTTGTTTTAGAACAGCAAGTCTGCGTAGCGACCTCGGCCCCCTTGGCCTTACCCGTCATTGGGAGCCCTCTCGCTTGTAGGTCCCTGTCTTAGGTTGGTCCAAGGGTCAGGTGGGTATAATGCACCCTTTCAAACTCCTCAACTACAGGAGGTCCCCTGCAGTTAAGGGCTCTCAGCTGCACAATACCTTTGCTACATCCAGCTAGACCTGATTGTTCCAAGCGAGATTATTGTTTCAAAGTTGCAAGCCAAAGCTTGGGGGATTGCTGTGCCTCCAGGGCCGGGATACCTGCAAATATCACGCCTTTGTAAATAGTTGTACTTGCTGCATTTTATATAGACACCAGGCAAAAACCCAAAGCAGCGAGAAGCAATAAGGATAGTAGTACTCCCACCTCCACCCACTCTTTAATAAAATAGAGGGGACTTCTACTCAGGTCTTATTAAGGTGGGAACGGAAGGGATTAGAGCAGGCCAAGTTGTAGCAATGGCCCAAAAAGCTGCTTCTTCAGCTCGTATCATCACAGAAACCAGGCTGAGCAGGAGCACCAGTTTCCACCTCTTGGTCTACTGGAGGTGCGGTCTTCCGTGTCAGGCGTTCAGGAATCCACACTGGTTCTGCCCTGTCCTGTGGAAAAACACAAACAGAACCCCTGGCCCAGGTTAACACGGGGTCCGGGCCGTGCCATTCACCAGAAAGGATATCTTTCCATTTAACATATCCTTGGCACACAGGAATCTTTGAAGAATGTCTGTCTGCAGAGGAGGTGCCCTTATCATCAATGATCAAAAAATTTAAAATAAAAAGTGCAATAGAGATTCTTTCTCGAGGGGGCCGTCCCAGGCCAACTCCCCCTTTTTGTTTTATTAGGCATGCTTTAAGGGTGGAATGAGCACGCTCAACAATGCCCTGTCCTTGTGGGTTATACGGGAGGCCGTGAGATAAAGAGACTCCCATCTGGGCACAAAATGCGGTGAATTTAGCAGAGGTGTATGCCGGACCATTATCTGTTTTCAGTTGGGCTGGGATTCCCCAGGCTGCCCATGCTTCAAGGCAATGAGAGATAACATTTGTGGACCGCTCCCCAGAAAGGGGAGTGGCATGAATGATACCGGAGCACGTGTCCACAGATACATGGAGATATTTGAGCCTGCCGAATTCCGAGAAATGTGTAACATCCATTTGCCAAATGCGTAAAGGCACAAGACCACGAGGGTTTATGCCCATGGAGGGGGCAGGAAGAAAAGGGACACAGTGTGGACAATGTAAAACAATTGCCCGAGCTTCGGCTCGAGGGATTTGAAATCTATGTTGAAGGGTCCGAGAAGAAACATGGAAACGTTCATGAAAATTTTTTGCTAATTGTAAAGGAGACTGAATAACAAAACAAGATGGTCTAGTGAGTGCATCAACATAAGCATTGCCTTCTGCTAAGGGACCCGGAAGGCCTGTATGAGAGCGGATATGTGTGACAAAAAATGGTTTTTCACGGGTCCAAAGAATTTGCTGTAAAGCAGATAACAAGGAGGCTATCGAGCTGGAGGCCTTTATGGGTCCTGCTACCTCGAGTGAGCAAAGAGCATTTACAACGTATCGTGAATCAGATATCAAATTGAAAGCAAAGGGGCAATGCTCAAACACTGTCAAGACAATGCAGAGTTCCACAACTTGAGGAGACGTAGTTGGAAATTGCATACGAATAGGATCTTGTCCCTCTATCATATAAGCCCCCCAGCCTGTACTTGAACCATGTAAGTGGTCAAGCCGAAGCGTAATTTTTTGGGGATGTACTGCTTTGGGGGTTATCTTAGCGCCTAGATATTGGACAACTGTTCCTTTCTGAATTTTTTCAGGGGCAATAATTAAATTGGCACTTTGTAAGAGCGAGGTTAATTTGAGTAGGGCATTATTAAGAGCGTTTTCGGATTTTGCTGCCAGCAGGATATCATCCATATAATGCACACATTGTACTTTCGGGAAACACTTTCGCAAAGGAGCTATGATGGAACCTACGTATAGCTGGCAAAGAGTGGGACTATTTGTCATCCCTTGTGGGAGGACTACCCACTCATATCGCTTATCTGGTTGCTCATGGTTCTTAGAGGGTAATGTAAACGCAAAACGGGGAATATCCTGTGGATGTAACGGGATAGAGAAAAAGCAATCTTGTATGTCAATAGCAATTACATGCCAATCTTTTGGTAAAGTGGTTAATAAAGGCAGGCCACGTTGTACAGGCCCCATCACGCGCATTTGAGCATTAACAGCTCGAAGATCATGCAACAAACGCCATTTACCGGATTTCTTTCTAACTACGAAAATAGGAGTATTCCAAGGGGATACAGAAGGACGTAAGTGTCCAGCTGACAATTGTTGATTAACTAAGGCTTCAGCTGCATCTAATTTTTCAGAGGACAAAGGCCACTGTGGAACCCACACCGGGTCCTCTGTTAACCATGTTAGGGGGATGATTTCCACAGCGGCCCCTATAATAAATTTTGGTCAGCAGAAACAGCAATAGGGCGCGAAGAAGTGCAAAGCCTAACTCCCATCTTAGCCAGAACATCTCGTCCCCAAAGGGAAAAGGGCAAATTAAGTATAAAGGGCTGGAAGCTATCCTGGTGTCCTTCGTCATCCTTCCAGGTGAGGTGACGTGCGCTTACTTCTGGGGTACTGAGGTACCCCAGGCCCTGCAACTGCTGAGCAGAAGCCTGTGTGGGCCAGGCAGAAGGCCAATCCTTAGTGGCTATTATGCTACGTCTGCTCCAGTGTCAAGGAGTCCCATGATCCTTTTTCCTTCTACTATTAATTGCATCATGGGTCTGGTATGCATACCTAATGCAAGAAAAGCTCCCTCAATTTGTTCCTGATTTAAAGCCCTTTTACCATTGCATGTCTGTCCACCCACGGCGGGAAGGAGAATAACCTGGGCAACAGGGTCCCCTGGGCTGATAGCAGTAATCCCACGGGGAGACTCAATCAGGGCTCTAACACTTTCAGAATGGTTGGGATCAATTATACCAGGATATACACACAAGCCTTTCAAAACTGCTTCAGGGGAGCCTATTAGCAATCCTATAACTTCATTCGGTAAAGGGGCTAGTTTCCCTAACTCTAAAATCTGTACTCCCATTCTCGGAGTGAGGACCATGGGATTGACGGCTTGTAGGGTCACAGCGGGGGAGGCCTTAGAGGCTCCCCCGAGTCCCTGGGATGTTGCAGAGATGGCCATTCCTCGGAAACTTGCGCCGCCCCATATATTTGAGGGCCCTGGGGACGTGGGCCCCGTAAGCCGTTTTTTGAATCCCTTCTTATATTGCTTTGAGATATCCTATGGCCGTGGACATCTCTCACTGACCTACACTCACTTGCCCAATGTCTTCCCTTTTTACACTTAGGGCAAAGTCTGGGTCTAGATCCTACAACTTGGTTATTGACAGGACACTGTCTCCTCAGGTGCCCTGTCCTTCCACACGTATAGCAGGTTATAGCGAGTCCTGTAACTTTCTTGGTAATATCCATGACAGCCGCAGCTAAGCCTGTGGCGGTTAGGGGACCCCCTATTTCTCGGCATATTTTCATCCAATACTCCAGTCCCAGACTCTTATAGGGGGCGATAGCCTTGCGACACTCAGCAGTGCATTGTTCAAATACCAACTGCTTTATGAGAGGCATCGCAGTGTCCGAATCTCCAAAGATTTTTCCGGCAGCCTCGACTACACGGGCAACAAATTCGGAAAACGGTTCCAGGGGCCCTTGAACTATTTTAGTAAGGTTGCCTCGGACTTCCCCTCTGTTGGGTAGAGCTTTCCACGCTTTCAATCCTATTTGGTTCACCTGCGTATAAACTTCTGGGGGGTACCCGGTCTGCTGATTGGCGAATCTGCCAAGTCCTAATAACATGTCCCTATCCCAGACTGCTGGTGCCCCTCCTTGGGCTAGATTGGTTGCTGCTTGCTCATTTGCAAATTCCATTAAGAAGGTGCGCCAGTCCAAGTATTGTCCAGGCGTCAACACCGCTCTAGCCACCTGTTGCCAATCATTTGGGGTCATACAATATCTGAATAAGCCTTCTATTTGAGTTATAGTAAATGCGGCGTTGGCTCCATAAGTTTTTACTGATTCTGCCAAGGACTTAATTATTTTAAAATCTAGGGGCTCATGATATCGCTGTTGATTATTATCTTCAAAAACTGGGTAAGTTAACTGTAGCTCTCGCCTAACTTCTGCCCAGAGCCCGGGTTTTGCAAAAGAAAGTCCGCCTTCCGCTTTGTTAAGATAAGGGGGCGGGTCATCCTCAGAGCCCTTTAGTGGTAAGTATCGGTCACTATCATATGTCGCAGCTTCCTCTTCAATAGGGGGGTCAGAATCCCCGTTAGCCCGTCCCTGCTGAAATTGACGTAGCGAGGGATAAAGAGACGGACGGGTCATGGATGGTTCTTGGGGCCTTCCTTTCTTTTTTGGGGCGCGTCCCTCCATCAGCGGGGTTCCCCTAGAGGCCTCGCTTTCCACGTCCGAACCCTCCTCTGGCTCAGAGGCTATAATGCCATGACGGCTGCCTCTGTCCTTCTTTGTGTCTTCTAACACTACTTGTCCTGATTGTATGGCCTTATCGCACTTCTGATCCTTAAAGTAATCATAGAAAGCAAAAAGGAAAAGACAAAGGGAAAGACAAACATCCAACCAACAAACGAAACATACACATCCATGGATATTATTGTCCTGACTCACCACAGGAACTTGATCGTCATGACTTCTCGTGAACCTTAGTCCTGACTTACCACAGGAACCTCATCGTCGCGACTTCTCGTGAACCTTAGTCCTGACTTACCACAGGAACCTGATCGTCACGATTTCTCGTGAACCTTAGTCCTGAATAAATCGCAGCAAGTTCTGAATCCACCGGGGGGGTACTGGAGGTCGGGTTCCCCGTACGGGCCACCAGCTGTCGCGCGCCGCTTCGTCCAGCGAAGAAACACGCAACTCGGAGATCCTTTTGGCTGCGATTTATTTAGGAACTTTCTCATGCGTTAGAGAAGAAATCAGGAACGGGGACGTGGAGTAAGGCGGAAAAAGGGACGCATGAGGGAGAACCCACTAGCTAGGTGACCTCCCCCCTTATATACCTCTCGCTGCCTGCTTATGCCCACGTGTCCGCATCTGATAGGTTAGTCACAGCTTATGGGCGTGGCAAGACATCCTGTTTCCTTATTAGGAGTTGTTTTCGAAGCACACAGGTGTTGATTACAAAGAGCGCTACAAAGCATGGTCCCATGGTGGCTCTCCACAAGAGCTATTTCCTGTGGGCAGTTTGCTGGCCGCCATGGACACCTGGCTGCTCCTGGGTCTGCTTTATATTGACTGTGAGCTGGAGTTTTTCTTGGAAAGTTTGATTGGGGGCGTCTGTGCAGCCCCAGAAGAATCTGACTGATTCCAATGGCTGGAGTCTGAGCCATTTTTGCCTGAGGTTTCCCAAGCATGGCTTTTGAGCATATGAGGAACACGACAGGTGGAGTGGCAGGCATATGAGGAGTGTGCAGGTGTTGTGGCAGGTGTATGAGGAGCATGCATGGCGTGGCATATGTATGCATCTGCAGGTGCTGTGATGGTTGTATGAGGAGCACCTACTGGCATGGTCAGCTCATGATGCACATGCAGGTGTTGTGGCATGTGGATGAGGAGCATGCCGGTGGCATGGCAGGTGAAAGAAGAGTGTGCAGGTGGTGTGGCGGGCAGATGAGGCATGTGTATATATGAGGCATGCATGGCATGTGAATGAGGAGCATGCACGTGCTGTGGCAGATGTATAAGAAGCACGCAGGTGGTGTGGTATATGTATGAGGAGTGCCCAGGTGGTGTGGCTCAGCCTTTCTTCCCATACTTCCTGTCTGTGGATCAGGAGAGTGACCCCAAGCGCCTGGACAGTGCCATGTTAGAGGCGGGAGAAAGAGGAGCAGGGACAGACAGTGGACATGGAAGGCCGCTGGACTCTGTCCTTTCTCTCCAGGGGGGCTGTTTCTGGATGGGTCTGAGGAAGGATGTGTTGTCTCAATGCTTTAAAACAGGCCCCTCTGCACACGGTCTCACATCTTCAGGAGTCTGTTTGCACTTCCCCAATTCTCACTTTTAATTTTTTTGGCAGGCTAAGGAAAAGTTTTATTTGTTTATTTATTTTTGCGAGCTAAAGTGTTGCTTTTCTTTTCTTTTTTTTCAGATTCAGCTTAATTTTATTTTTTTCCCCCAGATTTTTTAAAAATTGAATCACTGTGAGATCGACCCTTACCAAGCTGTTCACCGCCGGGTTCCCGTCAGACAGCATTCCAACACCCCTCCCTCCACAGTGCCCATTTCACAGCACCAGTGTCCTGACGTTTTCTGGTGTCTGGTTGGCGGGTTTGCAGGTGGAGGTCAGCGAGCGAGGAGCCAGAGGAGGACGCCTCGTGCCCGGCCCTGCAGTCCCCGCCGTCGCGGGGTGGCGCAGAGCCCGTGTCCGGGCGCCGCTGTCCTGGGGTGCATCATGAGCTCCACGGTGACACTGAGTGGCAGGCGGAGGGAAACAGCTGAGCAGACGCGCGCGGGCGAGCCAGGCCAAGGTGCGCACATATGTGACATAGTGTATAAGATGTTTCATCTGGCTTCAATAGAATACTTTATAGCTATAGGTGACTGTGTGGGACAGCTGTATCATGCAACCATCTCTGAATTAGCCACCTCAATGACACACGTCAGGAGCTCCCAGGGGAGAGTCTGACGTGGGTTCCCGGCACTCCCACAGTCATCAGAGAACCTGCAAAATGGTTCATGTGGATGTTGGGTGCAGTGGTGAGGGTCAGGCTTCAGAGGGGGGTTCAGGGCAGAGGGGCCTTTGGGAGGCCAGCTCGGGACCCCTGGAGCAGGAGGAACACACGCACCTTCCCAGCTGCCCCTTCCCCTAGGGGCTCCCTGGACAGGGGGCGCTGCTGTCCCCCCTACCCCCACTGCACCCTCGGCTTTGTGGGAAACCTAACCAGCAGGCTTCACTGTCATGGAAGGGAGGTGGCCCGAGTGTGTTTGTTCCCCAAAACAAAACTTGTTTTGTTTGTTTTAAAATCAGTTAATATCAATTTTCTAAAGCTGCCAACAACACACATTATGGACGAGTTCCCAGGTGAACACGTATACACACAGCAAAAAAGGATATTGTCTCCAAATTTGCTTTTGTGAAAGTTGGGGGTCACATCCTGTGTTTCTTGGGGGACAGAAACACCTGGCTCAGTGCTCTGGTGTTCTCACATCCCACCCACGTACTCTGAGGGTGTCAGGTTCCTGGGTAGTACCTGCATATTTGAGGGGAGGGGACCAAGAGATGTCATACTAAGCAATGCTTAGGGGTTATTCTTGGCTCTGCTTCAGGAATGACTCATGACAGTGCTCAGGGGACTATCAGGATGCCGGGGATCAAACCCTGGTCGAATGCCTGCAAGGCGAGCGCCCAGCCAGCTATACTATCTCTCCAGCCCCCGGGGAACCTGAATTCCCGATCAGAGCCTTGGCCAGGACCGATTTTGCTCTGGTTCTCGGCATGTTTGAACCATCCTGGCATTTCCAGATGGAATGGGATGAGAATGACCCCACGTGGGCATCAAACAGGGCAACAGAAGTACTCTTGGTGACATGGAGAGCCCGTGCTCTGTGCTATTCGCCCTGGCAAATGAGGTGGATCAACACCCAGACAGTGGTGAAGACTCGGAAGGCGCCTGCCTGTTTATGCACAGACGTGTGTGGGGCCACAGCAAACACACCCTTCCCGGGGCCTCTCCCGATGCACGGGGTGTGGATGGGGGCGCCCCATGCCACGTGCAGTGCATCCGCTTCTAGACCCTTCTGGGACGGGAGCAAAGCTCGCGCTCACATTATCCTCCCGGCCACACGGGGGCTTGGACAGAGAAAACGTGTCCCCTGTCCTGCCCAGGAAAAGCAGGGTTCCGGCACCTGCGGCACGTGCCCACCTGGGTCCTCTCTGGGGCACGCGCAGACCGGATGCAGGGAGTGAGTCCACCCGGGTGTCTCTGGGCCGCGCGCACGGACGAAGGGTGGAGGCCAGAGAACCGCGCGCCTGGGACTCTGTACACGCGCCCTCTGGCCTTCCCGGGACCCGCTGGGCTCTGCCCCTGCACAGCGCACCTGCCTGTAGCCTCTCTTCCACATGCAAGGCCCGGCAGGGCGCTAGAAACTGGCAGGAGGGCCGGGTCCCCCGTGGGGCACGGGATGGGGCACCACCGGGAATGCGCCTCCCGCTGCTCTCTGGAGAGAGAGAGAGATTTCGAGAGATCTCGCAGCATGCTCGGATGCTGCCTGGTATCTCCCTTCCATTTCTGGCTGCCGTGGCCGGTGCCTGGGCCCCCAGATCCTGTTAGAAATATCCCAGTGCCCTGGGCAGAAGGGGGTGCCCCGGCCATGCTACCGGGAAAACCGCTTATGCCCAAATCACAGCCCCCACAGGAGTGGGGCCAGGAAACAGTCAGTGAGTGTGGGGTGTTTCCGAGCACCAGGCTGTTCTGTAGGTGAAGGGACATTGTCTCCACTCCATGGTCTTGCGTCCCTAAAACGTGACAAGGCGGACATGCCTGGCGGGTGTCTCTGCTCATTTCCAGCCCAAGACAAACCAGATGGTGTAAGGTCACCCCACCAGCCCTTTCCGTTCCAGAAACGGATCCGAAGACCCACCCAAAGCCCACTCTCGCTCCTTCTCCTCAAAGATCTGGAAACTGAAAATACTTTCGCTCCAGTTTTACCTACCTCCAGAAAGAACCCACCACTCCTTAGAATGGTCCGACCACAGCGTTTGGACGCGGGAAGGACCAACCCAGGCACAGACACCTGCAGACTCTGTCTTCTTCCAGAAAGGGACAGCAGGATGGCATGGGTGGGGGAGGGGACATCCTTTGTCGTTCTCACGGAAAAGTTTAGCGGTGACATTAAGGATGAGAACAGAATTCTGCAACATGAAACTTCCATGCATGACAGGCCCGAGGCATGGCTGGCCTTTTGTGTCCTGGCTGTTTGTTCATTTCTTTGAAGGGCTGTGCCCACGACTGGCTCCCACCCAGCTGCCAATCTTGTATTCATGTGTCCTGCCCACCTTCTCAACAAACTATTATGAGGTCTTGCTCACTTTGTTTTAAATTGGGGGAAAAAAGTCCTCTGGTTTCCCATGTGACTGTATGCCTACAGGATTTAACAAAGCCCAATCAAGAGCCAAAGAAAATTCCCAGTGAAAAATGTCTTAATATTATTATTATGGGCATGTAGGACCTCTCCCAATCACGTCCTCTCATCAGAAACCATAATAACACCATTATGCTCTACAATTACACGGTCCGCCGGCTGCTGATCACATGTTTACTGTAATTACAGCATTTGACTAATCACCGAGATTCCAACACTTAGTAATTCTGAGCTCTGAATTCCACTGATTGCATGGACATTCTTCCCTGGGCTGCCTGGCCCTGCCACTCAGAGTTGGTTGAAGACAGATTCGCCTCTGGCGTCTTGACACTCTTCCTCCTTTCAGTCCGTGTCATTTCAGATTGGCATGACAAGTCCACCTTTGGGTTCTGGCTGTGAGTGTGTGTCTAGGCATGTCCCCTAGCTCTTTTTCCTTTTCTGAAGCCACTCAGTACTGGGGGCTGCTGCACACCAGGGACTGCTCTGGGATGACGCTCCCTGGCTGTGCTGGGGAAGGGCACACTTGTCCCTTGCCAAGTGCTGCCCGGAGCTAGGCTGTAACTCAGGGCTGAGCAGTGTGGCTGGCCTGTTGTGTGTGAGACCCGTGTCCAGTCGCTGGGACCCGGCTCATTGCTCTCGGCACTGCCCAGTGAGGTCCTGCTATACCTAGGAGATGTCACGGTCCCTGCTCAAGCACTGACCCACCTAGCCCCGTGGACCCGAGGATTGCCAGACCCTGGACATTCCTCGGGAGCTGCTCCCGCCCCTTCCCCATAGGACCATCATTTTGATTCTTTGTCTTGCCCCCATCGCTTGCATAAACAGATGTATCACACGGAAGTTTTTCCCCAATGTCCTCCAGGATCAGAGTCTGTGGGGAGAGGTCTGGAGACCCCACAGCCCTCAGATGCGATGCCAGTTGCAGGCAGGGATGGTTCCCACCTCTGCGGAAGGACTCGAGCTGGTCAGACACAGCGGCCTGCCCTGGTGCCCCAAGGCTCTGCCTGCTCGCTCTCCTTGCATCTGCCAGAAAAGCCGAGGTGGGGACTGGGCATCTCGCGCCCAGTGTTCCCCAGCCCACTTTATCCTCGGGATTCCCTTGGAGAGGAGCCTCGAGCAGCATGTCATGGGCCGAGAGCATCAGATTCCTTTTTCCTGCACCAGCTCCTTAGATTTCGGACCCACTGCTGAAGACCCAAGCTGCCGTTTCCTCGGGCTGCTGGAGGCACTTAGCAGTAGCTGTTGGCTGGGGAAGGTCTCCGTGGGGGCACGGAAGCTCTTTGGACACTCTGTAGCATAGAGACATAGGGAGCTTGTGACACTTGAGGAATCCATGTTCTCTCCCTAGGAATCAGATTCTCATGCAGGATGTATGCTGCTCTGGTTTCAGAGATGGCACAGGGGCCGGGGAGGGAGAGAGAGAGAGAGAGAGAGAGAGGGAAAGGGCAGGGAAAGGGAAGAGGAGGGAAGGAGGAGGAGGGTTTTCTTTTTCTTAGATTTTGGCCCACTCCTAGTCGTGCCTGGGGCTCACTCCTGATGGTGCCCAGGGAACCGTATAGACTCACCCTGGGGCAGTAGCATGCAAGGCCAGCCCCTTTGCCCTGTACTGTCTGATTGGCCCCAGGGTAAGAAGGAAGGAGGAAAGAGGAAGAAGGAGTGGAGAAAGGAAGATGGGGGAGGGGAGAGGGAGGGTGCAGGGGAGGGGAAGTATAAAGAGAAAGGGGGAGGGGGAGTGTAAAGGGGAGGTGAGAGTAAGGGGAGAGGGGGGAAGAAGGGGAAGGGCAGGGGTGGGAAAAGGTGGATGGGAGGGAGAGGGGGTAAAGGGGGAGGGGAGGGTAAAGGGGGGAGAACATCGTAAAGGAGTGGGAGGAAAAAGGGGGAGGGGAGTGGGGAGGGGGACGGGAGGAGAAAGGGGCAGGATAGGGGAAGGAAAAGGGGGAGGGGAGGGGTGGAGAAAGGGGGAGGGGAGGGAGAGGGAGAAGGGGGAGGGGAGGAAGAAGGGGGAGATAGAGGGAAGGAAAAGGGGTAGGGGAGGGGTGGGGAAAGGAGGAGGGGAGGGAGAGGGAGTGGAAGAGGAAAGAGGGAGGGGGAGGGGAAAAAGGAAGGCGAAAGAGGGGAGGGAGGGGAGGATAAAGGGGGAGGGGAAAGGAAGAGGGGAGGACCCACTGCTCGAGGGCCCCTGGCTTTGTTCTGCTCTGGACTCCAGACGAAGCACAGCATCTCTCAGCAAGAAAGAGCATCAGCACGCAGTGGCTTCACAAACTCACCTCCCGAAATCACTACACAAGAAGTAGGAGAACAAAGATTTTGTTCTCTCCCTCCTCAAGCCATTAAATGAGATGAATCTGCTTGACACGATAGTGAATGTTGGAATTAATAAGCCAAAACGTCAATGTGTGACTATTGGTGTACTTGACAGCTAATAATTGCATCATTTATCATTAAAAAATCCGGCAATCTTAACTAGGGAGCATTTATAATTAATTTTCTCCCCCTGGAAAGTCCGATTCATTCCACAGTCAGAGAGAGTCAGTGTTCATTTCTTTCCTACCAGCCTGAGGCTACAGAGATAATGCATGAAAATCAGAACATTTACAATAACAGACTAATTAAATTATTTCCTTGACTGAAGTCAAAAAATGCGGGGTTCATTTGCTGATGATCAGTCAGCACAGTAAATGCCATTTAATTCTCCTGGAAAATCTGCTCTTCCCACTGGCATCTTTCAAACTGTCAAGTGGGTTCACGGATTCCGTTTGCTGGA